>NW_028288545.1:1353595-1691994 GCF_059628265.1 Tinamus guttatus
GGAAGGGACCTCTAGAGATCATCTAGTCCAACCCCCCTGCACACGCAGGGTCACCTAGAACACGTGGCACAGGACTGCGTCCAAGCGGGTTTTGAAGATCTCCAGAGAAGGAGACTCCACAACCTCTCTTGGCAACCTGTTTCAGTGCTCTGTCACCCTCACTGTTAAGAAATTTTTCCTTAAGTTCAGGTGGAAATTTTGATGCTTCAGTTTCCGACCATTTCCTGTAGTTCTGTTGGTGGCCACCACTGAAAAGGGGCCAGCACCATCCTCCTCACTGCCTCCCTTGAGGTACTTATAGACACTGATTAGATCCCCTCTCAGCCTTCTCTTCTCCACGCTGAACAGGCCCAGCTCCCTCAGCCTCTCCTCATAGGGCAGATGTTCCAGGCCCCTGATCATCCTTGTGGTGGACTCTCTCCAGCAGCTCCACATCGCTCTTGTAATGTGGGGCTCAGAACTGGACACAATACTCCAGATGTGGCCACATCAGGGCTGAGTAGAGCGGCAGGATCACCTCTCTCAACCTGCTGGAGACGCTCTTCTTAATGCATCCCAGGATGTTACTGGCCTTCTTGGCCATAGAAATGAAATTAATTTCAGCATCCACTGAAGTTCGACTTCAAGGTTGTGCTTCAGCAAGAAAAGGGAAACAGGAGACTGATGGATGAACCTTATTTTGAAATCCTCAGACGATCTGCAAATAGAACTGTAAAACTGCATCTACAATTTAGATATACCACTCAAATTTACATTTCTATTGATTTCAGTTGATATGTGGTGTGTTCTTAATGTCATAATTGTCATGAAACGACCCTGACTGTTAAAGAATGGAAGCCGCAATTTCACTATTGCTCTGCTGAAACTCTTGTAACTCTTGACCTTACTATGGTCATAGTAAAGAAACAACAAGTAGTAGTTAAACTTAAAATGCTTTAATATAGTTCTACAGTATAAGCCAACTGATGTCATCAAATGCTGTATAATTCCTGGGGTCTTTACCCGAGGAAACACAATAACAAAAGATTTTATAAACTGCTTCTCTGCCTGAACCATTGCATTCTGTTCCATGCATTTCCTTTGAAACTGGATAATTGTAATCTAATTTGTCTGTTGTCCAAAATTAAGAGATTTTGTGATCCATCTTGGTTTTCAGATGATGTTGATGAACTGCGTTTGATTTCACTGGATGTATAAATATGCATGGATTTGCAAAACTGCCAATTTTCAATGTAAATACCACTTTAAAATCAAGGCTATTAGATGTTCCCAAAACTCCAGAACCAAGATTATTACAATGCGAAATCCTCAGCCTGTTCTAATATTAAGTACTGAGTATAGCAGCAAGAATATAGAACAAAACTTATCAGTACAGTACAGGGAGTGGAAGTTTGAATCTGCAACTTGCTCTAAGGGATGTCCCCATATTTGGTCCGCATGTCAGTAGATATATGACATTTCACACTGTAGCCTTGGGGTAACCAGGAGAAATCTTAGGCATATTACTGTCTTATTGTGCCATCTAAATAAAGTAGTGTATACATTTGGAGTCTTCATAGCTCCATTTTAAACCATATCTACCTGTTTTGAATTTATTTTTTTCTATAAAAGAAACATGTTTCTTAAGACTCCATTTAGTCATCAACATAACAATAAATCTTTACAAAGAATGCCCACAATCCTATACACACTTATAGGAGAAGGTACTATTGGGTACTATTTTGTGTAATAGTGCCATGGGCCTGATTTCACCTACTAAGTCTCATATTTCCAGATTCAGAATATAGAAAAGACTTTGTGGCATTTTACTTTCATTGTTGTATGCAGCTATTCTTTGAAATGTGTCATTTATTCTGAACGGTAAAATCTTATGACCTATGTATTTTTTAACAATACAATCTCCGAGTAGGGGATTCTAGATTCACCCTGCTTGTCCCAGGCCAATTCATGCATTGCACATTAAATAACCATAAAGTAAACACCATAAGAGGCCTTGAAGCTAATCTCTCATCTAGCAAATGGTGTACGCTCATTTCAGATGGCATACAGTGCCAGGAAAGCACTGCTCTCAGCTTGCTAATTAGGCTGTTCATCTTATCTTCTCTCCTTGCTCCTGGGTCTTTAGGGAAGCAGTTTGTAAAAACAGACTAATCAATTATTTCTTAGGAAAATTTCCCTGACTTCTTTCTGCTGGGGAAGACTTGGTAGAAGATAAGAAATGTGTTAAGGATTCAAAAACTAATGTTATGTGAACTTGACTGTGGGACAGCCAAAGTATTTGGTGTGAACCTCCCTCCAGCAAATCTCTGCAGAAGTTATGCCGTATTCTCTTCCATTCTCTTCCCCTTTGCAAGGGTTTGTTTTTTTAGTCACCCTCTCTCCCGAAATTATATGTATACTGCTATTCTGAAGAAGTATTATAGCTAACGAAGAAAAGAAATGTAAAAAAGATAGTAATAAAAGAAAAAAGACTGCTTTGTCTTATCCAATAAGAATTTGATATGTCTTCTGCATACATTACTTGTAACACTTCCAAATCCCCTCTGAAAGATTTTGGTGAGCATGACTTTTGGAGCATATGACTTTTGGGGGGACACCAGAGTTTGTTCTAGGTGTAGAAGGGATTGAAGATCGTCTTTTTGGTTACAAAGAAAACAGAACTTGCTTTTCTTGGGGGTTTATTGTGAAAGAAGAGAGACAGCAGACAGATTGCAGGGAAGAAATTTGAATTAGATTCAAGAAAAAAAAAATCTTGCAGACTGTCAAACAGGTTGCCCAGAGATTCTCTGGTATCTGCAGCTTTGGGGACATTGAAAACTCAACTAGAGAAGGCCAAAGTAACCCCATCTAACTTTAAATTTCGCCATGCTTTGAGCAGAAGGTTAGATCAAATGGTCTCCAGAGGCCCCTTCCAACCTAAGTCACTCTTTGCTTCAAAGTTTAGGTTTAGAACATGTGCCTGAGCTATTATTAGGATCAAGGGAAAGTACCTGTCTTATTATGCTCTAATTTCATACTTTCTATTTGTTTGTGTGTTTTAGTCTTCTTTTTATTATCTATCCTTCTGGGCTCCACAGTACAAGAGGGATGTGGAGCTGCTGGAGAGAGTCCAGTGCAGGGCTACAAGGATGATCAGGGGCCTGGAACATCTGCCCTATGAGGAAAGACTGAGAGAGCTGGGCCTGTTCAGCCTGGAGAAGAGAAGGCTGAGAGGGGATCTAATCAGTGTCTATAAACACCTCAAGGGAGGCAGTGAGGAGGATGGTGCTGGCCTCTCTTCAGTGGTGGCCACCGACAGAACTAGGGGAAATGGTCGGAAACTGAAGCATCAAAATTTCCACCTGAACTTAAGGAAAAATTTCTTAACAGCAAGGATGACAGAGCACTGAAGCAGGTTGCTAAGAGAGGTTGTGGAGTCTCCTCTGGAGATCATCAAAACGCGCTTGGATGCAGTCCTGTGCCACGTGTTCTAGGTGACCCTGCGTGTGCAGAGGTGTTGGACTAGATGACCTCTAGATGACCCTTCCAAACTTAAGCATTCTATGATTCTATGATACCCTTGACAACTTTTATACAGCAGTACTGATGGGTACAGCTTTCTCTTTCTATCATCAGAATTAATTATATGATAACTTAAAACTTTTTTTCTCTCTTTTCATAGGAATTATGGAGTTCTTTAAACATATTGCATTCCCTATGAAAATACCAAGTATAGAAGTCATCAAGCAAAATAAAAAAAACAAAGTTTTGAAAGATCACCTTATATGAATGATTGACCTTAAGATAAACTTTTGACTATCCTCTCATATGCTCTTCACACTGGTTAGAAATGTTCCTTCCTTTACACGAAACTACAGTGCTATTGAGATCAAGAAGCTAATATTCATTATCATAGCCACCTGTGATTACGATAATACTTCACAGGAGTATGGATATTACTTAGGTAGGCTTTGTAGCTCTGCCAGAAATCAACAGAAAGCTCTTAAGTTGCAGTTAACAATGAAATTTAGGGCTTTTTGTGCCTCAGGATAGCGTCAAGAGTGCAAATTAATTTGATGATGAAAACGTTATATTCACAGAAACAGGGTATAGGGGCTGAAGGTATTATAATCATATATATAACACATAGAGACATCTCACCTGCCTACAAAAATCAGATTTTATGTCAAGGGAAAATTGATGAGACCTACTAGATGAAAGTCTCCTTGGTGATCAGTGATTACCTTAGATTTTTACCTTACTTACATACTCTTTAGAATCTTAAAATATTTATCATGGTGCTATATAGCCTAAAATGAAATTTCATATCTTGTGGTTTTGTCTTTTCTATAAGTACTTTCCTGTAATCACTACATTCTTTTCTGTTCTGGAAAATCTCTCTTAATACCAATCTGTTTGGTGTTTGTTTGATTGTTACAAATGAGTTTTCTATTCTGTTGAAGACCAGTACTAATTTTCAAGAGGCTGTCAGTATACAGAAATTTAATGATTTATTTCATGAGGTGGATTGAAAAATACAAGAAGATGAAAGTTTGCTGACTTTCCGATAGCAAAATATAGGTTAATAAGCCTCAAAGCTTTCAGAAGTTCTACAAGAAGCAATCATAAGTGAAAATAAGAATAGCTATAACACAGTTAAACCAAACAATAGGCTGAAAAAAAAGAGCAAGATTTGTTGCTGAAGTATAAATGAAGCTTGCAGCTTCCTTTTAGAAAACAAGTCAGTTTTGTTCTAGTTAGCAAGGTCATACAGGCAATTCATTTCATCTAACTTTAAGAAAGCATTTTCAAACTCATAGATTGATTACATTTAAGGCTTTCGTCTGATGCAGATTGCTGTGGCACCAGCAAACCTCTGGAGTAATGCCAGCTTGGGATCTGGTGTTTAAATTTTTATTCTGTATCTTGCTATGTAAACAGAAGCGGTTAGGACAAGAGTCTTTTAGGACTCCACTAAAAGTTCTTTGGAGTTTTGAAGGTCGAGGATTGGGTCACCAGGGACAGGAAGTCTACAGAAAGATTTGGCAAGTCCCTGTGTAAAACAGGAAGCACATTGTAGGTAGGTTCTTCCCAAAACACAGACACCAATATAGTCCCAAAAGCCACAGCAGATGTGTCGTGTACATCTCCTGAAGGAAACCCACCTGACACAAAAATCCACTAAAAACTAATAACACATACATATTGTTGGCATTCTGATCAGCTCTGACCTTCTGTGGAAGAATTGTTTGAAAGCAGGAACTGGGTGAAAAACTAGGGCCTAACAGAAGTTTTGGCATTACAGAAACTTGCTTGGGGTGATACACAGTTGCCACTTCCAGGATGGCTGGTACTCACGGACTCAGCTACTTAGTGTGTTCCTTAGGCAAAACAATCTGCCCACCTCGCAGCTGCAAAGGGGAGTAATGGAGGATGGAGCGGAGTGAAGACACCGCGGCCAAACTCTGTTGCACTCCCTGTGCTGGGCTGCTGCTAAGCTGCACAGTGGCTGTCTAATGGGAGATATACGATAACATGTCCAGTGCTGAGCCAGCAAAGGTGACAAATCACTCCTTTCGGGTGAACTTTGCTTGAACTTTGCTCATTATAAGATCATTATAGTGTCAAAGCACACGTCCATCCCAAAAGTTACTCACCTCCAAGGTACGACCACTCGTCACTGAGCATGGACTCTAGATTTTCGATTGACTGTACCTTTAAATGAAAGCGAGAATCTTTTTCACCAATCAATAACTATTAAGTATGACTTTAGTCACTCAAACTCCACCTGAATGTAAGGAAAAGTATAAAAGGTGAACTAAGGATGAAAAGGAGTGGGGAAGAAACCATCATAACTCTTGGGTTAGTCGACGGGCTGATCCCCCTTTCCTCCCCTCAGGGAGACTAAGGAGGAGGAAGGAAGAATCCATCATAACTCCTGGGTTAGTCGATGGACTGATCCTCCTTTCCTCTCCTCGGGTTGGGATGCCGCCTGAGGAGACTCGAGACTGAGAGCCCTCTCCCATCTTCTGGAGTGAGTGATGATTGCACATTTGTACATGAGAGGTAGCTAAAAACCCCACACTGTAGTAGAGAATTTCCTGTGCTGAAATCCAACATCCAAAACCTGCTTTGTAAATGTTGCGTTTGAATAAATCATACTGTTTGTGAACTCGACTACTTGTTGGGGGGTTGATCGGACCTACAGCTAACGGACTGTTCGTGAATCTGATACTGCCAGAGTCAAGCTTATAGGTGATCACACTATTTGGGAACTTGATTTGCTCCTAGGAAGGAGATTGGACCTAATCTCCACAGACTGTTTGTGAATCCGATACTGATTTGATATCCCCTTCCCTCCCCCACCACCACCACTACAGCTTTCAAACTGCAACATTTTACACCTTGTATGCCTCCTGCCAGCAGTGACAACCCAGCAAGCACAAAGACAATCAGCATCCTGTAAGAGAGACATTAATCCCACAACTTGATCTAGCTTCCATATTTTTGGAAGCAGGGCCAGTAAGATAAAAAGGACAAGTCTTCCCTTGCATGTAACCCTTGGCTCAGGAGTGCAGAAGTCTGTGATTTAAGGCCTAGTCTCGGTACATCACAGTTGAATGATGTTGGCTCAGTATATCTGAGAAAACCGTTAAGGAGTGAGAAAGTAATTGAGCACTGTAGCCAATTTCTTGAGACTGTAAGCATTAGCAAATTCAGGATTCAAGACAAGATGACCGGCACAAAACAAAACAAAACAAACAAACAAAAACAAACAAACAACAAAAAAAGTGCTGGGGACCTGAAGACATTTATTTAACAAGATCAAGGGTCAACATGTTCCACGCTGCATCAGAGGTCCAACCGTCTGCTCCAACAGCTGCCTGGAGAGGTGTTTCATCTGCACTAATGAGCAAATTAGCACTCACCCTAGCATATATTGGTCCTAGCACACTAGTCAGTAAACAATTGCTGTCTTCTTTTTATGCTATGTATACCCCATTTACGAAGTCTCTTTCTGTATGGTAAAGGTGGCAACAAAAGTGACTCGTGGGGGAGAGTAAAGTGCACTTTTTTAAGCTCTGCACTATGAGTATTTTAATTATCGATAAAAGCATGATGACAAGTGGATGGAAAGGAACAATGGGAACAGAGAGAGGAATGGGGAGGAAGGAAGAAAAGCCAAGTAGAAATATTGCCTTTGGACTTCACTTGAAGCAAAGTCAGTATTATAATATTATATTAAAGGCAGTGAGTTTGTTAAATACATGAGCAGGAAAGGCTAGTTCAGGCTTTCATAGTAGGCAGCAAATTAATTTACTCTTTCAAGTTAATTCTCTCATACATTCCACGCTAAGGTTGAGAATGAAGGAGAAAAAAAAAAAAAAAGTAGATAAAGAGCTGTTTGTATGGCAGAGAAAAGGGAAAGTGACCTGTCTTAAAAAGTGAAATAGTTATCCCACAGTGGAACAGAGTATTGTCATCTGAATTTTCTCACATTTTTCTTGGGCTAAGAATTTTTAGCCACATTTTTAGCTGACTGTGGCATAAAAATAACACCTTTAATAGCGTATAATCCTCATCCTGAACTTTTAATGGTTAAAATTGTCTTCTAGTATGAAGTTTATTATTTATCCTAAAATTGGATATAGATGAAACATCTAATTATATACTGACCAAAATATGTACAAAAATTTACATCCATATGTAATGGATGTCAATATATTTTCTTTTCCGGATGAGGAAATTCTGAGTAAGATGTCATGAATCAGAACCATTAGTTTCTTCTACTCTAAACCTTTGTGGGGCATGGAGAATCTCAGCTACATGTCATTACTTTTTCTGCATGTTTGTATCTAATTATCAAGTTCTAAGATTGATCAATTGATTTTCTTTTTCAAATTAATTTTTAACATAAGAAGATTTGATTGAGGAAATGAACAAAAGGAATAATTTACATTGACCTTAAAGCCTGTTCCAAATCTTTGGCTGGTGTCCATCAGGATCATTAAAAACAATTAAGGAGTCAAGGACAGGACTTCTATTGTTCATTCATGCAATTAATAGATCCTTTCAAATCTACTGTAATTTTAGGAAAAACAACAGACAGTTTAAAGAATTACTCTTTTATAGAATCATAGGTTCTAATCTTGCATTCAAGAACTTTAGGTATAACTGAAAGGTATAACTGATGAAAGGTATAACTGATTTCTTTGCTACAATCAGTTTCATTGAAATTGCTAAATATTTAGTCCACTAGTGGTTGGTCATTTGTAGCATATTTGAAAAAAAAAAAGGAGAAGAAAATATATCTGAATGAAATAATAAATGTACCTTCTACATTATAGCTATGTGGTTGAATCAGCCAATGCACCTCCGTCTTACTTCTATTGCACCAGGCCTGTATTTCACTACACTAGATTATTTTAGTCAGAAGACTATGGTGGAGTCATACAAAGACAAATAGTTACTGGAAAGCCAAATCAAATGTGCTTTCATATCCAATGGGAAGACTCATTAGCATACTGCGTAACCTAAAGCAAGCTAATGTTGAGGGAGACTACATTAAAATTATGAATAAAATATCAATGATGTAAATTTACTTTTATAATTGACTTCCAGCTTATATGAGAATAAGACAAAAGATAGTCACAATATAACTCATAGTCCAACATATATCTATTTTTGTTATCATCTGCAATACGATTCAATTATTGGTAATTGTTAATTTGGGAAGAAACATTCAATTTCTACAGAGGCAAAGTTAGTGAAGATGCTTAGCCTCATGTACTTTTTTCTTTTTCTCCTAAAGTTAACAAGTTAGTCCTGATCCTGTTTGCTCCTCAAATTCTGACTGTGATTTACTGTAATGTGAGTAGTGGCAGAGGCAAGTGCCCCTTTTTTCATGGAGAAGCTCCTAAAATCAGTAGGGAAACCCGGGAGGAGCTCGACTGGGAAAGGAGAAAAAGGGAGTAGCTTCAGCTCTCACCCACCTCTTAAGAGTATGAGGTGGGAGCTCTACTCTCCCAGAGTAATGGATGGAGATGGAAACCACTGCTTGCAGGAAAGACTTAACCAGAGGATGCCAGGGAGCCTGTCCTAACGGGAGGCCTGCCAGTCCCTCTTTGCAGAAGTGGGGTTAAGGAGTCCACTTTCCTCTAGTGTCATGCATCTGAGTCCAGCTGTTAGTTTTGATGACTTTTCTATCATTTTCTGTCTAGCAGTCTTAATCCTCTGTCTTAAATAGACATGTTCTGGTGATTACTGGTCATACAGCAATGTGTGACTGTCAAAGCAAGAGCTGAGGGTAGAAACCCTGATGTCACTCACTCGCCGTAACAGTGCACTAGGAAACTTTAAAAAGCTGACCACTAAAAATTCCTTGTGAAAGTGCTCTTCAACAGCATGCGCTCTTCCTCCTGTCAGCAGCAAGACCCCCGCATCAAGCCAGACAGGGTGACCCTGACAAACAGCTGACTACTGGGTTCCTTGTGCCAGCTGCCAGGTTTTACTACTGCTGTTTTTTGCTGCTGTTTCAGTGGAGAAGCTCTTAATTAGGCATCAAGAACATTTCATGCCTCCCAAAGGTAATAATTTATATCAGTAAAGAAGTAAACAACCTAAGATATCTCCACGGTCAGCACCCCACCTTGGGTGGTGTTTAGGCAAATCCAACATCCACAAAACAGCAAGGAATTAAAAAAGAGAACGCATTTACCAAAAAGGTGTCTAGCTCAAATGTCAGCAGCAACTGCAGGGTTCCCCATGAAGGCATCACTCTAAACACTTGAAACCAGAAAGGTCAGGATATGAGAAAGCATACACAGCAAAGAGCAGAGCTTTGTCAAGCAAATTGTGCCACAATGGAAAAATTAAATACTGCCTATGTTCCTTTCTTTCTAAATACTGCATACTTTCTTTCTGAAAGGAAAAAAAAAACACACACAATTATTATAATGACTAGTCCACAGTTTGTAACAAACTGCCTAATATTACTCCAACACTAATGTTTTGATGTGTCAAATTGTGTCATACTTCCTTAATGGAACACATGAAAAGAATGTTTAAAAATAGAAGCCTATACTGAAAAAAACGCCTGCATAGCTATTATATTAATTTAATTCTAGTGAAAGCAAAAGGATATTACTGAATGCCATAAGAGCTTATACTTTTTTTTTTTCCCTTTTTTTTTTTTTTTTTTTGAACAATGTTGCCATTTTCTAGTAAGGTCTGAGATCCAAGTTCTCTACAGTGAGACTATCACAGCTGAACTGTGTCCCAGATTTCCCATGGCAACTCTTAGCTACCTATACCTATACCTGAAGGATACAGACTTCTGTAGATCTAAGAAAGTGGTTGTTATGCTTTTGAATGTAACAGATTGAATTTTTCTTCCTTGTGACTGTATTTTTTAGTCTAAACTTCTTCCAGACCTTTCTCTTTTTTTTTCTTGTGAAATAAGACATACAAAGTCCCATGTTACTATTATGAATCATAAATTTTATCCTTATAATTTTATCTATTGTACAGTATGCAGTTACCCTGTGCTACCCTGTGCTGAGTACTCCTAATTCTCAGTAAATTGAGACTCAAAGAAACACATACAACCATGTTTTATCTTCTGTTTTTATTGCCTTTGAAAAAAATCAAGCTGTTTAATGTTTTTTAACTATCAGATGGAACAATCGTTTTCCATTTTCTCTTTCATATTACTGAAATGACATGTCCTTGGAATAATATTTTTGACAGCAAAATACACGATTAAAGAACTGAGATATACAGATTAAATCTTTATACATACAATTCTACATAGTATGTCTTGTAGATAAAAGTGATAGCATACAAATCTCATTTTTCAATTCATACTATTATCACTCAGTAAAAAACAATACACTTATCAAAATTAAACAATAATATTTCAGAATTAAAGCACAAAAGTTCTTTCACTTAATTCCTACTTCTGAGCAAGTATTTTATTTGGAAAAGTACTTTAACATAAACTTTCCAGAATATTTTACAACATAGGTTCAATAAGTAAAAGATAATGATAAGACATAATAGACTTACTCATTTAGTTGGACTGTTCTGCATTAAATAGGTGAAAGAGTTATAAAATACCAAGGGAGAACATGACTCTGCTGTGGAATATTACTATTTGCTGGGTTACAAAATTTATGCAGTAGCTACACAGATTTTTTTTTTTTGCTGTTTTGTTCCTGTCTGCTGAACGAAATCTAGAGTCCTGCTTATTACGAGTTCTCAGCTTATGCTTTAAAAAAAGGTGCATTGTATATCTAATGTTGTATAGAGGGTAAATCTTTCTTTCAAGTGATCTGGAATTGGACCTTTAAACATGAATTGTCTTCCCACACAATCTAAAAAAAATAAATAATTGCAAGTGTTTGTTTAGATCAAAGTCATGTTGCAGAGTTAGGCTGATTTGCGCTGAAGTGCACAGTATTTCAGTGAAACTCTCTTCTGGCCATGAGAGTAGCTTCCCATTAACTGTCACAACATAATATTCTGATATTCATTTTAAGTATATTTTATTCATATAAAAGTTTTAGCATGTTTTGCATATTTGCTCTGATTTCTAGAAATCACTCTCAGTGCTTCCACTGCCAACATCAATTTTTAAGCTCGTTTCTGTTCTGTAAAATAATGAGGAAAATACTGACATTAATGCAACCATATGAACCATCATTTCTTACCGAGATAATTGGACTCGGTGATCTTGAAGACCTTTTCCAACCATAAAGATTCTATGATTCTAAAGTCAGAACAAATAAATAGTTTTCCTAATTTTTACCCAAATCCAGTATTAACAAAAGCTCTGTTTACAGAAATTTCTATAATCATTTCAATCCGGGATGTCCTTGCTGCAACACAACAGTCAGGTAAGGCAACTAGCTGAACAGCAGAATAGAACCAAGCCAGGGGGCAGTGGACCTTGCTAACAGGAGCAATTCTCTTGCACTTTCTTACTTTCAGGTTATTAGTATGTTTTCACTTGCATTTTGTTACAGGTACTCTTTATTCATCGGAACACTGAACTACAATTTAGCCACATCTAGGTTTTCATTCTATTGCTATATTAGTACAATGTCTGAGCACGAACAAGAGGATAGGCTTTGAAAATATATGGTTTGTTTGTGTTAGCTTGTCGTCAATATTATTTATCACTACCACTCCCAGAGTAGGACATTAAATTTACCTTATTGTCCCTCAAGAAGCAAGTTTTAGAGCTTACAGTGAAGAACGGAGTGACGTAGATGAAAGCCATAAGCCTTCTCACAGTTGCTAAATTGCTTTTTATGTCCTTGTTATTCTGAATTCATAGCCGTGTTGAAAACTCATGAACTCATAGCCATGTTGACTCATAGCCATATTGGAAGCAAGGTTTTCCTGGGGACATCTCAGAAGCACTGGTACTCAGTGATATGCCCTCCTTTTCAAAAGAAGAAAATGGTAACTACTTGCCACCCCAAGCAGGCACTCTGCTTATACAGCAACACATACACTCGGGTAGCTATTATTTTCCTTTCCATCTATATAGCGCAACTGTGAGAATCAGAATACAAGCGTATGTGTCATATTGCCAAGAAAAAATGTTTCCCTTCACCATGCAAAGAAAATAGCTGCAGGAAATGCCTTGCTTTAAATATTTCTGTATTATCTTTATTTCAACAATTTCTTATAGAAAAGGCTTCAGTTTACCTTCAAGTGTCAGCAGGTGTCTATGATTTACTTCACGAAACTGCAGTCTGATATGATATCTATGCCTTGTGGTGGGAAAAGGAAATGACTGAGTCAGGAAGACGCAGCCACCTACATCTGCACCTAAGATAGGATAATTGTTAGCTTGAGGAAACAATCCAAAATTATTCAAATAAACAAACTTTGAGTTCACTACTTTATCATCCAGAGGAGACATGAAATTTCACTATGATTTATTTGTCATATTTTGCTTTGTGCCCATTTCATTGCACAGGAGTTAGAGTTTAAGGGGTTTTGTTTGTTTGTTTGTTTACAGGGAGGCATGCAATAAAGCTGTGAATTACTATACATTGTTATGCACATAGCACAAAACTATGGCAGAAGACCATAGACGAAACATTAAACCACTTAGAATATTGTAAAGTGCTATTCCTTTCCCCTTCTTTTGTACTACATGTACTGTTAGCCATACGTCTCTCTTCCGCCAGAAAAGCCAAACTCAGTTTCCTCTGCTGGACTACCATCCTTCCTTTCTATAATGCTTTCTATCCAGCTACAGCCCTCAAACCACTGGACCTGCAAGGAGTTTTGGAGGGGGATATATCTGACCCCATGAACCTAAAAACCAAACCAAACTTCAGAATATAGTCCATGTGGATGGAATTCAAAAAACCACTTTTTAATGTAGGTGGATTTTTCTGACATAATGCAGTTGCTATGAATAATGAGAGTGTCTTATAAGAAATAAGAAACTGAAATTTCTTAATACCCTCATTAAAAAAAAAAGTTCCAATACCAGTTAAATTAAAAGTAAGCAAATATTTGTCATGGTGATTCATGATTCAGAGCATTAAACTTCAGATTTGTTTGATTCCCCATACAAAGAGACTTAAGAAGATGTGTTGAGACTGGGATTATATTATTATTATATTATTCTTATTATATTGTATTATATTATTATTATATTGAGACTGGGATTAATTAGACATACTAAAATTTTAAGAAGTTACAGAAGACAAGAAAAAGAAGTACCATTCATTTTGTTAGAAGAATCACTGTAAAAATGGACAACTAAAGCTTGGGTCTGTGACCACAAAGGATTCTGATTGTGAAGTAAGATAATAATAAAAAATAAAGATAAGAAAGACGAAGACATCAAGGATTAAAAAATGGAGCGCAATAATGGAAATTAATGAAGAGTAGTAGCTACTCCCATATAGAGTTTTTGAGAAAATTGGTATTCTGAGAAAATCCATTTACAAAGACAGTAAGCTTGTAATCCATATAATGTTAGTGCATTTCTGTACTCTGCCATTTGGCACATACAAGAACAAACTTTCTGCAGCACTTTGAAACAGAGTTTTCAGCTTGACAAATCTGGCAGCATTAAATGTTAGCACAATACACAAAGACTCACAATGATTGATTTTTTTTTTCAGTTTTAGTAAAGATATATGCTCCTGAAAAAGAGCAGAAATACTTCTCATCCTACAGGTACCGCGTTGTGAGGCATAGAGCAAAAAAATTCACACTGATGATTTTCAAGTCTTAAATTAGGGACAGACTTTGTCTTCTTCAAAACAGAGGATAAGTCTTAGACATGATTATTTTGGTCACATCCTCTGAAATGAGCATATCAGCCACATGAGACATACCACCTGAGAGCTATCTCCTATAATCAGCCCAGGGACAAGGCTTTGTTTTCTGTAGTCCCAGAGATGTGAGCAGTTGTCTCCATTTCTGGGTCAGCTCATGCAGGAGGACTACCAGAGCAGGAACAGGCTACACCAGAGAATAGGTCCTGCAAAGGAAACTTCTACCATCCAGGTGAGAAGTTTAGAAGGGGGAGAAAGCTGGAGAAAAGGATAATTCAGAGGTGTTCAGGAGCAAATGAGAAAAGTTGAAGTATGTAAATACTAGTGGTAGGAGGTAAATAATGCAAAGAGACTTCAAACTATCATCAAAAAAAGAGGAAGGCAATAAATGAAAGGAATTGAGCAAGTAAAGATTTTCCATATGGGTAATGTTAAGGCTAACTAGTCTGTAGTTTGGCATGGAGCATGCACATGTTGTATGCAGTACTCATCAATCACTTGAAAGAGAAAAGTTGATCACAGAGGTAGCAGACCAGAGAGTAAAGCACTGCAAACAGCATAGCCATACAAAAATCATTTGACATTACCACAGGAGATATATACAAGTGTATTCAAGGTTCTTTCTATTTAAGAGGCTATCTGTATTCCTCAACCCATAAATAGCGGGGATTCCAAAATCAGAGTTCTGAAAAATGGGCAGTTTAAAAGAAATAGATAAAAGTCCTCTTAAACATTAACAATCATGTAAACCTGCTCATGTGTCGACAAGAGAAAATCAGAGCATGATGTCTTTACTGTCTACCTTACGAATTAAAGAGGAAAAATCATCTTTGAAAAACAGTCATGGAAACACACAATGTGGGAAAAGTGTTAGAGTGCTGTAGGTATCCAAGACTGTAGTGCTGATTATAAAGTAAGATATTTGCACTTCAAATAATTATTGAATTATTCCAAAAATTGATTCTCAAAAATCCCTCCTCACCTTCAACCTAAATATTAGCGGTATTTTACTGTAAGTTTGTATATTTTGACTTACCTAAATTCAAGTCATCGCCTTGCTGTGACAATACTAATCAGTGAAACAAATAGATGATAGCGGATCCCAAATAGGATTCAAAAATGAGCTATTTCCTCTACTAAAACTTCTAGGTACTCTGTACATAGAATATAGACAAATATCTCTGATCTTCATACCTAGGAATGATAGGTAAGAGGGTGCATAATGCACTCAGCTGTGATCATCTCCCTTTAAAATGTACATGTTACTTTTTTGTAGGGCCTGAGCACTTGTGAAAACCTCTCTTACTTTCCTTGAAGTTGCTTTAACCCAGGCCATGAGAGAACATACGCCATAATTCCTCAATTGAAGGTTGCACCAACCACCATACAAACCATACATCACGGGAGCAGAGAGCATTGCGCTGTGCTGCAGGAGATCGTGGTGCACTCCCTGCAGAAGCCCTCCTGTGTTTCTGACCCAAGCCCAGAGCACCCAGCTACTTTTCAAGGAAATCTGTTCATCAGCAGTTTTCCTCTCTGTGACGTTTCCTTCTGGCTAGCTTAGTTCATGATCCATGATTTTGAGGAATCTTAAGAATCTGATTCAATCAACTCCATATGCAAAATTCAAAGCTGATTTAGATACTGTGAACTCAAATAGGCAGCAAGTTAGCTAAATGACAGCCTTTAAAAATGATATTTCTGGGATTCATTTGCATATTTAAGAGTTGTCTAAGTTGTCTCTATTTGTCCTATCCTGTAATGTTTCTAAACCAAGCAGACACAGGAACACAAGAATAGAGAGGTTAAAGGAAAAATTGTGTGGATTTAATCATTCCTTCTACATTTTTTCAAACATAGCTTGAACTGAGCTTTAAGTATTTGGATTAATTTCTCCATTTTTTTGCTGAGGTTCAGTTTAAAATATATGTGTTCATGAGGCCAGAAGCATCAAGATCTGGAAAAATAGTTGCATAATTAAGAATATCTTCAAGTACCAAATTGATACTGGTGTTGCCCTGAACTAAATTTCACCAACTGAGAAAGAGGATACAAAAATTCATTTTGAAATATTTTAATATCTAAATATTTAGATAATACTGATTTCTCATGGGATCAGGCTGTTCCCTGTTCAAAACTACTTCTAAAAAAGGTTAATAAATTCAGTAAATGTCATAAATGCTCTTTGTTGATATTCTTTGTTTTCATATTCCAAAAGATGGTGGCATCCAGTCTGGAAATGTAAACAATACCATGTGGCACGGAAGCACTTGTGTTCTGCACCTCACAAATTTTGAATTCTCCACTTCACCAGTGTGTTTGGACTCTTGAGTAAGCTACCTATAAACTGCAGAAGTGGTTCTCAAAGATGATGAGAGCCCTAAAACCTATAGGCTTTCTTCCTATACAGGGTAGCAGTTAAGTGGAGCATAATTTTACATGATTTGCTTAACAGAAGTAAGGCAAAACTTAGATTCTTTGGCAAACTCAGGTCTCTGCTAACATTAATGAATTCATGCATATGTTGGCTCAGATGAGGGCTATATAACTACACAAATAGATGATTTCATGAATAAGAATGATTAAATTCCTAGATAATACTTACAGAGTGCTGCCAAAGAAAAGTCTTCAGGAAGAATGAGAGAATTAATCAAGACTGTAGTATTAACAACCCACATATTCCGCTTTCAGTACTCAGATATTCCTCTTTGGGACTTTCTGTCCCCAAGCTCATCATGCAGCACTCACAGAGAAAAACAGAAAAGATCCTGGATTTGGCATTTTGTGACTTACATAAAGACACAGTGAGAGATGGATGTCTGGACTCATTAAATGAACTGGACACTGCATTATAGGAAGTGGCAGCTGGTCTTAAATAGCTGCTTTGAAAAAGATCTCAGTGCTGCCTTTGCTAGCAAGCAGCTAATACATTATTGAAGACAGGAACCATGCTTACATTAACATATTAGGCAAGATACAGCTCTACCAGTGGTTGCCATATTTATGTTTGCTTATGTTATAATAAATTACTATTTAGTTTAGGATAAAACTGAAGACCAAAACCTTTTTATGAGTCTATCCATTCGACACTGGTAGGCAACCCTCAAGTAGCTGTGCAGTATCTCCACGGAAGGGGACCAGTGACCTGGAAAATGCTAGTGAAGAAAACCACATTGTCAGTGTTTTCACTGTGATACTAGCTGCAGCAAAACAAAAGGCACCAGTTTCTTCTTTGGAAACCAAATATAGGGAACATGGGCTGGCAAGAGTATTTGGGCAAACACTTCTGCCTCAAACTTTCGGGTTTTGGAGTTGGTAGCAAACCTGAATTCATTCATCATCAGTCCATTTTACCCTTGCAGAGATCCAGCAAAAAGCCTCTAGCACTGCGCACAGCCTTACTTTGCAAGGGCAGTTAGAGTAGAGCTGTAAAGAGGCCAGTCTGTCCCCAGTATAAATTTACAGATCTTAAGCAGGGAACAGTGGGAAAATTCGGTCTAAAGATATTAATAGGTCATTAATATATTCATCCAATCATCATTTTCCAAATGAATGTCATCTTTTAACATAGGAGAAAAAATATTCAATGGAAATATCATTTGTGTCAAAGGAAATAGTAGACCTTGACTCCTAAATGCCATTGGCAAAGTGATATAGAAGCATTTGGGATCATATCATCAAAGGTACCTAGAAGACTCTTAATGCGATTTTAAATTTGAGTTACAAGCTGTCATAATAAACCTCTTTATAAAGTCTTTTCTCAGATATGGGCTTGATAACACTTTCAAACTGCTTAAAAAATAAACTTGTACTCAGTACTCTTTAGCTCAAATTTTATTGAATGTGTTATTCCCATGAAGTTCTAAATATTTCTTCTTTCTTGATGCCAATGCCTCACATATGCAGGTCCTTACTAGAAGGGAAAAATGTTGTCTGGTGCAAGAGGAAAAAGACTAAGCTCAAGAAAGAGTAAGGACAAGGTCCACATAGTTGTGTTGGTCAATAAGTGTTCTAGGGCTGAATATTCTCGCCTGAGGATGTAAACTCAGTCCTTACAGAACCACGATTTTAGTTTAACTACTCTAAAAACATAAAAAGCGGAGCTGATCAGCAGCCCCACTTAAAAACCGAAAGCTCTTTGAGAGAAAAGGGAACTAATGTTCATATTGTTACTTCCCTGAAAATGGAGAAAACACACAGAGCCATTTTCAAAACAGAGATTCAAATATCGTGGCCACTACAGAAACTCCAGAAGTCTACAGATGTATCTTCTGTTGAAGACCCTGAGGTTTTTATTTATTTGTCTTGGTATTTTGGGCTATTTATTCTTCATATTCCTGCTTAATTTTAAGGATTCCAATCTTTCTTTTTTTTTTTCCCTCTCTACTCAAACTGTACTTTACAATGCTATTAAATTTTAAGAACAGAACAGTGTGCTGGCTATGACCAAAAATTTCTGGGACCTCTTGCAGTGATCACTAACAAATTGTTGAAGAAGACTATCAGAACAAGACAACCTGTATTTTAGAGATTTACTGGAGTGGAAGTGCATCTTTACTTTTAATAGCCTCTGCTTTTTACTTTTTTTCCACACATTTGTCTAGTCTGTTTTGAAACTATGCAGTCTTTTGATATTCTCAAGATTCTGTGACAAGAAAGGTCAGTTTAATGAACTCTGTGAACATTTCCATTTGTTTAAAATTAGAACATCTCATTATGATGATGACAAAAGGTAAGTAGTCTCTATATGCCACCTATTCACCTGCTTCATGAGGCCTGTAATTATAGAAATGCCTACTGCTTATCTTTTTGCATACTGAAATGTGGTAATCTTTAAAATCTTTTCATCTGTGAAGACTATTGCATAGCTTTGGTCATCTTTGTCACTGTTCTTTTTCTCTTTTTTAATTTCTATTATACTTTTTTTGAGATGGGGATAAGGACTGCAAGCAGTCTTCAAGGCTGATGATTGTTTTTTGGATTAGTGAAATGACAATGTGATGTCATTGCTTTTCCTGAAAATTCTATCATTCCTCCTCATATCATTCTCTGATTATGATTTATAAGTTTGATTGCATAGATAAAATAAAGATGTTCTACTGAAGCAGGAAACATTCTCTTCAGGTAGGACCTAAAACATCTTCCCAAAACGCGAATGAGGTGTTCACCTTCTCTAGGTGAAAACGCGTTAAATTCCAAATTCATACCATGAGGTGACCTGGATTGCAGGTTTCTAAAGCTTCTTGTATTTCTTACTGGTAGTTGCAGTGTATGTAGACTTATCTTTGTGCAAGTGCAGCACTTCAAACACAACTGTATACAGAAATAAGGTTGGAATGTGTCAGGACTCTAGGGGAACAGCTGGCACAGATGGTTGCTCTGTGGATGGCACCTCAAACACAAGATCCATCTGGGAGGAGATCTGGATGAATGAGGCATAATGGGATTTGTGAACATTTGTATGACACCCGCTGATTCACACTGATACCAATAAGCCTTCCCCGCTCCTTTTTCACTGAACAGCAAAACTGGAAGGATTTACACCATTCGTGTGAAAAATGTAGACAATTACAATAGTTCATGAGCAATACAAAGGCAAAAATGGGGCTCTCTATGAAAGCATAAAGTGTGATTAGGTGATCACAAATATTACCAGTTACAAATTATTTATTTGTTGAAGCTGATGGTATCAGCAGTTCCCTAAGTAAGCATGAATAATAAATGCATAACATTCTAGGTTTGAGAAAAGATTATTCATAGATAGATAGAGCAACTATATTGTAAGTGGGTGAAGTTACAATTCATTCTCAGAGAGGTTACTCCTGGCTTTGGAGACTGTGGTCTTGAGGACCATAACTCCCATTTAGATATCATCATAGCCATAATTTTTAGTCTACAATAAAAATTAAAAAAAAAAAAGCCTTGTCCCTGCTGCCTTACGTTTGAGAACTTAACAAGGAAGCTTGTTAAGTTATAGCTTGACTTACTAGTATCTGGTCCTTTCTCCCAAGACAGTCTCTCAAGCAAGACAGAAAATACAGTGAACAAAAATACAAGTAAGTGAAAAATAGTATTAAAAGAGGGTTATTATTAAAGTAGAAAGCTATATTCCTGGTGCTGGTTACAGTCAATGTCTTCATCCATTTCACTGAGTGTGTAATAATCATATTCTTACAATCTGTAGGTGAAACAGAGGAGCAATGTGAAGACAGGAACAGTGGAGCAATAAAACAAAGTCTGGGTCAAAACAACAGCTAAAATCTCTGAATGGCCCTGCAAGCTCACTTCGCTGCCTTTGCTATCCCCTTCCTTTTCCAGGAACCTTATAAGCTGTACTCAATTTGGAGAGGAGTGCCCTTTCCCTTCCTCTATGATAACTCATAGATACCCATGTCTCTACTATATATACATCAGCTTTACTCCGATTTGGTCATTCTTAATTTATTATTGTCTTCCTGGAAAGGATTTCAATTCAAAGTGGTATTCAAATTAGTTTTAAATAGATTTTATTTCAATAGAGATGTATGTGGATTATTGTATTTCAGGTTAGGGAACATCTGACTGCCTGGAAGTTCTGCAATAGGCAATGCAGATTATGGTGGTTCATAAATTAGAGAAGTCTTGACAATTATGTCCGTTCTGAAAATAAAGCAAAGAATCTCCCTGGAATGTGTAAACATAAGTGAGACGTGAAGTAATCCTCTGGCTTTACTCAACTGCACTTCAAGAGTCAAGTTTAATCCCCATTTTTAAAAAAGGTGCTGAACCGCTAAGACAGAATCCAAAGGAGGGCAGCAAAACTTGTCAGAAGTTTAGAAAAAGCAACCCTTCAAGAAGAGACTGGGGTTATTCAGCCTATGAAACAAAAAGGCGAAAAGAAAGGCTTGTTTCAATACGTAAAAACATTCAAAGAGGAAGGAACTGAGCTCTTTGGGACTAGCTGTAAGTAAAGAGGAAATAGGCCTAAAGGCAAGGGTGGCTGGGGTCTAACTGGGGGAAAAAAGCTTGTAATAAAAAAGATGATGAAGCCCTGTGAGTCTGTGAGGGCTGCAGAAATTCCTGCTTGGAGCTTTGTAAAAGCAAATTAAACAAACATCTGGTAGAAACAACACAGACACCAATGGCGCAGATCAGATATTTCTCTTTCCTGCTTTGCATGATTTTACACACCTTTTGCAGAAACAACAACAAAAAATCATATTCCTTTTGAATCATATTCCTACATTGAAAATAATGGGTTGATATTATAGCAGTGACATTCTTCAACCCTATTTCTATATATATTGACTTTAAGATGTAACCTGATTTGATTCATCTTGAAGAGTGGTAGAGTGGAATAAATTTAAAACTGGTAAAAGTAAGTTTACTTTATTGACATCAGCGGATTCACACTCCTGAATGCTGGCCCTAAAATTGGCACAGAAAACACGAGTGCTTTTAATTTCTTAATTAAAAAAAATCATTGCCAGTTCCATGGGGACGAGCCCACCCGTTCATTGTTCTCTGGCTTAGCCCACCCATCCATTCTGCTTTCTGATCTCATTTGTTCTGGTTTAATTCCTTATTTTAAGCTAAGGAGACCTGCCAGAAACTTAAAATTTAAAACTAGAGATTACAGATGATGATGTTATCTAAAATGTTATCCAAATGTTGACAGGGACTCCACAGCTACTACTGAAAAAAACAGTAATGAACTGAACTTACACCTACTGTAAACAAACCATCAGGTTTAAAATGATACTTTGAAAAACAAAAGCCTATTGATATTTTAATAATATATAGAATAAGAGTATCTTCCACATTCAAATGCCTTTATTACACAAAATAATCAGCTATGCAGTACAATATCCTCAGATATTTTTGAATGTAAATACAAAGTAAATACAAAATTAATGCCATAAAATTTCAGAGTAAATGACATTATTGATAATTAGAGCTTTTTCTTTTCTTTAGTTTACCCCATCTACTGTGTCTGGAAGACTAACCGTGCAGCTGAGCCACCCTAGCTCAACTGAACAGAGGATGTTACTCAGTTTAACATGTTCATGCCTTTGATGAGTAAACTTCTTTTCTGACACAGGCAAACACATTTTCCTCAGCACTTGCAATAGGCTGCATGCATATGGTCAGTCTTGACAGTTTATTTAGCAAGTAATAATTTGATTGCTTGCAATCATTAATTTATAATCAAACATAAATGTTAAGCATATTGGCTTTTTGCATCATGATCTAGAACAATGTTATGCTCATGACTAGCAAAAGTTGATACACATTCACTGAAGTGAAAATAGGATTTTACTAGAGCAGAACAATAAGCATTGAATGAAGGTGGTATGGAATTTCTTGCAGAGATGGCACTTGAGAAACTCATTACAGGAACTACCACCATTAAAGGCTGACTGAAATAGTGCTTGATCTTGAGAAATTTAGTCAAAAGACATATCTGTCTGGTGACAATAGTCTACCATTTCATACAACTATTAAATCATGCCAGCATCTTTTAAAGAAAGTATCAACACAAGATGCACAAAGCCTACATGATGCAATTCAGCAACAGCTAAAAGAATCCCCCCAGTGCAAGGCAACTTAAACTTGTGAATCCATTTTTCCTATTGCATTAGCCTTCTGTCTTTTGAATCAGCATAAGGAATGTTCAGTATGTTGCATTCCTTCTGGTATTGTATCTTCATAGTATCTGAGATCACAGTCATTCTAAATATAGATAAATGCTATACTATTTAGGAACAGTCTGGAAATTGTGATTTCCTAATGGCAATCATTTTTTATCAGAAATTATAGAGTGTCATATGACCAAAATTGTTTGTAAACTGTGTGCAACATGATTTCACAATAATACTACAAGAATCCCTCTGCATCAAACCCTTCTTGAACTCCCAGAATAAATTCAGGTACTATCAACAATATGTTTTACCACAAGCTTGCTCCAAACAGTACCCATGGATGCATTGCCCAGCAAGTGTCAGGCATAACCAGGTAGTCCAAGCTCCCTTGAACACATCCCACATACTCTTCATGCAGTGACTCAGAATTTTAATGCAAATCCATGGTGTCATGCCAAAAACATCACTGTAGTTAATGGTGACACAGTTCTCTTTCTTAATGTTCTGGGCATTTTGAACTGAAAACTGACCATTTAAAATCTCACGAATACTTCCTAGCTTTCACAAGCACCTAAGCACCCTGGGTATGGCCAACACTGAAGATGCTGCTAGTCCCTGTGTAGCCTAAGCAAATGTTGCTCTGCACAAAACCTCCCCCTCCACGGCTGGGTGCTCAACTATGGGAGACACATACCAAAGAAACATCTCTCTGGTGATTTAGTTATGGCCCCTTTCAGAGATTATTTTACAGTGGACTCCTACTACTCCTGAGATCTACATGGGAAGTTTTCTGAATCATCAAATTTATGTAGGAGACCAAGTCCCAGGTTGAAAAGCAACTTGTGAATTTCAGTCCCAGATTGCACCCATAGCATCCTGAAAAGGATACTTTGGCAGAAAAAGAGAGAAATGAGGTAAGAGGAATAAGAAGGAGTTGCAAGACTGTAAGGCATCATAGAAGAATTACTAGAATATAGCCTACTAAGATAGAAAAAAATCAGTTGTTTGAGATACTGCACAAACATAAATAAATGGTAGATGTAAAAACTTACAGATAGCTAGCTTGATATAAATGCCAAAATATTCACATACTTATGTTTAAAATATCAATTCATTCTCCTACATACTGGGAAGAATCTCAGAAGTTTGAAATGATTGTATGTGTGGTCACAAAAAGGGGTTGGGCTTTGAGACACTTTAACGTTGCAACATCTCACTTCTACATACCTGGTTTCCAAAGTGGAATCCACAGTTTGAGTTAAACATTAAAATTTATGATAGATAAGCTAAGGAGCGTTAAAGTAAGAAAAGTAGCAGGATGCACTTTAGATATCCAGCTGCACTGGAAACTGCCTAAGCCGACAGACAACACATAGGAGAGGAAAGTGCTGCAAAACAGTTTCCTTAGTGGCACATGAGTTCACAGTGTAAGGCACCAGGTCTGCTCCATCCAGAAGGGAGCAGAGGCCTTTCAAGAAGAGCCTGGATGCTCACCTTTCAGCACCATGCCAGAAACTAAAGCACCACATGTATTTGGATAGCTTCTGCTCAAATAATTAACTCCATGATCTTACAGGGAGCCAAGATGGTTCCATAGCACCAAGTAAATTAATAGAATATTATTTTCTTTCTTTCCTTAAGCTTGAGCTTGATTTCTGGTGTTGAATACCAATAGACTGACTCAATGGACTTCGCTTTTGTGCCTCTGAATCACAAATTCTCCAAGTTTGCCAAGTTATTGCAGCCAGAGTCATTTTTTTTTTCAGAACCAAGCTCTCAATAAATGACACACAAATGGGAAGCTGAAAATTATCATTCATGAAATCTCTCCTCTCCACATACTATGTG
The DNA here is from genome assembly GCF_059628265.1 of Tinamus guttatus. Taxonomy (NCBI): domain Eukaryota; kingdom Metazoa; phylum Chordata; class Aves; order Tinamiformes; family Tinamidae; genus Tinamus; species Tinamus guttatus. Next base: position 1,378,356 of record NW_028288545.1, read on the forward strand.
AGAACGGTTAGGTAACTCAAGAGAAAACTACATGAAGTTCTCAACTCTGGCATCTGTATCTTTATCTCACTCTTAAATTATGTGGTTTCAAATCAGCCAACTCGCATACCAGTAACAGGTATCCTATAGCAGTATAGTGCTTGGTGCAAGAACCAGCAGGATAAATTGGCCTCGGCTGAGTTTAGCGCAGCTGAGGGACAACCGCAAGCCTACGAGATTCCTAGATTGCAGTTTGTATGGGGCTACATTGCATATAATACTTATATCCAATTTCCAGTTCATCCTAACCTCACCATTATTAACAGTGACAATAAGTGAGAATTAGATAGCTTCTATCTCTGTCTTTTATTTCTCATCATTGTACACTATGCAAACTTTATTATCAATATTTTTCCTTCATTTCTGCTTATATATGATGTGCTAGCAAAAGCAGTAGATATTCATATTGCTGTGTGATTTCAAAATCTTTCTTGAAGGAAGCATCTGAAATGTGTGTGACAGCATGACTTGATACAAATTGCTCACTGTTTCTGTCACTGCCTTGTACCACAGGAACAACAATTTGAAGTGTATGCTCCAAATAGACTTTAGTTATCTACAAAAAAATAATGAGAGCAAAAGAAAAGACTATATCCAAGAGGAGAGATTGAGAGTTCTCTCATCGAGAGTCAACAGTTTTGTAACTTCAGAACTCACTGGGATATAAAAGAATTAGATCAAAGCCCCTGGTAAGAATTAGTATGGCAGTTTTTCCTTGTATAACTGTTCTAAATGAATTCAGAATCTGCTGTTTCTGCAGAAGATGAGCTTTTGTCCAAATTAGTACAGATCCATATATCCCCATGAAATATTGTTTTATCTGAACACCCATACAAGTATAGTGTTTAAACTTTATATTTGCTTTCACACAAAACTTGTAAATCCTTTAAGACCAGAACATACAAGTATCCACATCCATAACAGGCTTGATTGGGTAGAGAGGATACCAAACAGCATTTAATTTAACGAATGCTAGTCTGCTGTTTCTTTCAAATTTTCTGAAGGCCATCCCGTAGACTCCACCTCTTGGAAAAATATTTTCTAATCAATGCAAACTGGGCCCACTTTTCTAAAGCTGTTGATTTTCTTGATTTTCCTACAGTATCTACTGGGACTATTTCACTTCTTCTATGTTCATTTCTCTGTCACTGTAGTAGAGTAAATGCACCAGTTTGCTGTCCTGAAATTTCCATTGCTATTCCCTCACCTTTGTGTGTAGTAAGAGCCTAAAAAAAGAGTAACTTGATTGTACTATAGTAAATTTTTCAATTTTATCAATAGTATTATGGGGGAGGGGGAGTTGCACTATTGTCTTAAAAAATAATTATTTTGCTGTGTTGTAAGATCACACGCTGAGGCAAGCAGTAGTATACAGTAATTCATTTTAATACAACAGTCATTAAGATTTTGTGTTGATATGTGCACATGATTCAGTAAATTTAAAAAGCCTTTACCTCTTTTATGAAAAAATCATAACAAAACTGAAATGTGACATTAAGCACAGATTATTAACTGTTGGTCTGCTTTACAGTCAGACTTTATTTAGTTCACAAAAATGCCCCTAGCTCACAAGCAAATTGTGAGTGAAGCAGATTCTTGTTAAATTACAGGCAAATTGTCATTACCGCTCATGGAGGACTTTATAAAGTTGCCTGAAATGTCTAGCCAAAGTTTAACTATTGGATAGGAATTCCCTGTTCATTCTGTCTTCTATGCAGTTGCGCCTGAAAGCTGTCAGAAAAAAAGTGCTAAAAGTGAAAAAAAAGCAGAAGGAAGAGAACATGTTCTTCTTCTGCATTGACATGGAGTCCATTAAAAACCTGGTCTTCAAGAACTTTACTTTTATCTTCTCTTTTCAAAAAAAAAAAAAAAAGGACAATATGCATTACTTTTATTTCTCTCATGGGAACCTCATTAGAAATATCCCATGGCAAAAGAACACATGTATGGCAGTAAAAATAAAAAGTATGAGGTTAGTAAGTGATTCCTCCCCCAGTGAAATCAACTCACAAAGGTGTTATTTTTCAGAAGTGCCTATATCCTATTTCAGAATTGATGGAGGTTATTGGGAGCCAGCCTCTTGCTGCAAATCAAGACTATGTCTCATCATAAAATGTTATTCTCTGTGTGTGTATAGCATATTGTTACCCTTTTCCACCATACTTGTTCATCAAAATGACATTTTTGTGTTCTTTCCATGTGGGAGAACTTGTTAGTGGGGCCAGGTATTTCTTTGCATACATTCTTGTAAATAAAAAGGATTAAGCAGAGTCTCATTTCTCTGAATGCAGTAGGAATCAAACAAGAAAGGAAAACATTTGTTACCTATTCCAATATTTTATAGTACACATTATTCAAAAACTGTCTGAGATTCATTTCAGGGCGATTTATAAGTACTTTTTTGGCTGTCGATTGCTTTTTGCTGCTTTTTATGCTGTCTCTGCTGTTTCTCTTGGACAGAGATCTATACTTCTGTAGTCCCCTTACAGCACATGGCTCAGTTCCTATGACATACTATCACACGTAACCTACATTGGAAATTCAGTCATACTGCTTTGGATTAGTATTTCACAGGAAAAAAAATCAATTTTCTAAGCACCCGGGGCCAAACCTGTTTTCATTATATCTCCTCTTGCCTTAAAGCACATTTCTGTCATGGTAAACCTTCACAATCAAAACATGTTAAGGAATTTATCTTTCCTTGATGTTTAACATTCAAATACTGTGTCAGATGAGCAGCAGGCGAGCAAAGTTGATTAATTACCAATATCCTACCTACTGCTATTTTGAGGATGTACTCAGGAACACAACCCATTAGTGACAGCCTAACTTGCTGGTTAACTGAAGTTTTCTATTTTCTCTTCTTGAGAGATTGTCAGTCAGTGCACTATGGAAGAGAGTGATAGAGATCCCAGACATGCTAAAAGTCTGTACAGTAGAGTGATAGAGATCCCAGACATACTAAAAGTCTGTACAGTTCTCGTGAAGTAAATAAAGGCCCTCCCCGCCAAAAAAGGCCTTTTTTTTTGTTTCCATGTCTGGGTTACTGGGTAAGCTGAATTCACTCCCAGAAAGGCAATGCATAATAGGCAAAAGCATAGCCATGGTACAAAATCACATACAATTATCTTCATCTTGAAGCTTCTCAGTTTCTCAACTTGAAAACAACTGAGCTGGTTAAAAATGAGCATTCACTAGAATGATATAAAAACAACAAACAAACAAATTAACTGGCAGTCAACACGAGCAAAACTCAAATCTTAGCTAATATAAAAATGAATTGACCTTGAAAGAACTTATTGGATGACATACTAAGAAAAGATCAGACAAATATGTGGTGAACATTAAACTGACATTTAGGCTTAAACTCATTTAGGTAATTACTTCACAAGCGCTGCTGCTAAATAGGTAGTTTATATGTGTCAAATGTATCTGTCTATCGCTGGTTTAGTATAATCAAAAATAGGATTTTCAAGCTAGAGGAGAAATAACTGAACAGCTCATATGGTAAGGGAATATGAGGAAAAGTAGAATTGTCATATTCTGGATTTTGTATCTCTTCTTTATTTAACTTAGATTTAGAAAAAGCTAATATTTAGTGTCAGATTATTTCCTAAGGAGAATTGATCAAATATAAGTTCACATTCTTTTCCTGTTGGTATTGCTCAAATTTACATAAAAATTAACAGAACATAGTTATACCTGCAGATAATTTCACCCCAAATATTTTGTTCAAAATCAGCTCGAGTAATTCATGACATATCTTACTCTACATCAATGAATTTTCTGTGAGTCAGTAAATCTTATCCTGCAAATAAGCACACTAGCGGAAAAAGTAATTCCTTTTTTTTTAAAAAAAAGACTTTTCTCCAGACTAGTTCTTGGGAAAAAAAAAAAAAAGTATAGATCCCTGCTCATTATGTTTTTCATTGTCCACTTTCATCATTCTGAAGTGAATTTATTCCTTTTGTTAAGGATGTACTCCAGAACGACAGCACACATTGTTATTCAAGCTACAGTAGTACATTCACAAAACTGGGGCTGTACTCCAGTTCCATCAAGTGCTCCTGCTCTCCTCTAACAGCAACTTTTTTAAACGTAAATGTTTATGAAAAGATTATGCAGCAACTGAATTTCCAACACATGTATCTGGTGATATTAATAAAGCAAGGCCAAAGTATTAGTATATTTTTTGTTTCTTCACTCCAAGTTACGAAGATTCTTCAATTTTTTTAATTCATATTTAAATCTTGCAGGAAATTATATCTAAAAAACGTGAGTAATCTGTATTTTAATTCTGCATAAGAAAATTGTGTTAAAAAGTCACAGTAGGAATCGATAGCTCATACACTTAAGATACAGTTCACAGGGTAATAAATACATCTTACTGCTTTGGTATTACTTGTGCATGGAAGACTGCTAGTGATGCTGAGGGCATTTTTTGAAATATTAAGAAACACTAAAAGCCTCTTAATGCATAGTTGTTTCTATAGTATTTTTTGCATTCAGAAGTTTTAATCAAATTTAACACTGGCTTTAAGTAGAATGACATTTCTGTTAAACAGCTTGCCGTTAAAGTGGTTAAAGTACATGTAAATCACGATTTACCTTTGCTCTCTAAAATAATGCAATGAATTAAGGAAATACTTCTTTAATAACAAAACTTCAGGAAACAGAGTGCTCAATCACAAATAGACAATAAAATTACCGTTTATCCACTTTTAACCTTTTAATAACTCCATCCAATTTACACACCCAACTGCAAGGTCAGTTGCAGTTTTCCTACAAGGCCCCTTTATGGACCAACAAGTTATGTTGTCCCCAAAACACAGATGTGCAGGCAAGAATGGTCTGGTTTTACACCAAGCACCCTCTTTCCCTCAGGAGCACGGATGGGCCCTGAGCACATTCTTCTGCCCATGCCTCCTCTTCTGCCAGCTGAAAAAAGGAAGCACTATGAAAATCATTTGAGCAGAGGTCCTTTACTTTACAATAGGGTCATCTGTAGACAATTTGCATTGCAAAATTTAAATTGGAGATAGCGCAGTAAATTCCAAAAATTCAAATGTTTTGGCTGACCCTCTAAACTTCCTTCTTTCACCTTTTATCTGTTCTCAGTGGAAAATTTACTTACTTCTTCCATCCCATCAGCACATTAAATGTCTCCAATTTACTGAAAACATTGACCTTCATACCCCAATTTTTTCTATTAACAGAAATATTTTAAAGGAAAAAAAGTGCCATTTCAATATTTATCTACAGTTTAAAACCTTCAGGAAAGCATTAAGTATAGAACTGGAAGATGATTGGATTAATTATGGCTTTTGAGGAATTACAGAACTTTAAACTTTTTAATATCTTTGATATTTCTGAGGCAGCTTTCAATCAAGTGTTTGTTATTCATTATTCATATTCATTATTCTTATTTGGTCTTAACTTTTCATCATACTAAGTGAACAATTACAACCTGAACATCAAGCTCCAATTATTTACTCTTGAGTATAAGAGATTGAAAGTTTACTGTCAAAAATCTTTTCTTTTTTTTTTCTTTCTTTCATAATGAATTGCTGGTAAACAGAAATCTGTTTAAATGATAGATGAATATGGAAAAATATTCATAATCTCTAAATCTCAGGAACACGCCTTCCCTTAAAATTGACTGTATCTTTCACTTTTGGTCTCAGGATGAAGTGCCAATAAAATAATTTCCCTGAGGATTCACTTCACAGAGTTTTAGGCACAACTGAAAATGCAAACCACATTTATTTCCAACTTTCAGAAAGTTTTATTTGAGATTTATTTCTAGAAATGCCTTTGGGTGGCAGAAAGCTGTTGTTTTTTGAGATCATGTTGTTGGTAACCCACAGGAAACTTTAAAATCTGTTTCAAAAAAGGAAACAATGTTTTAATCTCAATTTGATTTATTACCTACTGGCTGCTGAATAGCTAGGAAGTGCATAGATTGATATCTATGCCACTAACAAAATAAAAACAAAAAAAAAGAAACATTTGACATATTAAGGAAGCATATGCGCATTTCCCTATTTCTTTTTTAAGCGTACCTGTACAACATAGTGTTCTGAACTTCCTTCCAGGATAAGGGCACATTCATTAAGAGTTCCCAGGAACATCTTCAGTCATGAACAGTAGAGTGGACAAAATCACACTTTGTTCCAGGTTACAGCTTGTTCCTCCTGCATTTTCCTGAAGAGTTTGGATTTAGTCAGCTTTAACACTACATGAATAATGTTTACCTCTTGGCGTGCTTGGTATGTGTCTGCATCTTTTAAGGAGTAAAGCTTCAAAAGCATCACATTTGGGTTGGAAAGTAGGTCATAACAGAGGCAATTACTAATTTTCCATTATCATCCTGATCATAGAATTACAGAATGGTTGAGGTTGGAAGGAACCTCTAGAGATCATCTAGTCCAACCTCCCTGCTCCAGCAGGGACACCCAGAGCACGAGGCACAGGGTGGCATCCAGGCGAGTTTGGAAGATCTCCAGAGAAAGAGACTCCACAACCTCTATGGGCAGCCTGTTCCAGGGCTCTGTCACCCTCACAGTAAAGAAGTTCTTCCTCCCACGGAGATGGACCTTCCCGTGTTTCAGCTTGAACCCATTACCTCTTACATCACTGGCCGCCACCAAGAAGAGTTTGGCCCCATCCTCCCTACATTCTTCTCTCAGGTACTCAAACATATTGATATGATCTCCTCTCAGCCTTCTCTTCGCCAGGCTAAACAGGCCCAGCTCACTTAGTCTTTCCTCAACAGGGCCAGTGTGGAAGAAGTGTTTGTGGAAGAATTGTCTGAAAGCAGGAACTGAGAGGAAAACTAGGGCCTAACAGAAGTTTTGGCATTACAGAGGCCTGCTTGGGGTGCTACACAGTTGCCACTTCCAGGATGGTTGGTATGCACGGACTCTGCTCCTCCACGGTTCCCTGGGCAACGCAATCTGCCCTCCTCGCAGCTGCAAACGGTAGTAACGGAGGATGGAGCGGGGTGAAGACACCGCAGCCAAACTCTGTTGCACTCCCTGTGCTGGGCTGCTGCTAAGCTGCACAGTGGCTGTCTAATGAGAGATATACGATAACAAGTCCAGTGCTGAGCCAGCAAAGGTGGCAAATGATGAACTTTGCTTGAACTTTGCTCATTATAATGTGAAAACCATACCTCCATCCCAAAAGTTACCCACCTCCGAGGTACGACCACCCCTCACTGAGCATGCGCTCTAGATTTTTGGTTGACTGTACCTTTAAATGAAAGCGAGAAACTTTTTCACCAATCAATAACAATATTAAGTATGACTCTAGTCACTCAAGCTCCACCTGAATGTAAAGAAAAGTATAAAAGGTGAACTAAGGATGAAAAGTCTGGAGGGAAGAATCCATCGTAACTCCTGGGTCAGTCGAGAGGCTGAGCCCCCTTCCCTCCCCTCAGGTCGGGACGCTGCCTGAGGAGACTAAGGAGTAAGAGAGGGAAGAATCCATCATAACTCCTGGGTCAGTCGACAGGCTGATCCCCCTTCCCTCCCCTCGCACCGGGACGCTGTCTGAAGAGACTAAGGAGTGAGAGGGAAGAATCCATCATAAATTCTGGATCAGTTGATGCGCTGATTCCCCCTTTCTTCCCTTTGCGTCAGGATGCTGCCTGAGGAGACTCGAGACTGAGAGCCCTCTCCCATCTTCTGGGGTGAGTGATGATTGCACATTTGTACATCAGAGCTAGCTAAAACCCCACGCTCTAGTAGAGAATTTCCTGTACTGACATCCAAACCCTGCTTTGTAAATGTTGCATTTGAATAATTCATACTGTTTGTGAACTCGACTTCTTGTTTGAGGGGAGGCGATTGGACCTACAGTTGACAGACTGTCAACTGTACTGTCCGATACTGCCAGAGTCGAGCTTATAGTTGATCACACTATTTGGGAACTCGATTCGCTCCTAGGAAGGCAATCAGACCTACAGTCCACAGACTGTTTGTGAATCCGATACTGTTTTGATATCTCCTTCCCCCCCTCCACCACCACTACCACTACGGCTTTCAAACTGCAACATTTTCAACACACCCAGCTCGCTTTGTTTTTCCACCGAAGATAGATGTTCCAGTCTCTTTATCATCTTTGTTGCTCTACGCTGGACCCTTCTTAGAAGTTCCATGTCCCTCATACTGGGGAGCCCTGAACTACACACAGTACTCCAGGTGCAGCCTCACCAGAGCTGAGTAGATGAGCAGGATCCCCTCCCTCGACCTGCTGGCAACACTTCTCCTAATGCAGGCCAGGATCTCTTTGGTGTTCTTGGACACAAGAGCACTCTGCTGCATCATAGTTAACTTGTCAACCAGGACTCCCAAATCTCTCTCTGCAGAGCTGCTTTCCAGCAGATGAGCCCCTAATCTGTACTGGATTAGCTTGTGGTTGATGATTAGCTTGTGAGTTTGAGACTGTGAGGTTGTTTATTCAAAACATAACTAGTCTTGCAAGTAGGAACATTGACCAGGTCTGGAGGACATTGAAGCACGGACAAGCATTTCAGAGGACCTTCCACAAGTGATTGGCTCATGCCCACATAGCCATTTGCGATGCCTCCTCCAGGATCTCAAGGACCTTGCGCTGCTTCACTGGCCCTGGCTAGGCACCCCTTCCTCTCCTGGCTTTTCGCCAGCCATTGCCTGCTGTAATCTTGTGAGAAGAGAGCTGGAGACAGACTGTCCGAGAGGAGCAGCTGCCAGCCATCATCCCATCCTTTCCGATCCCATCCCATCCCATCCCATCTCATCCCATCCCATAACGATCCCATTGTTCTGCCCTGTCCTGTGAGCAATAAGCCATTTCTTTGACTGCATCAGGGCTAGATATGAGCATCCCTCAGATCTCCCAGCTCCCTAAATCCAGCAGGCAAAAGATGGCAAGGTGCATCTCGACCCAGACAGAGTCCATTGCACTCCTTTTAGCACACACAAGTCAATAATTTAATCTCTTCTGGTGAACCAATTCCTAAGGAAATCTGCAATTATGAGAAATAGTACAACATTTCTACAGAGGTTTGGAGCACTCTAACTTATACAGCTGAGGGATCTCATCCACCAGTGTTTGCAACTACGGCATCCTCCAGGCATGTGAGGAACAGCACTCAAAGGCTCTTCAAGCTGCTATTTTCAAAATAGACAGACTCTGGAAGCCTCGACTTCATGACAAACACCAGCTATCTCGGTATCCATGATAAACTGCAAAAGCTGATTATGTGCTGTTTTTGCAGTCAACAAAGAAAGATAAGACCAAAAGCATATGGAAAAAATAATGTAAAATTAAACTTTGGTTAAAAATTAAATAACTACATATACTAGTTAAAAACAAATATAGATGATAAAAATCTGGATAAGAAGAAAAAGCTTGGCATTTAAAAATTAGCAAGAACACATTTACAAGCACCTTGATAGTATATCACAAGATTCTCTTGCTCCCAACTTTAACATCTCTTTACCTCAGCTCAAGACATATTCTCAAAGAGAACATTTTTGCCTTGATTTTTGCTGAATGAATATTCTCAGAAGTCAAACTTCTTAAATATTCTTCTTAAATACTGGCAAGCAGAGTTCTTAATTGAATTGAATTTGGTTTAGAATTCCTTTCCTCTTCAACAGACTATAAAAAAGATAAGGGAAAATGGCAGATTTACAGTGCTTCTGTATCTTCATCCAACATCAGTCTTCAACCTCCATCACACCAGGAAGAACTCAGGAAGAACAGCTGTAGCAGATTAAAAGCTGGGTTTTTTTTTCTTTTTTTTTCTTTTTTTTTTTTTTTTATGAAATCCCTTGGAAATGCTGATTTCTCAAATCTTAAAGTGTTGCTCCGTTGGCTCTGCCAAGAAATTCCTAACTAATGTGGAAGAGACAGATGCCAGAAGAAAAAGTAACCAGGTGGTTGGGTTGCAAACTTGGAACACAATTATCTGAGATTTGAATCCACACCTCACACAGTCAGAGACTTGAAAATGTTTTTACTTTGTTCCAAGAGAGTATTCTATTTAGCAGACATTTAGTTAGCTCAGGCTATTTCTTGTCTAAAAAGTTTCCATGGAAAATTTATTGTCTCTACATGTAACTATTAAAGTACTGAACTTCTGAAAAGTTTTGGAGATGCCACAAATGAAGACCTGCAGTTCAGACTGCTGTCTATGACCTGTGCAAAAGCAAAGTTCTGCTCTTTTGTGAAGTTAACCATGTCTCTTCTTGGTTTTATAGGCAATCCACAACTTCCAAAAAGTATCTACCATTTCCTGGCCTCAAAAAGTGAGGAAGTAGTTGTTCTTTAACTTTTCTTCACGTATGCCTGAGTATATAACCCTAGTACTCATTTGTTCTTTTTGAGACTATCCTACTTAAAAGCACATAAATTCTTTCTTAGCTATTCATTGCATACTAAACTTTTACCATTCAAAGATACATATATATATTTTTCTTAATAGAGAACACAATTTCTGTAAATATGTGTAGTAATAAAGATCATTTTAGAGCGATTAGAGATTATAAAACGGCTATAAAAACACCAAAAAATTCGTTGTCCTGTTGTTGACTGAAAGGTGCTTTGGAACACTTTTGTTTACTTGTTGTCTCAATAAAGCTGATGTCATTTCACTGAAGAGAGAAAGACAATTCCTGTTTTCTCCACTTTCAGCTTGGCTTCTGATTTGAGTTAACATGTTTTGGTTAAATGAGAAAGGATGACGACTGTGCTTGGAGGCCCTTTCCAATTTGTTAAGATGATGTACTGACTGCAAGGGTAGCCTTCAATCTCAGTCTATAAACCAGACGTAGCACACGGAAATATGCACATTTTCTCAACTGTGGTTTCTGGTTCTGCTAAGCTTCACCTAAGGTCATGATTATCAGGTCCGCTGTTTCAAGAGCTCTTAAAGCAAAATAGATCATAGTAATATAGAGGTTCATACATAGATAATGCAGCATGACAAGGACAGAAATAATACCTCTAGGTGGCATGATGTGATGACTTTTCCTGGCATCTAATGTCCTTTGATAGTAACCAGAAGCCATTGCCTTGCCAAGAAGCATTTAGAAGTAATGGGAAATACTGATCCAGTCTGGCACAATTAATATTGTTTTTCAAAGTCAAGAGAATACTCACTGAGCTGCTTGACGTAATATAATTCCTTAGTTTATGATTTTTTTTTTGTAATAGAAATTCCAGAATTGTCAAACGTTGTCAGTAGTCTAAAGGAAGTAAATCCACAGCGAATAAAATAAAATGAAATGAAATTCCAGAGAAATTCCCAAAAATGACAACATATTAGGTTCACTCTATACTACCAATAACACGAAGGAGAAAAATTTTGCGATGGTTCTTGAATGGCTTTTAGCTGAAGTCACACGTAAGAGTGGTAAAAATTGGAAATTGCTGTTAAGTTCCATGTCATTTAGAAAACTGGTTGCATGAATAACGTATACTCCATCCATCCCAAGAATTCATTGTGATGCATCATTAAAATATGCAGTTGCTCTCAACAAAATCAAACAGAAGTTATATATAGGACTATAAATACTTCAGCTATACAGACTATAAATTCTTAAGGTATGTGTGTATGTTCTATACAAAATGTAAAATTTTCATGTACATACGAATGCGATTCCTCACTACATGGTTACTTATCTGAACTTCTTTTAAGGTATCCCACAGTTTTCTCACAGTCTGTATTGGCCACAAGCCATATATTTTCATTAATACGGTGTTGAGTGAATGTTTTTCCGATTCAGACGATTGGGCTAACCTTAATTACATAGCTTCTGATTCAAATATGGTTCTCCTCTAGCAGGTTTAGAAATAGCCTAAAGTTCCTACATATCTAACTGCAAAATTTCGTGTAACTGTCTACTAGAAGACAGGGTAACAATATTTTACTAGTATAGTGCTAAATCAGTTACATGAAATTTAAATGTAGAGCATTTTCCTAATTATCTATCATACAGTAAGAATGTAAATGATATTTTGTGAGCTGTTGTGACAAACCTGGCTGACCCTTTGAAGAAAAAACTTTGTTCCCAGGACTTTTGTATTATAATTGCTAGCCTTGTGAAAACACCGTCCTTTCCCACTTAAAAAAAAAAAAAAAAAAAGCTTTTATTTTACTTCTTTCAAATAGCAACTTTATTGAAATGGGAATTGTATTTTTTTGTTTTTGAAGCTATTGACTAAGCTGGTCTTCACTGAGGCATTGGAGAGCCTGATATACTGAAAATGGAATTACTACAAACCCTCTCATATGAAAACAGAATGTCGTCATTATGTAAGGAGAAATCTATGAAGCCAATGCAAGCTGTAAAAAAACTTCTGCTATTCAGAGTCCACTTCACACTGAAGAAGAAGTGATAAACTAAGGGTTATCTCCTGTTACCATTGGCTAGGGGTGTACGCAGTGTCCTGCAATCCTGTGAAACTGTATGGTAAATTAAACTTTTCCATAGACCAAGAGTCCTCATGTTGGAGGCTCTCAAAGTTGTTGTATGCTGCATGAAGTCTGCCAGGTATCGGTTTTATTATGGCCATCCTCAATCCTCTCAACAAGGATTGACCGTTTCAGTAAGAATCAGAGTATTTCTAAGACCACAAAACTAGTCTTTGCTGTGGGATTGGCTACAAGGGTGAGTGAGCGGCTTTGCCAGGGCTGGGCCAGGGCTGACCGGGTTGATTAAGACAGTGACACCCTGAGTAGCTGTAGAAGACATTAACAATGCAAAAGACATTCTCAGTCCTTACCCACTTCTCTGGCAGAGCTGAACTCTCATCTATTTCTTCTTCTTGCAGTTAGTTATTTGGTTCAATCAAAGCTTAGCTTTAAATACAGAAAACCTTCTGATGTTCCTTGGCATACTCATTTTAAATGAAATTCTTGTGGGCAATTCTGGTTTCTGTGATGTATTGTCTCTTGGGTTTGAACTTAGGAAAACCTTTTCCACAAAGGAGTTCCAGAATGCATTTTAAAATTACGGAGCTGGCAAAAACAGGCTATCATCTTCTTTTCTTGACAATGCTATATAAGAAACAAAAGTAGACTAGCATCTCTTTAACAAATGGAATGGCTTGTTAATGTAAGGGAATGCTAAAGCCAGTTAAAATAATGGATGCAAAATAATTCTAGTATTTTGAAATAGAAGGTTGACAATTTCAGACCTCTAAAACTCATAAATATGCCTGCAATAGCTAACTGTGCTTGATTTCACTTTAAAATTTTGAGCATTTGGGGTTGTCTTGGGTTGTGGATTAAAAATCTAGCTTTTTAAATTTAATATTTGATCTGTTTTGTTAAAAAGAGACTAACTGCAATAAAAGGCAAGTATGATCACTAGTTGCATTATTTTTCCAAACCTCTCTCTAGATTCAAGCAAGCTTGCTTGTATATTTGAATTATTCTCTTTTCTCTATAATGAATAGCTTATTATGTTTTTTTTTTTTTTTTAAAAAAGCATTCAATTTCTTTGGTCTCCATATTATTTGTGTAGAATAAATTGAGCTTTGTAATAAGCATCTAGCAAATGCTATAAAATTCCTTCCTGTGTGGTACTAATGAGGAAGAAAAGGGCAATCCCACATTCCTGTTATCATGCAACTCACTCTACCATTAGTTGTATTCACTGATAATAGGACTAATTATGCATATGAATAAATGTTCCCATATATAGAGGAGGTTTCATCTTATTCAAAAAACTGTTAAATATACAACTACAAATTTGCATTATTAGGTTTAGATCACATTCTTGAAAGTGATTCTGAGAGAAGGAAAACCTTGGATTCATAGAAACTTGATATTCTAGGTTCTTTATCACAAAACCCAACAACTTTCCCCCAACAGTTGTTTTCCCCCAACAACTGCAGTAAACATCTATCTACAGGCAGAGTTAAAAATGGTTTCAATTAAATAAGTTGCTGCTTGTGTTTAAAAATAGTATTCTCACATGTTTTCCACTTGTCATCAGGTGATTTCCTCACATTTTTTGTTCTATTTTTCTAAATCCAAATTACTTATCTGATCCTTAGAATTCAGTGATTATGGTAAAATTGCTCATTTTTTGCCCATACCTACCAGAATCCATATATTTCCTAAATCTGCTTTTGGCTTCCTTGTATCTAAGTCATTTCTTATATTCTCCCTGTTCTGCAATCAGCCTAACTTGATTTATTAATTCCCTGTTACATCATGTCTATTTTGCCTTTCCAAATGTATTTAAATATATAATTATCCTCTCTATATATCCATCCAATAAAGGTCTTAACAAGGTCATCAAATTTTTAGTTCTGTAATTTCCATAGCTCTTTTATGGAACTTATCTTTTTAAATAGTAGAAAATTATTTGTGTTTTCTCCAAACAATATAAATCTTCAGATGCATAAGAAAATTATTTAAAATTATTGACAGCATGGTCCTTTCTTCTTCAATTCTATTAAGGTTAAATTTTCTCATATGCAAAGTCTATGCCTGACTGAAAATGTTTTTTGAAGAGTTAAATGCTGAATAGCCTAAGAAGCTTCTCAGATTGCAGAACATCATCATCAAAAAAAAAATAGCCAAGTTCTGGTCACTTTAATTTAGTCCAGTTCCTACTAAAGCTGTCAAAAAAATCATGTTGACTTTGACCAAAAGATCAAGCTCTTTTTGCCAGAAAACTGATTACAGTTAATTTAGAACAGAATTGGCTCGGGCCAAAATCTGACTGTGATTCTATTAAAGTTGATGTAAAAGGTGTTTGTCTAGATTCTTCAAGACCTATTCTCATCCTTTCTAACAGTAAATGAGGAAAAAGAAATATGCATTGACAACATTCTATGTAAGTGCAGTCTTTTTGATGTGTAAAGTCTAACACTCATCAGAGCAGGTGACGGACATCAAACAGATTTTATTACATTTTTTACACCATGTAAAGGTGATATGCAGAAAGGTAACACTATGGGTAACACTATGTGGAAATTAGTTTATGTAAGTCTAAGTAGTTCATAGAGACTAATATAAATATAACTATTCATGGATATTCAAGCAATATAGCATAAATTTCTTAAGTGCTTATTTGGTACTGGGAAAATGATTATAGATTTGTCCCTTGTTAGCAAAGAAATAATTATGTATTTTATATATCTAAAGAAAATCTGATAGAAGGAAATGTTAAATATTTGAATTTCAATTCCAAAGGATAAAGCCATTCATCATTGAGTGAAAGATATTTAAATGCAGAAGTGAAGAAGCTCCTGTTGGTTAAGTCTTCCAAGGAAACTTTCAATTTTTAAATTAGTAAACAATTCATCCTGATGCCTGAAAACCTTTTAAGTCTGAATATTGCCTACAGTATACAAGATGTAATTGAAACTCTGTTTGTCTGAGATCAAACCCAAGGGAAATTGCCTGAAGTTGAGCGTGCTAGTCAGCTCAATTTAAAATAGCCTTCTGAAGACAGCATGAGGTTTGTTTCTCTGCTTGTTTATATTTCAACTGGATATCTTCTACAGAGAGTAGAATTCTTTAATTAAAGGTTGGTGTTATAGTGATCTGCAAGATTTGTTTTATGAACCAGCAGAATTTCTAGGAGAGATCTATTACTATCAGTGCAGAAGGAAGTGGCACTTTTGTCTTGTTTTGCGTCAACCTTATTTTTCCCTTACCAATAAAGTAGTGGGGTTTCAAAGTCAGACATTGCAGCTTGGGGAAAGAGATGTCAGGCACATTTTGCATCACAAATGCAAGGCAAGTAATTGCAATTGCAATTTAGAAAAATCATAACAGGACATCTGCCTCTCTGTGAAGTGTAGGTGTACATCTAACAGCACACAGACATATACTTACAACTTTGCAGGAAGCTTTATGTAACTTTCATGTGTTGCATAAAATTAAGAAAAGGATTAAATTAAAAGGGAACAATTCCCAGAGTTTTACACTCACACCAGACAAATGACTCTACAAGCTGGAAAGAGTGGATTCAAGGGCTGCTTATCCAGAATTAACAATGCTTAGAAAATTATCTTAATGAGTTTTTTTCTTCGTGTTTGTGTCCGTACAATTCTGTCCTAGTTAGATTTACTGGCAAACTTACTAAAAAAACAAGGCTGTCCAAACTCTCCATCTTGTATGCCAGCTGAAAGTGGAAGTTTGATTATACACGCCCTTGTTATCGACTGATCATTATCTCATCATATGTGACTTATGGGGCACTATTTTTGTGAGACAAAAAGGGCTACCAGAACTACATGCAAACTGCAGTCTGTAGGTATTCTGTCTTTTGCCAGCTAATTGTTAACAATATATCTAGTGGGGGATCTATTGCTTCACATTATTGTTGCCAAAATAATACTTTGACAATGTGCACCTTTCAATAGAGCAAAGCAAAAGGAGCCAGGGGCAGGCAAAAGAAACTGGTCTTCCACTCCTTTTAGCCACCCATTAGAAATGTGTTTGGAACAGTACGTAGAATTGCTCTGGGATCAAGCTCTTCCCAAACTATGATGTACCAACCCCACTTAGAATGATCTGGAGCACCTGAGTGCTCCACATACACTTTCTAGACAGGCTGAGTCCACACACAGAAATTGGGCAGGACAAAGGTTAGCCAGAGGTAATTTATTTCAGTTAATTACTTTCATATAAATGATAATACCTGGTCAGAACTTACATGTGGAGCAGAAAAATGAAGAAATAGGGTACAGAAAGCATTGTTTTTGCCCTACGACAGAAGGCTTGCAAGGGAATTATTTCCATAGAATTATACGTTCCTTAGCTTAAAAAATATTTTTAACCAGGATATTAACCTAGTTGATTTCTTTCAGTCTGCAAAAGCTTGCCACCCTGAGATCGCAAATAAGAATGGAGTTAAGAATTGAAATTAATTTGAATGCAGAATATCAACTGTGATTGAAGGGTCTGAAACAGAACCATGAGAAACAGTCACAGCTACTGCAGAGGTCAAATACTTCTCGGGAACTCTTTTAAGCCCTGATGTAGTGCCTTGAGCAAGAGTTTAAAATTACCCTGTGTACTAATCTGTGTATCTCACATTTTACATGAAATTTGTCATGCTCGTTGCAAGTATAGCATTCGCTTTTTCTACCACAGTCTTCTGCCTTATCCTGACCTTTTCGGTTTCCCAGGCTGTAGTTCTGAGGAGCCTAGACCCAAGGAAAGCTACGAGAGTGAACTAAATGCTTTTCCATGCATATGGTCTCAAAGAGCAAATAATCTTGAGTGGTAATCTGTGGATGGGATTCAAAAACTATTCTAATACCAGCAGCAGTTCTGCCAAAGCAGCTTCTATTGTGCCCATATTTAGGGACAAAAGTAAACAGGGCTATGAAGTTTTTTTTTTACATTTTACATCTGACAAAGCTGTTTCTTGATAGCATGGCCAAAAAGGCCATGACTATGGGTGATTTGGGGAAAAAAAACATTGCTGTTCTCAATCCAGAAAAGCACTGTGAGGACCCCTTCCCAAGCAAAGAGGGGTGGAGGGGTGAGAGGACCCCTTCCCAAAAGAGGGGTGAGGACCCCTTCCCAAGCGATTTCAAAAGGGGACAAAAATGCAAACTGAACTGGAAGTTCATCAAGTTTCTTTTTTTTTTTTGCCGATGGGCCAAGAGCAGCCACCTTAAAAAAAAAATGATTGTATCCTCCAAAGTATTACTGGGAGTTGTGTGAGGATGGGGAAGCCCATCCCATACCAGAACTGTGCCTGTGCTCTGGGCAGCCTGGGTTGTACCAACTCCTGAGTTGCTAGAGCCCATGAACTCCAGAGCAGCTCATTTTGCTAAGGAAGACATTTGCCTCCTAGACATTTACCTCCATGTTATAATTTTTTTCCCTTCTGATGATTGCACATAAAGCAATTTTTAGCAGCTTTAACTTTTAGTAGCCTTACCAATTGGATTAATTTTACCCCCCAATCTCCCAGTACACTCTTCTGAGCAATTTTACACTACTTGTCACAAGAGGATTATCTTTATTGAGTATGCAATCCAATTTTCACACATTTATAGAGTTGTCCTGTTGTAATTAGAATCTTTCTTGTAAAGAGTATGATATACCTTTGAGCACAGATAATAATTTTAATGTTAAATGAAAATTTAAACTTTACATTTCATCAAACACAGCTCCAAAAGAAAACCTGAAAAATAAGATATATGACAAAAAGTAGAAAAAAAAATATAGAAAGCATAATTAAAACAATCACTGATTAGCAAACTATTTAAAAGACCATACAATCATAAAGGGAAATAAACCACTTGTAATTTATTTTTCATATTATAGCAGCAGTAGCTATTGTATGTAACCATATACTTTCCATTTGGTGCAATAAAATGATGGAAACTAGAGAGAGGAATACTTTAAACTGCACACTGAATTATTCTGCTCCTCTTTACCTAGAGATATCGTTCTAGTCTTGTACACTTGAGGAGAATATTAACCTTACTTACTGTTGCAGGTGGCTACTTTGAAAGGGAGGATACTGTGAATAACAGTGTTACATAGGATACTTGTATTATAAAAATTCATAAGGAAGTTCTAAATGCATTTGTAAACATATCAGTAGATTAAAAATATATATGCTTTTCAGTTATTAAAAAGTTGAAATTTTACAAGGACAGCCTATTTACATTTCAAAACCAGAGTTCTAATGTGCTGAAATAGTACCTTGGGAATATATATTAAAGTATAGATTGATGGCCCTCCTGGGGAAAAGAGTAACATTGCAGTTCAAAAACTGCTGTGTAAGAATAACCAAGAGTTTTCTTACTATAATTTACAATTCATATCAGTGGATTTGAATTTGAATCTAAACTTTGAATTGTCCTTGACAGGCTACACAGCTCCTATCCAAAGTCTAGTGAGGCACAAAGTTAGCTGCAATAATTATAACAGGATTCATGCTAACATTTCAATTATTACAGAATAATAGTGATCCCAGTGGTTGTAAGGTATTAATATGATTGTCACTGTACGATAATAATTGATCACAAGAATGATTGTGTTGAAGCATAAAAATATGGTTGCTTCAAAGTGCTTTCTAGTTCTTCAATCTGCCTGGTAGCTAGAGAGCTTCCAGAGCTCCATACATTGCTTATGATATAGCACAAAAATTTTCCCATTTTCAGTTTTAACATTATCTTGTCCCAAATTTAGGTTTTCTCATTGTGTTTGATTACACACAAATACGAGGCTCTTCAGACATCAAGATCAATTCATGTGACGTGAGACAAGTAAATTCACTCAATGTTCTTTCACAAATTGAGCAGCGTCCATCTTAATGTTTGGTTAGATTTACCTCCGACATGCAAAGCTGTTGGGGAAAGAAAGTCTGTGCGTTTTTAGTTCATGAAAACTTCCTATATCTTTGCACTTTCTGCTCTTTGTGAAAATAGCAGTGACAATATTAAAAAGCAGTAGGGGTGTTGCAGTCATAGAGAGGTAACTAGCCCTTCTTTAGGATTTAGCCCACAGTACCATTCATGCTCTTTTTCATCTACACTGATATTTCCACTACTACAAAATCCCTACTGCAAAACAGCAGTGCAAAACCAAAAATGTAGTAAACTGGTTCAGCAACAAGCAAAAGCTCTGGTACTGCGACATTTAAATCTTCATTGAAGCAGCCAGGGACCAAGCTGACCTTTTGTTAGCAGGAGCCAACCCTTGGTGTTATTTGAATAAAAGTTTGCTTTAACAATTTGCTCACCAAAACTGTAAAACAGTTCATGTTTGCTCCTCTGAAATGACTTTCTCATTACATCTCAAAGTTATTACTGATAACAAAACCAGCAAACCTCGAAGTAAACAAAAGGCAAAGAAACCAGAGCATTTCTGAAAAGGTTATACAAATAACAGTAAGATGTGCTAAAGCTTTTTTATTATTATTTTTGAAACAAAAGTACTAAGGTTGCTTTACATTCTTAGGCCAGTAAAGCACAAAGCACTGGAGGATTTTAAAACAAGTTAAAGCAGCCAGTTGTGATCACCTGCATTCAAAGGTGTCTCCTGCTATGTCCTTTGAAGCCAATGCTTGTTGGCATACATGCCCAGGAAAGCTCTGAACCTCAGCACTACATCCGTGATGCTCAGAGAGTAAAGCAGATCTTTGTGCTTTGGACACTGACACCTGTGGCTGGGTCTGAGCAGGCACCCAATATACGTCCATCTTTCTTGCTCTCCTTTACTCACTGCAAGGGAACTAACGGCAATCCCATCCTGACACGGCATTCGTGTTATGTGGACAAAGAGGCAGCTGAGCCCAACATAAAACAAGATGCTGATGACAAATGTTTATACCACAGCTTTGTGCTTTGTAAATTATTTATCTTTTCTCTTTCTTTTTTCTAAATTCTGTCTTCAAAGTTACTCAAGCACTCAGAATTTCATACCAGTTCCTTTTAAGATTATTGTATTTTCCTCTTTCTTTCCCATTCTGGCAGTTTAACCCATTTTTGTCTTCACTAAAAAAAATCACTCTGGCAACCTCATTATGTACTTTCATTTGTGTCAACCCCAGCTCTTTATTTCTTATTCTATTTTTAAGTTTAAACAACGCCTCTCAGACTCCTCTTCTGCTTTATCTGATCATGACCTTGAAATACATTTTAATACTCTTGTTCCCTCTTTTCCAAGTTCAAAGGCTAACTTTTCTCTCTCTTTCTCCCTTTCTCCTTTTTCAATGCAGTCATTTGAGGACCTGACTTAATATACG
Organism: Tinamus guttatus; assembly: GCF_059628265.1. NCBI lineage: Eukaryota > Metazoa > Chordata > Aves > Tinamiformes > Tinamidae > Tinamus > Tinamus guttatus. The sequence goes on from NW_028288545.1 coordinate 1,399,127, forward strand.
CTGAATTTCTTTTGGCCAATCCCTTGGGTGCCTCTTTCCAAATTTCCTTCATAAAAGGCAACTCCTTATCCTTTTCTCATAATCTCCTTCCTAGTTCTTCCTGTAATGTTGCTACACTTCCCCTTGCCTTGGAGTTTCACTTCCACACATGGTCCAGCTGCTGGAACAATAGCCTGGGACCAATTGCTGTGCTTCAAACCAGTGAGACAGGTATTCATTGCCAACACTGAATAAACAGCACTGAATAAACAGAATAAACCGAAGTCTCTCTGTTTTGCACAGCTTGAATTCCTTTTATTTATTTATTTTATTCTCACCCCCTGAGGTTTTGTGCTCGGAGCCTGAGCTCCTTGTACTATGCTGGACACTCAGTGCCAAGCTCGGACACAGGAGCCCTTAAATCCTCTCCTTTAGGAGACTTATTTTGCACTAAAGAGACAGTACTGAAGGAGGCAGGCTGTGGCCTTCCTTTCAAACTCCCAGTGAGCACGGGTGGCCTGGAGCCAGGGGGTCCCCGGACACCAGCCATGTACCACAGGAGGATGAGGAGCCGCAGCTGCACCAGGACACTTCAGAGCCAAAGTTCTGGGTGCCTTTAAGAGACACTTCAAGCTCCTAAATATTTATTTACAATGAGCTCTGAGAGTGACTGTCCTTAATCCTCTGTCACTTACAAGAAGACAGTTTTAGCAGAATTAAAATTCTTTAAAATGTGGCAGTCGTATGAGTCGTCGTTAATGTGAAACCAGAGAGGTGCATCTGAATGAAGAGCAACTGTTTGTATACATAATACACACAATATATACGTCTATAATATATATTATATAGTATAATTCTATAATTACATATTTTTAATGCATAATTCTATAATACTAGAAAATATTTTCATGCAGAAAGAGCAGAGCCCTCAACAACAGCAATACAAATACAGATAAAAGAAAATAACTGACTTCAAAAAGTCTCCATCTGCACATACTAAAAAGAATCTAAAGCCAACAACAAAAAAAGGAGTTGTCGTAAGAGATAAGAAAAATATCAAAATCATTCTCAGTACAACAATATTACAAATCAAGGGTGTCTGAAAAAAATGGTGAGAATAAATTCTTATAGTATCACAGCGATAAGCCAATTATTTCTTATATAAATCAAATTATTACTTAACAAACCCTTGGTGTTTTTACAAACCATCTGGAAAAGAAACACTTATTTTTAGAAACACAAGCTCTCCAGTGTATGTGTCAGCCCCAGCTCTCCTGGTCAAACTACTAGATTCTTCTGTGTTCATTTTAATGCAATAAAGTTATCTAGATGCTTAGAGATTGATAACTATGTCATCGTACTTCATACAGCAAGTTTTCTGAGATTTTGGCTACACATACCTCTGCTCATCTAGGGCTAAGACAATTATTGACAATCTTACTTCTTTATTTAAATACTCAGAGGAAGGAGAAGAAAGAGAGTGTGAGCATCTGCTATTGGTATCTGCTATATCCACCTATTTTATTATCTTTTAAAACTTGGGACCAGATGTACTTCTAATGAAAAAGCTGATCAGTCACCCTGAAACCCAACCAGGCAGCCAGGCTGAGGGTGCAACCAACTAAAAGATGATATTTTCTTGAAATAATGTGATTCCAGGAGTTCAGGTTTTAAAGAAATAATGAATTTCACAAGGTTTATGATACATGTGAAATTTGTCAGGAATGTATGGTTAGGTAGTTTCTGAAGATGCTGTCGGCTGACAGCAGAGCACATTCTCTGTTACCCTCCGGGCTAGTCACTCATGTTGAGTGGCACAGAAGGAAGTGATAAGCAGAGTGAGGCTATTCCTGGAGAGCTTCTTTTACTGAAAATGACCGTTGCTGTGGCGAGGAACCACACCAGAGGTCTTGGGATTGCTTTCAGTGAGACATAAACTCTTCCTTCTTAACACTGGAAAGATCTTTATGAAATTGCCTTACAAATTCTGGTGTACTCACAATTTAACGAGTCTCACGTGGTGCTTTTCAAGTGTGGGTCTACAAGCACTTATCAGGGTTAGCCATACAACTTACTGAAAATTAGTTGAAAACATTTTTCTTCACTGCAGGAAGATCAAAGTGAAATAAAATAACATTAAAATGTTTGACGGGTCAGATCATTTAATTAAAATGCAGAAGATCTGCCTCAAAATCCTTCCTCTGCTTATTTCTGTTTAGGCATTTGAACAAGGTCACAGACTCTTCTGTTTATTACTGTCTGTCTGTTTGCTTTTTCAAAAAAGTAAGCTTAAAATCATTAAAGGATTTTGATTTCATCTCATAGAGCATTTTTAAAAAGACATAAATGATTTGTTTGGATGGAAAAAAATATTCTTTTCTGTGTTAGTCTGGAGCACAACCCCTTTCTCCTATACCTGGAAGCTGTTAGGAAAATACGGTTGTCCCACAAGCCAGAAGCACATCTAGAGCCCAAGTTTCTCAAAATTTGCCTGCTGCCTTGGCAAGTTGCCTTCCAGAGGCCTCCTGTATTTGCCTTTCACATGGGGACAGAGAGGCCTAAGCCAGCATGAGCCAGCACCTTCTTTTGTGCCTATGGATAAGGCTCTGCATTGGCTTTGATAGATGTTTACAGTCCTGCCTGACTGCACTCCTTGGGCATGGAGGAAGGAGAACAGGATAAAATAAAAACTAAAGCCAATCTCCATCTGAACACTCAGGACCTCAGTACTAAGCTTCTATTCACTGAGTCACTGCTGGTAATCTCATCTCGCAAGTGCCAAAAAAATTAATTTTAAAAACACATCCAGATTGGAAAAGTTGTCAGATTTTCTTGTTTTCTTCTAATTAGTGGTGAAAGAGAATTGGCAATGATACCTGTGTTGTCACATTCATATTTATGAGTGAGAGAAGTCTCACATAGTAAGATGAAATTTAGTGTGATATTACAAAGATAATTTCACTGTGTGTTCTTTTTGCCAGAGAACAGCCCTTTAAAAGTGGTTCTCTCTGCACATTTTGAATTTCCATGTACTAGCATTACCACCTTTAATTAAGAAATTAAAGTAGCTGTGAAACCTTAATAATATTAAGAGTTGTTTTTCATAGAAACAGTCCTTCTGTACAGCAACAAAAGGAACTAACATCATAAATGTGCTGCTATAGCTTCTTGAAAAGGTGGAGAGTGAGAAAACCCTGAATTTCTGGTTAGTGTTTGCATAGTATGTTGACAGGTTTCTGTTGAATTACTCTTTAGGCCATTGCTTACCCACCAATAACATTCTCAGCACAAATAACTTTTTCTAGATAGCTGCCTTACTGTTATGTATGCACTTTTCTAGACTGAGGGATCTTTCTCCTGACATAAAGTACCCTTCCATATGTAAGTGTAAAAGTAATTTCTATATCCTGACCAGGCTCTGAATCCAAAAAGCCTTTTTTTTTCTATCAAATCAAAAGAGACTTTCAATGTCAAGAAATGTGTGTCCTTGAGTGATTTGAAATGTACAAACCAGCCACAGGGCAAATCAATGGGTTCTTATTCTTCCTCCAAACTAAGCATGGACATTCTTTTCATAACATTTTATAGCTATCCTACTAACAGCTATAGGAAGATATTTTTGTTTAAAAGTAATTTACATAATAATTAAAAGAAGCAACTCGTTTCCAAAACACTCAGCTTGGAAATATGGAGCTGAATGAAAAAATGATTCTTCAGATGTTTTTGGCATATAAAAGCGGGAAAATAACTTCTTGGATAGAGTAGTTTTCAGTGCAAAGAAGAAAAACAAACTAAACATAATATTTTTATTTTATATAAAAAATTCTAGTAGAATAACTACATTTCTGAACAGAACTTAGCTTTAAGTAGAAATTTTTTTCAAATCCACTTTCAGTGCATCAAAATAAAATACACTTTCAGTTGGGAAGGTTTTCTCGTAGCGAGTGTGAAACATTTTATACATTTATTACATATTTATGTGGAAAAAAATCAAAAAAGTTCAGTTTTATAGGTTTATATCTTCAATGTTGCTTTTGAAAAAATAATCTAAACTTTTTTGAAAAAAATCTATTTTAAATTTTTCATTTTGAGACAATGTTAAAAACGATAGGGTAAAAACTGGAGTCGATGTAAATATATTTTTAAAAAATCACAGAAAGCTACCATAGTGCATGGATTGAAGAGTTTTAAAACCATAAAAAGACAGAGTTATTTCTCACTACAGAACCAATAAAACATTCTGCCTCTCCTCAAACTTTTTATCCATTCAGCCATTGAACTGAAAAATTATTACAAACCATCAAACCATAACAAGAATAGCTACTACTTACAGGGCATTTCTCAGCCATTGACACAAAATACTTTATAAAGAATGTAAGCACCAGATTCAGGCAAGAAAAATGGGAAAAGCTCTGTAGTAGTGGCTGAGGAACTCTGCTGTTCTCAGAAAAATAACACACACACACACACCCCAAAAAAAAAAAAAAAAAAAAAAAAGGAAAAGGATGCATTACATTCTTAATGTTATGTCTTATACCTGTGCAAAGCTCCATCCAGGCTTGGTTAATGAGCAATTTTTGCTCCAATGTGATCAGCACCAATCTAGGGGAGACAGAGAGGTGAGGGAAGGGGATGGGAGAAGAGGAAGAAAAAAGGGGATGGCAAAAGAGGAAGGACCCAGAGGGGATCTGCAGCATCCAGGACCCAGAGCCCTGCCTGGGACTCCGTCACGGAGCAAGAGCGGATGAAGGGAGTTAAACTCCTCCCATCTTTCCCTTCCTCTACCTTCTTCATCCCCACTAACTAAATTCCTATTGAAGTCTTAAGGTGTTTTATACAGCTGGGCTTATTTCCATGGAAAGAGGAAGTTTTCTGCCCCTCAGAGAAATAACCAGATTTGAAAAAGCTCCTGGTTCTCCGCAGAGAGGTCGTATTCCAAGCCAGCGTGTTTTGCACATTTCATTCAAATGACAATGTGGTTCTCAGCCACAAAACTAAGATTTATAAACCCAAACATGCATAGATATGCATGTGTCACCTTGTTTTTACAGTTGTCTTGTACTAAGTGGTTGAGAACTGTGTAATTAGCTCCTAGCAGGCTGCTATCTCCGCAGTCAAATGGAGGAGATAATATCTATGCAGAGTTTTCTTCTGACAAAGACTGTCTTTATTTCCTCTGTCAGAAAGTGAAATGAGCAGAGTTTCCGCAAAGTCAATATGGTAACAATATGATTCAATATGATTTTTTTTTTTGGTTGAATGTTCTCATTTTATTCTACTGTGACAACCACCACATTGTTTCTCAATCATGTTACATATTTGCATCATTGGTATTCAAGAGGATTTCATAATGTTACAGTAAATATTATTTACTCGAAATCCAAGTTGGTATCTTTTTCAGAGTGACCTAGGCACTGAAGCTTTCTATGCCTGACGCTTATGCGCTAGGGCTCATTGGGTAGCTAGAGTCTTCAGGCTTCCTATGCACACCGCCAAAATCAACTTCCTTTAGAGGATGTCGTGCTTAAAACCAGCAAACTGATTTTAGTCAGTTTTCTAAACACAGACTGAAGAAGTTCAAGCCCTGCACCTTCTAGCTCCTAGAAGCATGTCCTAGGAAACAACTTTACAGTTTATTTCCTAACTAGTTAGCAAAGAATCTACATGCTTGAAAAACCCTGTGCTTCCATCAGGCACCAATGAGCAAGAGAAACACTCGTGGGTGCTCAGCACCATCAATGCATTGACTACTAGTCATCTTCAACCTTGCTCTTTGTCCAGAGAAAGTGGTAGATGTTTGGGACTTTGTTGTCTGAAGATCTATGAAAAAATGGGCTACTTGAGCATAGGTAGCTTGTTTGGCAGAATTATAACCACCGCTGGTATAGCATGGCCACTTGTTTCAAGGACATCTTGGGTGAAAAGTTCTGAGAAAAGTTGCAAAAAAGATTAAAGATCTTCAGAAACAATATGCAGAGAGAGAATACAGAATAGAGCCACACAGAAAAGAGGGCTAAGCTGTAGATACTTATGGACTTAATAAGCTGCATCTCCTTCATTTTCTTATAAAACATTAAGGCACAAAATGATTTCTTTTTTTTTCAACAAGAAATTTTCTTCTATGGCTGTATTGCAACAGATATTGCCTGTAAGCTGAGACAAATCACAATTTCTGATCTTTGAGGGATACTTTTATAAATGAGAGGATTTTCCCTCCTGTGCTGCCAAAATGGGGACTGGGGGACCAGTTTCTGACCACCAAGAGACACATATTCTCTAAGGCTACCTCCTTCTAGAGCAGACTTGGGCTTGCACTTGCTGCAGGGTTTCTTCTAGTGCTCTGCTAGTAAATCATCTGTGGACTGTCCTTGGAGAGCACTGGCTGGCCTAACCCCACAGAAAGTTGAGGTATAAGCTCATATGGATTTTGGATAAGCAGAGGTCCAGAGAAAAAGCTTTCCCTAGCTTTCTTTTGTTATTCAGTACAAACATGCTTTGGGGGTCATTTTTAAGAATATAATCATCATAGTGAGCAGCTTCAGCCCATGCAGTACATGGGCTTGGCAAGAAGCTCAATCAAAGCATCTTTCAAGAGTCTCAGTTTAACTGAGACATACGCAGGTTAAATATTCCCTGCTTGTAAAAAGTGAATACAGCACCTACCTTCTGTTTATACTCCAGATACACTTAATTCTGACTTTCACACAAGTTAGATACAGGCCTTGTTTTTCAAGGGTAAATTTTCAATTCAATAATTCAATTAAATTCTAGGAGGAGACAAGCTGTATCACACGGTTGAAAAGTTCTGAGGCTTCAGATAAAGGATCTATCCACTTGCTGGCAGAGACCGCACAGACTGCTCATCTGACCCTCTCTTCTACTCACCAATGACAAAAATGCTTTTCTGGAAATAATGACTCCTACATTCCCTGCCTTTCACGTCAGAGCTACAACTCCTGTCTGGTATCACAGATCCTGAAAGTTAACGGGGACTGTCTCAATGAATACTGCACCTAACTAGAACATTGCATGACACTGCATTAACAGTGGTTAATGGTTTTGGTATTACCTTTTTTATTTTGGGATGACGTTGACAGATTTTTGTTTTAAATATAGATGTACTCATTCTAGCTGGCTCAAATATGATGTCTAAGCTCCCTGACAGTATCTCTTTATATGCGTATATAAGGACAAAAGATTTCTGCATAGTAAAGCAGTAAATTTTAATAAATGAGAAGAAACACAGGAAAAAGAAAATATATTGCACAGGACCATTATTTTTCACTTCTCTGATATAAATTACCAGTAATTAACTCTTAAAATAAGAACAGATGCTGGGTATTGGACAATGGCACACTCTGGACCTTGCTTTGGCCAGCTTCGATCAAAGTCCCGTTGCCTCTGCAAAAGCTGACGGGAGTAAGATATGGGACTGAGGGAAAAGGGTATGGGGCAAGCTGAGGGCTCCAAAGCCTCTGCCTTCAGCTTCCTCCCTGCCTCTCCAGCTGCCTCAAGTCTGAACCTCTTTCATAGAGAGGTTTCTGTGTGACCATTCTACCTGGAAACAAACATAGGTGGTTTGGGTATGGTGAAGATATTTCAAATAATATGTATAGAGCCTGTTTTCTGTCATTGTACACGTAGTTTCTGTAGGACACGAAAGGAAGGGCTACATTACAGAACACATCCTTATTAAAATCCCTATGCTAAAGAATTGCCATCAGTGTGCATAAGTCCAAATGAAATGAGTACTGAATGTACAGGAAAATAGACTTCTACTAAGAACGGGACTATGAAAGGCAATTGCTGATATATCTTTCTTACATAGAAAATGGTTTTCAGATTATGAATTAATTAAATTGAGAGAATTGAAACTGTTTTTTAAAAAAAACTCACTGGCACAAAATGTCTTTGAGAACATTAAGAGACTGTATGAATAAGGAACATGATTTAAGATGATATTTGCTTATAAGGACTCATAGATTATATGACGTGTTACTGTATGTAATACCAAAACGAGAATTCAGGTCGTTGCTCTTCTACACTGTTAAAGAAGAAAGGATTGGGGGGAACATGACAGTCCCAGTAAAGGAAGCAGAAACAATTCCTGAGATAGTAAAAACACTCTTGCTCACTTTATTTGGGAGAGCAGCTGTCAAACACCTTATGGATACAAGGAAGAGTTAAGGGAGACTCCAGCCCAGACCATCTTCCTGCCCTCTGGTCTGGAGAGGCGCAGGCCAGCTCTGGTGCAGAAGCTGCAAAGCTGGTTCAGGGTGACGTTGAGCAATGGACTTTGCCAATGCTGCGGGCTGCCTTTCAGACCGGAGCTGGCTCAAGTCCAACCAATTTAAAGAGCAGAAGCAAAGTAAGTTCCTGTCTCTCTCTGACACCGGTGTAGAAATACCCACAGTGCCTCAAGCATTTCTCTTTCCTAAACAGAGAATAAAATCCTTGACAGTCTGTTTTTCAGTCTGGTTTGTGATGTCTCCTGTTCCTCTGTAGTTTGGAACTGATGAAAAAATAATATGTGGCAGTTTCCTACTTTCGCATTTTCCAGAACATGACAGTTAAGCAAATCATCCAGGGGACAAGAATATATTATGTATTATGCATATATTATGTAGCTGATCCTATAAGTAGCTACAAATTTTGCTCATTTCAAACTAAAGGGCTATGGAAAAATGAAAATTCAATTAGTATAGATGCAATAAAGTCATTTTTTTTTCTCAAGTTTGTTCATAGGTTATTAAATCTTTTGTGCTCACAGAATGAAGGAATCATTAATCACTTAAACTGGAATGATACAGTTAATATTTTCAGTGAACCAAATGCCAAATGTTTAGCATTTTACAATTAATTTGGCATTTAAAGCTGCTTTGAAGTAAAATCCAGATAATGACCCATGTTGTATCACTGCACTAAGAGCGCAAAGCAGTCCATTAAAACTGGATAGGAATTTTCCAATGAAGCAATTTTTCATTCAGGACACAAAATTTTACTCCAATCAACACTTTTCCTGGAAAAGGTTCAGGTTTGAATTCCTATCAAACGAAAGAGAAAATTAGTGAACAAGACCTAAAGAAACTGGACAAAGTGTAGGCAGTTATAGCACTCATCAGCACAGAGAAAACTCTGGTTCATGGCCTTCTTGTATTCAAAAGCCCACTTCTCAATAATGCAATACTAACTTGTAAAAATGTTGAGTGAGAGTTAAGAAAGTATTTTAAATATAGTCATTGTTTGGGAAAGGCAAACTATCTGTCCTTCAGCCACAGCAGCATTAACCATCAGAAAACAGTTGAGCATACGGAAAACACACACATTTTTTTTAGTGACTTTATTTTTTTAGTGCAGAAATCTATTATTAATCTAAATGGAATACACATATGAAACAATGCATCTTATGATTATGGATAATGGAGCATGACCAGAACTTGTATATATATATGTGACTTCAAGATAAAAAAAAAATCTGCCAGCAGAAACATTTATTTTCCTGATCTTCAGTGGTTTGAAATATAGCACCCTTACCTGTGAGAAGCAGACTTTGCCATAGCAACTCTCACTTTTTTTTTTTTTTTCTAGCCTAGATCATCCCTCAGGATAAATGACTAAGTTGTCTGCAAAAGCTGTTAAGGACTACCAGGGACTTCCAGAACAGTGTAATTGGGCAAGAGCAAACTGTGGGCATACTTCAGGGAGCACTGCTCAGGAAAGTCATTTAAGACCTAAATAATTTGGGCAAGAGATATTCCAGGAGCCTCATTCTCTCACATTGTTAGTGCCAAGAGGCCATGTTCTTAGAAATTCAAAACGCTATTCATTTGTTTCCCTTCAATCATATCAGAGAACAAGGTAGGCAGCACAATAAATTTTACAAGCACAGTGGGAGTAAAGAAACGTAAAAAGCCCAAGACACTTTCAATGACATTACACGGGATGGAGTGTCTTATCACCTGCGGTTATTGACAAATGAACTCATGAGACTGAATATATGCTCTGAGAGCATGACTGTTTCACTGAAATGAAAATAATAGAAAACACAGAGGGGAAGAGGCAGAGAGGATCCTTACACCTACCCTGCTACAGAAAGGATAAAACAGTCATAAACCATTCCTGGTAAAGAAAGAGCTATCAAATCCAAGACAAATCAGTCCCCACTTTAAAGAGGGTCCCACAGTCTTTTGGGGCAACCTCTTTCACACTCAGCTCAAGATGAGTCTGTGGGCAGCCCAGGGCAGGAAAGTCTCTCTGCTTTGTCGGTGCCTGAGGAGAAGGGCTGGACAGGAATCTGCTGCACATCTTTCCTTGCACAGAAGGGCAAAGAGCTCCTGTTGTGCAGGCAGCAAGGGCAGGAAGGCCTGCCCTCTGCAACGCCCTGCCATCTCCTTCATCCCAACCTCTTTCTCCATGCAGAGGCACAGGATGAAATTCTGAACTTGGTCTGGGCTTTGTGATCTCAGCAGTACAGGAGGCTGCAGAAAGACACCTTTGCTGACACAGCATCAGTGGGAGAGGCGGAGGACAGTTGTCTTGCTGACAGGGATGGAAATCTGCAGCCGCTGTTATGGTGAAAGCTGGCAGGAATCAGGGAAGGGAGAGGGCCCTGAGGTCCAGGTGAAGAGGGCTCCAGCCTGACATTTCCTCAAAACACATCGGCCACCCCAGGGCCCTCCACCTTCTGGTGCTCTCCCCAGAATTGCTGAAATTCTTCCTACCACTCACAACCTACTGGTGACACCTGTCCCTGCTGAGGACTCCAACGCAAGTCTTCAATTCAGGGTCCCTCACTAGGCCTTGGAGAAGCCCCAACCCCAGGAGCCTCTCAGTCTGTCCCCGGTGCATAAGTGCATAAGCCTTGTCCAGCAAGACCTTTAGTCCAGCTGTGCCTCATGTTTGTATGAACACTTCATTTGGAGCACAGCTCGCTTGATTCCCCACCAGAGCTGTACAAAAATCCCACTAGCAAAGACATGTGTCTGCACTCCCATAGCACCTTATCTAACTGAGACAATTTCCTAATAATGTGCTGAAGATTCAGCAATTAACAGTGAAGACTTCTCAGTACCACTATTTGTTTTCAGAATGAATTAACACTTATTTCTGCATTTTTAGTGTTTGCTCTTCTATCCACCGCATCTTGTGTTTGGGTTTTGGCTGAGCACTGGAAAGAGTTTATATATTTATTAATCTATTCGGACAATAATGGGTAACCTCTCTATAGTTACAGCTGAAATAAGTCTGTCTCATTTTATGCTTCTGTAATTTTGATACTGAAGAATGAGTTTGACATGGAGTGTTTTATCCAGATTTGGAGAGAAATAATTAAACTGTCTTTAAGCTAAATTTAAATAGCACAAAGAGGAAGACAGCAAAATCTGGTGCAAGGTTCGCATTTCCATGCAACTTTTCTTTGTCTACCTCAAGCTTCTTAAAAATTCATGCTCAAGGTATACTTGGCAGCACTTTTATAATTACAAAGCTATTAAGCTTTTGCAAGGAAAAAGTAAAACTGTTTTTTCCTAATTAGCTAATCATAAATTTTTCAGGCAAATAGCATTCTACTAGAAAATATTACTTTCAAGAGGCAAAGTCTTCTGCAGGAATATGTTGATCCTAACATGTTTTCTTACAAAAAAGCAGTACATCTTCCCAGTTAATTTACTCTGTCCTTTGGTAATAAGTCCATTTCTCTGCCTGCTTAACTTATAATTTACTCTCACAGCTGTCTTCATAGTTGCTGCACAATGAGATTCCAGGAAATCAGGCAGCTAAGAATGTCCATGGTCTCATAATTTTAATTTTAAAAAGCTGAGAGTACCTTCTGTATCATTATTCCTCAAAGGCATTTCTGAATTCAGTGGGAAATGTTTGTTTATAAGTGAATTCTTAACAATTTGGTGAAATTCTTATGAAACAGATTTCTGACCTCTCCAACTAATGCAATATAATGGCATCTTGGATCTGTAATACATTTCCCCAAAGACCATGTAGACATCATGCTACAGTCATGAGAAGGCAAAATGTATGTGCATTTATAATAATGATAGCTCTTCACTGCAAAAAAGGTATCCCTGCCTGGTTCTATGGTCATTCTGTTGCATTATAGGCCGCAAAATTTTATGGAGAGAGTAGTAAAGTAGTCACTGGGTGATTTTATCTCAAATAGGAGCAAGACTTACCTTCTGTTCTCAGTATCCATCTTAAAGATATAGAAATATTTTTACACAAACTATTTTGTAATTCAGGGTAAGGTGGATATATTCCAGGCTAGGTGTAGACATTGAAGAAAAAAAGCATTTAAAAAAAAAAAAAAAAAGTTGTATTCAGTATAGAGAACAAATAAAACCTTTCCACACCCGTTCAGTCACACACATCCATAAACACAAGTAACAAGGGTGACTCAAATTTCCTGGCCCCAGAGTTTCAACCTGCCTTTGCAAGTTGTTATCAGAACTCTCCTTAAAACTTGCATTTATATTTGATATCAAGTGGGCTTATCAAGCTAAAGGAGAGCAGTTTGCAATGTACAGAGGGATGTGGTTGTAGCATAAGAACCTCACCATGAGGGCCACAGGTGATATCCAGTCCTGTGGTGATGCAGGAAGGACAAGTTCTGCAACCCACATGCTCTGTCCAATCAGCCACATCCACCTAGGTAAACCCCTTTTTACTAAGGCCTGCAAGGATGCAAGTCCAAACAGGAAGGGCTTCAATGGGAAAAACATAAAGATGTTTGTCTGAGGATGTAAGGTAGTGTGGGCTGAAATAATGGGTTTACTGAGCTGACTGCTCAAAAATCAGATCCTAAATAGCTGGGGATATAGTTCACTCCTCTTGCATCTGTACATGAGAAGGCATGGGGTCAAGCATTAAAAAGTTGCAAATAGATGCCTTCAGGTTCAAGATAAAATCCAAGACATGAAGACAGGTTGAGAAAAGATGCCTTCTTTGATTAATGTTCAAAAAAAGGTGTTTGCTTAGTTCTGAGGAGAAAAAAATCCAGAGGATCCAGATTCCTTTCCTTGGAGAAGAAAGGAAAAAAGATTCACAGGAAAAAAAAAATGGAAGGCCTACATCACTGTTGTTAATATTACAGATCTAAAAAAAAAATCTATAAATAGTTATTTAAACTAAAAGACAAATCATTGTAATTTATTGTGAATGCTGTATGTCTAACCATATATGCACTGCCAACTTGATAGAATAATCAAGGCCTGAATTAATAAATGATGGTGAGAGATTTTGTTGACTGACATGTCTTCCATTTTAGAGGGTGAGGTTAGCCAATTTGGCCTTAAATGAAAGAGAAATCATTTTCCATGTACGTAGCAGTTCTGTTTTGTTAGCAGATTGTCTGCTTTTGTTTGCAGATCAGTGTGAGTTCCTGATGACAGCTGACTCACACATACTGTAAACCAAGGAATATCAAGTAAAATGATGTTTGGCAGCAAGTAACTAAAACATATTACAATTTAAATATTGACACTTGACTTTTGTCATATGAGCAGCAGTATATTTTTAATGAGTCTTTTTCTTTTAATTATGGATGTTTAAGATCTTGTGTACAGTATTTTGCCTGTTGTGGAGAGGTCTTCAAAACTCTGGATGTCAAAAGTAGCATGCAAATGATACAGGCATTTCTTTTGCCAAATTTGTTAATGGTGAAGCAGAACTAAGGAGTCTCACCCACAGTGTGCTCAGCAGTGGCACTGGATTGTTTTTGGAATTACCTTGGATCAGAGAAAAGTGCTCCTCTTCCTATTTCTGTTCCCTTGCACTCTCTCTCCTTCCCTTGACATACTCATACCTGCATATCATGCACATATAGGAATGAGTGCAAACAAACACAAATATAGCTTTCTGGCCTAATTTCTACTTTGTCACACACATACTAGCATAGTGGCTTTAAAGCATGAAACAGAAAAGAGTCAAGCCTGGCAAATATAGATAAAGTTGAGGTTGTCTTTCCCTTCGGTAGCCTCTTTGATTTAAGACTTAGAGATCAGTGCTATATATGCCCATCGCAAGGCATATGTATGATTATGCTATGCTTTGGCTAGCTCTGGAGAAGGCTACCGGCTTCTGCTATGTGCAGCAGCAAGGGCACAAGGTGAATGCTGTGAGCACCGCTGATGATGAAGGGAACAAGTGGTGCTCCCCAAGGGCAGAGGAGATGCCATCTCATTAATCAGAGGAGTGGACTCAGGAGCAGGCTCTCCCACTCCTGCCACAATTAACGAATGGTTGAGGTTGGAAGGGACCTCTAGAGACCATTGAGTACAACCCCTCCCGCCCCTGGTTAAGCACAGACACCTAGAGCATGTTGCACATGGTCGCATCCAGGTGGGTTTTGAATAACTCCAAAGAAGTAGACTCCTCAAAATCTCTGGGAACCCCATTCCAGTGTGGAACTGGCACTGGAGTGTTCCAGTCAGGATATGTGGAATATCAAAAAGATGAGATATGCCTTCTGGAACTCAAGCAGGAATTCTCAGCCCAGATTTTTAAATATTGATTCTGCAACAGGCACAGCAGCATTCAAGTTAGTGGGAATAAAGGGGACTCTGCAGCTTACTGTATTGACCTCCCAAACCAGTGGGTTTCTTTTACAGATAATTCAGTACTGGTTGAAAGGTGGAAAATTTGGCTTTCTGAACTCATTTTTGGTTTATGAGCAGGGAAAGTGGACATGCACAGTTGAATAAAGGAGACAAGCCTATTAATATGCCTAAGATAGTTTTTTGCTTGAAGCTGTTACAGGCAAATTGTTTTAACTAAACTGTTTTTCAGTGGAAACTAGATTCAGTGACATTGAAAATTGGTTAGTTTAGGTTAGTTTCATCAGATTTTTCATTTTGAAATTATAATGTTTTCAAATTCCATTCCAAATACTAAATATTTTTGACGTAGCCCATATAATCTCTTTTTCTATTATTCCATTGTAATATAAAGATTTTTTTAAAAAAATAATGTCCAAATGCAAGGTAGTATTTGTGTGTGTAATATTTTGGCAAAAAATGAGTTTTTTTTTTTTTTGTTTGAGCTGATTAGAGTAGACATTGTGCCAGTAATCCAGCCAACCAACTGAAGAAATCAATAGCTCTCACGGGCTAAATTTGGAGCAGTAGCAAGGAAACTATTTGGTAATGAGTGACACAGTAAAGAATAAATGCTAATAAATGTACTAAAGTTTGCTGTCTCACATACTTATGCATTTGTCAACTTCTTTCCTTATGGTTACACCACTGACATAATTTCTTCAAACTGGCAGAGATTGAACTACATTTGATTTCTCGATCAGTTGGGCAACTTATTTTAAAATTTTGGGAGTTTATTGCATTACTGTATTGTAAGTGTCAAAACTTCAACAGACAAAATGGTAACAGACTAAATCAGTCTTGATTGTGAGTCCTTCAATAGCAATGTTAGTAAAAGTGGTTCAAAAGACAGAAATGGTGAAAAGCTACTAATAAAACTAAAGATCTGTTGTTTTTCTAGGCCAGAGAAACTGCTTTTTTATTTCCTAATAGGTTTTATAGTAACCTTTCTGATTAAGTGTAGATTAATAATTAGAACTTTATTGATGATAGCTCAAAAACCATTACTGAAAATGGAGGTCTACCAGGGAAAGTAATTTGCAGAAAAAAAAACTGTATTGAACATTTGTCCCAACTCCTAAAGATTCTAGGCTACTGTATCCTTAAGTTATAAAATTATTTTCAGGCACACAACTGATTTTTAAGACACTAAAAACTAGTGCAACTTGTGTGTACTCTGATCATTTTGTTGCTCTTTGTGTCAGGACTCCTGTGCCTGGGTTGCTTGCTACTAAGAAAACAACAGTACCAGCAGGAATTAAAGTCACATAGCTTTATAGGTAAAAAAAAGGTATTATTTAAGTCTAAAAACACCAGGCAACTGTAAAGTAACTGGTGGGAATATAAAGCTTTTCTGGTTACCACTTATGTGACAAACTTCAGAGCTATACTTTGTTTCTGGCCCTTTATAAGAAGCAGAGCAGAAATAAATGTCCTCAAGGAGGAACGCTGGCATGTCTCACAGAGGCGTTATTTTTCATTTTACGCTTTGTTTATGCTTGGAGATACAAATTTGCTGTCTCCTTTTATAGCACGGTACCATTCTTCTGCGCTGTGAGCAAGCTGCCTCTTTAGCCTCCTTCGTCCTTGGGTACATTACTGGTCCTGTGCTTTCAAAAGCACCAGTAGGAGCTGGAGTAGATTAGCAGGATAAACTCTAATTTGAGATACACCTTCTGGTCTGTCAGTTAGGCTTCTGTGTAAAAGCTACTTTATCTGTGAATGTGAATGCATTTTCAGTGTACCCAGCGTATAGCTAAAGGAAAGACAAGGTTTTGGTCATTGTTTCTGATATTTTTGTTTCTTGCCTGCGTTCAAAGGAAGCTAAACTGTGCTAAAACTGCTTTTGGTTCAGTAAAAAAAAAATATACATCTGCTTCACCCTTACAAGAGTTAGCTAGATATGTTGAGATGCATGCGAAAACATTGCTCTCTCTCTCTCGCCCATACCCTCGCCTTTAAGGTCAATATGCTGCATGAGATAGGAAGCTGGGAGGAAATTGAAGTTTTCCCCTGAAAGCTCATAATCTAGATCTGTTACTTATTAATGAGCCCCATATTATCTCTTAATTGGCAGTAGATTTGTTGCTTAGAAAAAGTGTATAGTGGAGATGTGGGAAAGTATTCTGGTGATAACTGGCCTGACTAGTGCACTCTGTCCTTACGTTCACTTATATACTTGATATCCTCCAGTATTCTCAAATATCCTCAAAAAAAGTAGGAAAATATTGATGGAATGAAATGGAGAGATGTCAATTCACTTTTCTTGTATACTTGGTCTGCACTTGCCACCAAATTCAATAGCAAAAACAGAAATATTTGCCATGCTAGGACACATCCACAGAGGAAATATGCCTCCGCTTTTTTGGATAGGTTTGGTGATAAGGCTTCCCGCCCCATCACTGTATCACTGTAGCTAAATTTGTGGCTATCAACACTTAACCCTTGGTCCTGTTTGTGGAGGCTGCTGCAATAAATCATCACAAAGATAAAGGATGCCTGTATGGGGTCACACACTTTGGCCAAAAACAAGAATTCAAGCTATAGCTATAGAAATAAATCTGTTTAATACCTACAATTTTGTAAAAACCCAGGATGTCCTATCACTGGAAATTACAGCCTTAGTATCTCAAGAGAAATTTGTGTGGAAAAGCAAAAATGAAACAGGATGATCTTCCCTGGGCAGAAGACTGAGAAACTGCATTTTTGGGTTTTGTTACAGTATATTGAAATAGCTTGAGATTCAAAAGAGCAAACAGGAAGGAATGAGGATGACACATGATAAATAGTTTTTCATTTTGTTCGCCATTTGAATCCAACAGTGTCATTATTGACAAGACATTGGAAAAATAAAGTTTTCACAAACATCTCCATGTTTGTGAAAAGAGCCAAGACCAACTAAAATTTATAGGCTAGACAATCATTGTCCATTCTTGCTCCCAGTCCAATTAATTAGTTTCCACATCCTAGCGTCTTAGCAACAAGAACTCCACCCAGACTGTACCACACCTATTCGTATGCCAGGCAGCAGACAGCCATAGTACCTGCTTATGGGGAAACCCTTGCATTTTATGATGTCTAAATGACTGCCAGGAACTGGATGATGGAGATTGGCACAAAACAGTACCCTGAAACTCATTTGCTCTCCACGTTGGGTCAGTGTGTGCTGCCCAGCCTCCAATATGCAATTGCTATGTAGCAGCTAGAAACAAGTAAGGAAAATTTATCTATTACATCATCTGTAAAGTGACAAGCTCTACTTTGTGTTGTAATTGGGGGCTCCAGGTTGCCTCATAAAACTACACTTTCAGTGCCTCAACCCTGTGATTTTGGGTGAATAGAACAATGCGGAGAAAATGAACATGTCCAACGCTTGGCAGGATCTTGCAGCTCAGACCTCTGGATGTCCCCGGCTCTCTTTCCTGCGGCATGCAGACAGGCTCCATCCATCAGGAGAAGTCAAATAGGCAGGCTGCCTTGAGGTGTCAACATTTTCTGATTTGTTTTTCTTTTGATTATGCTCAAAACAGGCTATGTTAACCTAAGTCATTTTAAAGAAGCTGAAGCTATAGGAACAATCAACCTGACCTTCTCTTCAAGCCCCACCTTCTCTCCTCTCCCCCAAAAAACTGTTTTTTTTTTTTTTTTTTAAATTAAAGCAATTTAAAACACTAAGTAGCAGAACATGGTATGCAGGTGTTGCAAAGGCGGTGTACCTGAGTGTAAGGTAACTTCTATGACTGCTTTTCAACTGCAACGTAGACGTGTCCTTTGGCTTTCTGCTTCTAGCTAAGCTATGATCATACCAGTTTTGTCTTTTCATTTCTGTTAAGTTTCCATCAGTTTGCAGCCTGGAAGCTTGTCTGAACTATAGTTTCAGTGTGCATTTAGTTTTAATCATTCATTCTTCTTCTTATACACGTACTTAAGTATTATCAGCTGTTGGAATTCTCCATTGAAGTTTAATTGCTCCAAAAGACATTATCAACAGTCTGTTCTACTTGAATCTCAAAGATTATTAGGGCTTTTATACTTAAATATTCTTATTGCAAATAGGATGTTATAATTCATGATGAGTTAAATGCTACTTATCCTTTTTTATTGGAATACTAAAGAGTCCAAAACTAGAATAATAAAATCACATCGTATCTGCTAGGTGGATAAAATCAGAAAGCTTTATTAATTCACATTCATGTAATTCATAGTACATCAATTAATCTTTATATAATTTACTTTTCTGAATCCCACTTTGCAAAGTAGCAGCTAAATGTTGATGCTAAACGTAGCAGCTATAGATAAAAAGTAGGTGGTGACAAATTCATAATTATCTTGGAAGTACATTATCCACGTTGAATAATCAGAGACTTGATAACTTAAGCCATACATGTGTGAGTGGTAATAACACCATACTTTATTGCTCAGCCCACTAAGTTCCTCATAAGACACTAACATGAAGTTCTCTTAGCAATGGTTGAGCTGTGCACGAATTCCTGAACTATTTCATTTTTAGGACTCTGTGCCATTCCTTCCCTTTTTCAGGGGTAGAATTCATTCTAGGAAATCTTATCACCAGGCTTCATTCTAATTCTTTTCTCAAGAGCTCTTACTGTGTCAGCTGTAAGATGAAGAGTCATCTTTCTCTCTACTAGCACAGAGTGCACTGGAAAAATTTCAAGCAGTTCAGAAATAAATCCTCTGCACACCACTCAGTTTTGGGTGGAGAAAGACAGAGAGCGAACCCTGGCAAAAATGACTGTAAAAATACATTTTACAGCTGGGGAAACTGTGACATTGCACAAGACTGTGACAAATATAAAATGGAAATTCGAATATTTTCAAACTAATTCTGACTCATTAGTTTTTCCACTTTTCTCTGTAGTTCCTTTTATTTTTTTCCTTAAACCTGGTGAAATTAGAGTTAAAAATTAAGTTCCCATTAAGACATTTATCATCTCATACTATTTTTGTTCTGTCTGGCTGAGGATTTAGTAAGGCAGTACAAGAAAATTTCCTTTCTCTGCTGTAAAATGAGGTACTGCACAATACAGTTGTCCTCAGAATAACTTCCCATGCAAAACAGACCACAAATGTTAATTTTTGTTTATTTTTTTTCTAATTCATTATTTTGATTTGTTTTCTTAAATCCTTTCATTTTTACCTTCTCCTTTCCCTGACTTCACTTGCAAACTTTGAGCTGTGTTATTTCTTTACTAGAAATATGGAAGAATTTAAAAATTGGGATCGATATCTAGCTTTATCACCATTTTAGGTTTTTGAGGACTAAAATTTATGTTCATATGGATTTTCAGTTATAATGGATTTACAAGTCAATAATGAGGCTGATGATAAAGTATAGTTTCAAAGCAGCAGGATATTAAGACAGAGAACAAATTGGATACAAACATGAGACTGTTTTTCTGGAGAGAGTTGATGGAAAATCCAGTATGCTCAAGTGAACCAAAATTGCTGATATCTTAATTACAGCAGAATTCATTAACAGTGACTGACTCTAATCTTATTAGTTTGTTTCTATCAAGTAGAAACAAATATATGAACTCAGTCACAGATTCATTCTGCCAAGACTTAGAAAAGCAATCTTAGATTTGTCTTTATAAGGGGCATGCTCCTTCAGAAAAATCTAATCTCTGCAAAAAAAGATTCTGAGAAATTAATCTCCAATGTCTGAAGGACATCTACTGAAATTAGAGATTTAGAGATTACTGGATTCTGAACACACTTCTGGATTATGCAGGAATGACCACAGCAATTACTTGCTGCAGTTAAACATTTCAGATGTTTTTGGCCCATATAAATCCCTTGGTCTTTAGTTCTTGAGGTCTTCTACGCTGTTTTTCTCCTTGCTATATACACAAGTCTGCTAGTCCATCCTATCTCCCTCCCAGTTTTTAGTTAGAGTCCAATGATTATCACAGTAATAACTATGATTTCTAAAGGTAAAGACATTTCCAGTCTAATATCTTCTCTCCTAAGGACCTTATACTTAGGGAAATCATAAAAATGTGGAATAAGAGAAGTCCTCACGACACTATTTGAGATGATAGGACCAAACATTCTCTTACTCTTCCCATCAGAAATTCGCCTAATGTGAGTGGAGGGGAAGGAGGAAGGGAAATGGGCAGCACACGGAGCCCAGCTCCCACGAGAACAGTGTTGAAGCAGGTGCACAAGGCTGCCACCCCAAAGTAGCTGTTGCCTTCCAACACAACCCTATTCCAAGAGGATTTCAACATTTTACATTTGTGCAGCTATTTTAAAAATACTGATAAAGGCATTACCTGCTTTTATGGTGGCATGCAAGTAAATGAAGTTCCTTAAATTGTAAACATTCATTTTCTTTTACTGCACTTTAAAGTATACAGACTTCCTTTGATTACAATTACAGAACTTAGGTTAGATGTTTTACTTCAGTAAAAATTGAGCCTCTTTCTTGTATGTTTAGAGACAGATATTACATTTATCAGGCAGCCATTCAATCTTCAGAATAAAACTCATAACTTTGGCCTCAAAGGCACAGACCTGACTGAAAGGAAAAAAAAAAAGCATCTGTCTGGACAAGCAAGTCAAATGAAAGTCTGAGGAGAGCATTGAATTTTAGTTGCTTATTACCCTCTCTCTGTAGTGATCTCATGCTATTTACCTTTTTTTTTTTTTTTTTCCCTTCAGTAGCTCTATTTTGCTACACTCCTTCAGTAGGCATTTATCTTTTCATTTTAAAGCCTTTCTTAGCATATTCTTTAATGATGTAATTACAAGAAATCACAGGTGTGAGAGTTTATTTTTAACATTTATCTTAAATTGCCAAATTATTTATATGAATTGTCACAAGTTAGGATCCTATTGAGTCCAACTTTAGTTTTATTAATTTTGAATATATACTATAGACACTTCAGGGGGTGGGGATTCAAATTTTCTTTTTTATTTTTCTTTCTGATAATTTATTGTTCTTCCTGGCTTCTCTGAATATATAAACAGTAAATCAAAAACAAAACCAAAAAAGTGTTAAAAAAGAACTATCAGAAGAGTGAAGAAGAGTGAATGCTTGCCACCTTCCTGGATTTTGTTGGTGATAAATGCTGCTCAGCAAAGGCATTAGCGCATTAGGTAACTCCTGCAGTAATAACTAAAAACATGGACTTCCCATATCACAGCATTCTTTATCAGAGCATATGATGTTATTACCTCGTCCTTCGAGGAAACCAAGTCATAAAATGTTGGATGACAAAGAAATAGTGTCTTAGAGTCATCCAACAGTTTAGGGGCTGGACTGGGAACACATCCAGCATACTTCCTTTCTCAGCTATGTGCTTCAGCCTACTGCTGATTATTCAAGTAAATAGGCCTATGCATATATTTTTCTGAATAATGAGCTTATTGCACTTTGAGTAGAATTATCCAGACTTTACAACAGGAATTTACAAGATATATTAAAAGAGTAATTAGCCATGGACATTCTGTGCAGTTTTCTATGCAAAATAGCTCTCAAGCTACAGCAGAAAGAAGTCATTAATTCCTGTACATTATCCATATTTTATGCTTAGGGCTTCTTGTGAAAAGTTTTCATTTCACATATATTTGTCATTGTAAAAACTAAACCCTTTAACAATGTTTATCTTTCATTTTATCCTTCTGGTGTTTCAACTGTGTGTAATACTGCTGTTGGGAGATTTTTTTACTTTTTGCTTTAATTTCCCTACACTTCCTCCCATTAATTCTTGAGATGTCTAAATGTTGCAGAATGTTAGAGGCAAGAATGTGGAGGGGATAAGGCAAAAGCTTTTTTTAAACATTTATATTATTTGGCCTATGCTGATACAAGTAATTTCTAAATGCATAACCCACCTGATACAGCTATTCCTTGCTTCTTTGCCATACAATAAATCATGTGTCAAGAGTTTTGACCAGTTTTGAACAAAGTTTATAAAGAATTCATATTTCATATCTCAGGCCATAACAATTTGTGATTTTTGTACCTAGAGATTTTACATTGAGCCCTGGAACCTAATTTACACTATAGGAAGTTATAATAATCATGTATTTAATTACTACCACTGCTAGATAACAAAAAATTGCATCGCCTGACTGCAATGAAGTCCAAATTCAGAACAGGCAACAAACTGGTATGATATTCATCTCTATTGCATAATAAAAGCACAGACGTGTTTTCTTTCTGTGTCTAGTGATAAGTTAATTTAATGGTCTACTGTGTGATTAAACTCTATGGATGACTAGAAAGCTCACAAAAAATTGAATTATTGATGTCAGTATGCTCCTCATATAGATATTTACAGAAAAGGAATGACTTGAGAAAACAGTTATTCTTTTCCAATAAGACGAAGGCAAATTTATTCTCTAAAGTAGAATTGGGGAAATGTAATAATTCTAAAGTTCCAACTGCACCACACACCCTAATTTTGACTTACTTTAAAGGAAGAATGGCTGTCACTTGCTTTAGTCAAGGATCCTCTGAACTGCAAATGGGATGTGAGCTAAATGACACTAGGCAGTTAAGACGTATTTTTGCAGTACTTTGGGCCTAACTGGAAAATATTGCTTTCAAACTGTTTCAACAAAAATTCACTTAACATATTTCAGGAATAAATCTAAGTTCTATTGTCCTTGCACTGCCTTGCTACCTACACAGGGGATCAGGTAAGGCCCAGGGCAAAACTCTTTCTTTATCTTTTTTTGTATAAAAATAAAAAATGGGGAAACCTGAATCTCTGCATATATATCTCTATAGGAAACGTGCTGGTGTTTTAATTCACTCTTTACACTCCACCTATCACTCTTTTTTGCCATGTTGTGATCCAGTTTGCTGAGTAAATTCCAATTTATCCAGGTGAGCATGCGTTCATTAGCTACCATTTAGCAGAATGGCTGGACTTTGTGATTCCCAATTAAGGAGAATAGTCTTGCTAATTCATATCGTAAGTTTTCAGCAAGGTTTGATTCATAGTGAAAGTGTATGAAATAAAATGTTTCCTAGTTGAGTAAAAAATCTTTTCAGTTACTGAAATAAATGCTTGCCATAATATTCAAATAAATGCTTACCAAATAAATATTTATTCTCTAGCAGGTATTTTTTTGTGTTTGTGGGGAAGGTTGTTTCTCTAACCGCATATTTAAAATCATGAATACAATTTTATGAACTTTGAGCATCTAACTGAAATGTGAGCTTTCTGTAATATGAATCTCTATCTGAAGCATAAGTCAAAAGGTAAGCTTTCAGTTTTTCTGGTAGAAATTGTGCACTATTTAATCTTACTAGAGAATATGGGTGAGAGGTAGAGCCATAGAACTGGGAGCCATAGATCTTTTTCCCCCCAGTCAAGACTAGGTTGCATATGGAGTTGTACTCAGTAGAATAAGAGCCTTAAAATTTAGTAGATCTAGAAATCTTTCTACACTCCTTGAACTGCAAAAACAAAAATAAACAATCTAATAGTGGACCACTATGAAAAATCTGGACCCTTTAGCAGAAGATCTAGATTTTCTCATTATGATAACAACTGGCGTATCAACAGGGGAAGGAAGAGAACATTGCAAAAAAAGGTAGCATCTTTTAACTCCCTGAAAGTACAATGAGTTTAGTCATATTCCATAGAATAATTGAGCACCACATATTCTGTTTTTTTGTGGAGGCTTTCATGTGCCATCCTAAAAAATAACATCCTTTGTGTGAAAATACTGTGATATTTCCTGTAAATGAAGGATTTATTTCGATGTATTTGTGGAAAGTTACTCTATTCCTTCTAGAGACTCTAAAATGACCATCTTTACTGTAAAAGTGACTACCTTGCAGCAGTACAATATAAGTGTTCCTATAGTTAAGGAACTAGACTGCTGAACTGTCTAGATATTTAACGATACTTGCTACTAATTTGAACTCATAAAAAGGAGTCCTATGATATGGTAAATCTAAACAAATCAGCAGTGCAATATTGCAGCACACTTTTCTCTAGCCAAATGTCCCTTGCACATCAAAACACCCTAATGTGAAAAGCAATGTCAAAAAACTATCAAATACAAGTTATCATAAAATTCAGGTGCCTGAATCAGTCACCAGGTCAGTTTTGCTATTTCAACTAGTTAAAAATGTTCATTTAAAAACATAGTCAATAAAAATAAAACTTTCTGCAAGCTTGTGTGAATTTTATGAACATGTGCATTTTATATAGGTATGCATTTGTCTATGTAAATATCAGCTTTAATATATCAGTTTTTAATGCAAAAGGTTCCTTGCCTTCTGAGTGCAGTCTCTAAGGACAAGATCTTTCATCTTTCACTGCACATAATCACCATGCCGATCAGAGCACTCACCCAGAGTGAAAGAGACCTAGCTGCTTGAATACAGACTAAACACCCTAGCCTATCTTTAAGGGACTTAATATTTCATTAACTAGTCACCATCAGGGTTGTTTTGGCAGAAGTTTTTCTGCCCCTTACTTTCTTTGGTTGAAGCTGATTTACTTTTTATCACTAAGTATTCACTGGTCTAAATAGAGAAACTGAGATTTATTCTGTGATCTACCAGTAACATCATTCACCAGCAACATGGGAAACCAAAGTACAAGTCCTTGCTCTGGTCTGGTCTGAGTGCCACACCGTTTTTGGACAGAAAACAGGACTTTGCGATCCTCAAAGTCATAGATCTTAATGCAGCCACTGTTGCTGGTGAGACGTTTTGCTGCTCTCTACATGCTCAGAAAGTTAACCTGAGTAAAGCACAAAAAGTTCACTCCGAACTCAACCTTATGGAGGATTCTGTGGGCTGCAGTCACCTGCTCTCTGCTCCCAGACATGCTCCCTGAACATTCTTTTTCTCCCTGAAGGTTATTAAACTGTGAGCTCACCACCTCCCCCAGTGCTTCATGCAGTGAGAGGTTTTTGCCAATGTGAAATGAGGAATTAGACCAGTGTTACTGTCTGATTGCTGTTGGAATGAAAAAACAGTGAGTTCTTTTACAGATTTAACAAGAATCCCAAAAGGAGTTTTCTCCTCTCTTTAAAAATAAAGAAATAAACAAACAAAAAGAGATATTGCAGAACACATTGCTGTCTTATTAACCTCAAATATTCAAATTTGCATCAAATAATGAAATTGTCTTTTGAGTTATGTTTTGAAAATGTACCTACTACTCAGTTTTGGTTTTGATTCTGTAAAGTTCATAATGCCTCTGAAAATGTGGAGGTATATGAAAGCAGGAAAGTGAGAAAGTTAAGACTTACAAATAACCAAGGAAAATTAAAGGAAATTAAGGAAAATTAAAACAACTTTCAAAAATCAAATAATAGGCAGGACTACAGGTCCACGTAGGTCAGACTTTTAGGACTAACACCAGTAAAGCTTTCTGTTTTCAGAGCTCCAGTAGGCATATCCATACACATGTATCTATATTTTACAGTCCCTTTTCAACTATCTGCTTATGATCTTTCATCTTGCTTATGCTGAGATGAAGCTACATCTAATTGTCTTTATTTTCCCTGGCATGGAGGGCTGATATAAAAATATCAAGAAAGCCATGACTGAAAACTTACTTGTATGTAGGCAAATACTCATAAAATACTACTCAGGATACTAAGGCAGTGAAGCCTGTGATGCAAAAGTGTATTTCTTATAGGTGATATAGTATAGAGTGCTTAGATACATTACAGGAACTTTCTTCTGAAGGAACAGGTGTGACATATTACAGTTCCAGAAAGAACAGTCTTTAGTATACTCCTGAAAAGTACCTGTGTAAATGAGCTTGTGTGTGTCGCGAACTCTCTTCAATTCTGGCCTTTTAGAAACTGTACTGTACTAGAACTGTTTCTGTTCTACTTTTTCTTTTCCTTGCCTCTCTAGTACCTTTTGTCTGTCTAGTGACTTCAAGAAGGTGTAACACCCCAAAGCTGCTTCTAAAGCTCTTCTTTAAACCACCAGCATCCCAGGAAACACAGAGGACAGAAACCAGGAGTAACTTCTCCTAAGAATTACTATTTCTATCTTTTCTATAGACAGGAATGTAGTTATAAGCAGGTCAAAATTTAAAATGTTTAAAAATATTTATCCAAGAAACAACTGTACCTATCTGCTAAGAGCGAATACTGAAGTTAAAGATTCATTTGTGCTTTTTCCTGTGTAAACTGCAATTTTTGAAAATAAGGATGTGAGGAAACATACAAACAAGGAAAATAAATAGTATTGTGCAAGTCTCTGCTCTTCATGAAAAATAATTCAAAGCACGGAAATAATGAAGCACTAAGCAATTGAAGTGGCATTTTTCTCAACCACTACCTCTTACAGGCTGTAATTTTCAATCTGCTTAGGGACTGTTGGTTATGCAAACTAAAAATGAGCTATTAGAGAAATGGTTTAAAACGTATTGGATGCTCTAATCCAAGGTGGAATATTCTAGTTGAAATACCCAACATTGAAATCACCACCACATTTACCAGCAAAACTCTCCTTGTTTACCTTCATTCTCAAATGATAGAGGTTTACACGAAAGAGCCTAGAGCATAGGAAAGTAACAAACAAGTTTATTCTTTATCTTAAAAGTGCAGAAAATATTCTTGAATTTCATCTCTCTCCATGGAAAAATATGTGGAATAAGCCAAATATTGCAAGAGGATGCCTGAACACGTAGCAAGTCTCAGTAAACCTAATGACTTCCTTTTACATCCTGATTAGATGACAAAAGCCAACAACAAGGTGATCTTATTGTGGATAGTATTGTTGCATTACAGACCTCATATATCACTTACGATATATATAAGGACAAAAAAACTGCCATGCAACCTACATTTTTCAGTTATCTGTATTTGGACATAAATTGACTAATGCAATATTAGGTACATGGCATCTTCTACTTTTTCATTTTTAGTATTTTTGGTTCTATTTATTAATGCTAATTTGGCTTCACTAGTGCTCTTAGAATTCAGAAGCAAATCTGGAGTTTTTATGTCTACAGACTGCCAAGAGAATATCCCAGACCATGTCCTGGGAGTATATCTGATTGATGTGTAAGCAAATGACACTAATGGATTAATGAGAAATGTGCAGCAAACTACCTGTGTAACCCATCATAAAAAAGCACCGAACACACAAAAACATTCAATCATCAGCAGAAAATAACATCTACTGAAGGTAAGAAAAAATATGTCAAAGACAAAGGGAATGCCTTAAAGACCCTGTGTAACATAGCCTCTTAACAAGAAAGAACTCTTTTACTTTGTCTCCTTCCAGTGTTTTTGATGCAGATAAACTATTTTTAGGCATTTTAATAAAGTGTAGATCCTTATTTCTTGTGAATATTTTGGCTATGAAGCAAGGAGAATTTAACTAAGGTGTTTATAATTTCTCCCCATAGGAGAGATGAAAGGGGAAAACTATTGTCTCATGCTAATGGAGATTAATGTAAATCCCACTAATACGTAGAATAAAATAATTATTCTCAAGCTGGTATTAATTTTTATTTTTACCCAATTCTTCTACTGAATTGAAAACTTAGTTTGCAGAGTTCTGGCTAGCAAAACTGTATTATATATTAGTAATAGATTTTCTTGCTGCAAGTTATCCCCATTCCTCTAAAACATCATGGTGATTTGTGAGATGATTTGAACATCTTTCTAGGTCTTACTCAGTTAAAGGAAATGACATATTAAATCCAGAGTCCACCCTGAGTATATGTCATCCATGCCACTCTCCTCAGCTCCTGCCAATAAACAATTTATAAATGCATTTATTTGGTGTATTTCTTATTTCAGAATCAGAGCCCAAATTATGTCTCGGGAGGTGAAAGGCTTATGCGTTTAATCTACTACACAATTTGGCACTGGATTAATCTTTTCACTTCTACATGCCTTTCCAGAAGATGCGATTTAGTCAAAAATAGTTACTGAGCTCAAGCTAGAACTAGCATGTGGAGTCTGTGGAAGACAATCAGAAGAGAAAGCTAATGGTACTCACTGGCCCTAAAATCTGTGAATCTGTATTTTTGAAAAATATATCATGTTTGACTATATCATTTGGTATGAGAGGCAAATGTAGAATTTTAAAAAATCACTTCTGAAAGCTAATGAAAACAGCTCATACACCAGCACGTCCCTGCCTCATAAATAAAATTTTAAGAGAATGTTTTGACTGCCAAACATGCCCAGCTTGCAAGGGAGTTGTTTGATGCAGCAGTTGAAATTAAAGGTGCTGCAAAGTAATACTTCAAATAATAGAGCAGCATGTCATAGCTTGGAGTGAAAAGTAAATACAGTAATGTTCCTACTGCCAGTCCTATTATGACCAATTTATTCCTGAATTCTGCAGAGTATTTAATGCAAAACTAAGACTTTGGCTGTGACCAAACATGTAAATAATAGAAAATTCTAATCTCTTCCCTTCCCATTTTTTAAGAAAATATTTTTCATCTCATATGCATTCAGTCTGAATTTTCCAAGTCAGCCTCTAGGCAGCCTAAGACTCATACCTTCTGGGTTTGGGATAGTGATGATAGGTTTGATTTGGTGGTGGTTTCTGGGTTTGGTGATGGGTTCTGGCGTTGGTGATAGGGTCTCTTCTATTTTGTTGCTAGAGTGCCTGAAAAATATTTTACACACTGTCACAAACAGCGTGGGCATGTAAGCCTTACCAGAAATATCTGCTCCCTAAATGAAATTTTCCAGAGAGTTTCATGGTGCATGAGTGATACTCAAACAAGGACTCTGGGATAACAGAGAGGCTTCATGATTTCATCTGGAGTAACAAAACTACTTCTGACAGAACAGAGCAGGGATCAGGCTTTCACATTGCTGCTTTTTCTCTGAACTACGTTATCTAATGGTCACCAATTGCCATGTTCCAAGGGTTTAGTTGTCAAGTGAATACAAAATCTGTTTGTGGACCTATGCTGTAAAGGATAGTTTTGTTGCCTGTTCCTAAGCTCTCAGTAAATTAATTCATATGACCCTGGATTGCTTCAGTTTGATTGTCTGTGTAGAAACCATATCAAAGTCCTCAGTAACAGGGATGGAAAGTTCCAAAATAGATACTAGTTAGATTCCTGTTTGGGTAATTAACCAGAACTACACTCTCGATGTAAAAATTATGAATTTTATTTGAGCAAATATTCACAGTAGAAAGTTTTTGAAGAATAAGCTCTCTAGTTAAAGCCTGGATAGGAATATAATTAAAATAGCAGTTCAGGTCATATGTCTATTTTATTGCCCAGTCTTTTATATTTTTTAAAAAGCATTTGGGTTGTGGGGGAACCACATTATGGATTGTGGGGTCCACATTATGGATGTGTGTCTTGCAAAAAGGTAAACCACAGACAATGGACAAAATAGGCTAAGTAAGGGGAGAAGTGGAAGGGTGGAATACTTGGGAAAATAAACAGCAGACAAGGTACAACATAGAGTAACTGTACAAAGTAAATAGTAGGTTTAAAAGTGCAGAAATTTAGACAGCAAAAGCAATCTCTGAAAGACAGAGGACTCTGCTCAGAGAAAAGAAAGATAAAATGGAGCTGTGTCTAAGCAGATGTAAAAGAAAGAGCAAACAAACATGTTAGAGGGGCAGAGAAAACAGTAGTAAAAAAAATAACAAAAAGAGAGTGATGGAGAAGTATCATTGAAGAAAGAGAAAGCAAAATGAAAGGCACCATAGACTTGGAGATGGGAAACAAAGTGAAATGAAAAAGTAAATGAATATTTTGTCAGTGAAGTAAAAGAAGTTTCATAGATAAGAATAAAGTCATTGAATAAATAAAAGATAAAAGTACACGTGTAAAAGA
This sequence comes from Tinamus guttatus, assembly GCF_059628265.1. NCBI lineage: Eukaryota > Metazoa > Chordata > Aves > Tinamiformes > Tinamidae > Tinamus > Tinamus guttatus. The sequence goes on from NW_028288545.1 coordinate 1,429,497, forward strand.
AAATAACCACAAAAAGCCTGATGCCATGTTATGTGTGGCCTGCATTTCTCCAGTAATAGTTTTCCCACTGGTGGTCTTGTATTTGTTGAATAAAATAAGTATATTATAGTAGGGCAAACATATTTCACAGGAAAAAAGGCTGCATTTTCGTAATGGAAAAGGACTTGATGTTAAGAAAGTCAGTGGAGAGAGGTTGAACCAGTTTATTTTCAACACTTCATTGTATTTCCTTATGTAAAATAGTGACCTATGTCTTTTTTCTGTCATTCTAATTCAGGCTGAGTAGTATTGTGACCTGCAAATTATTTGAGTGAAATCAATAGGACTGCTTGCTGAGCAAGGACTTGATTGCTACATTGACTAATGTCAATAGCAAAATTCCCATTGCCTTCAGTGAAAATGAGATCAGGCAGCTGGCTAACAGCTGTTGAGTAAGAATGACAGAATCAGGTACTATGCATAATACATACATGCATTATAGTGGATGCGCAGCACGTACGTATACGTAGTATATGAGGTGATACCTACTGGCACGATACTGGACCCAAACATCCTCTCGAGCTGGCAGATCAGAGAGAGCGAGCTGCTGACCAGCTCCCGAGGAGATAGCGTAGGCCTCAGAGTTAGGAGTTTCCCCTTCCCCACCACCGTTCTCTCCGCACTGTCCTCTCTATACCCCGTGCATCCTGGCACATAGGGTCAGTCGGACCCAGGAGGCAGCCCAGGGGCTGGACAAACTCCACCTCTAGTTGCGCAACTCTCCCCCGTGGTGCACAGGCGTGCACACCAGTCGGGGGTCCCAGCCCTCAGTTCGAGGCTCCTGCCTTCCTCCTCTTCTTCCTCATTTCTGGGTGTTTCACCTCCAAAGCTAGTTCAGAGGACGTCTCGTCATCTCGTCGTCTCGTCGTCTCGTCGTCTCGTCGTCAAGACCCATTACAGTCAACTGCCTATGAGGAAGAAGGTAGTCATTGCTGAACAGAATTAGTATGGAAATTCACCTCTAATACTTCACCCTATTATGATTTGTTCTCATATATGCAAGAATAAACAGGTAGGTTCCATTCAGTATTTCTTTTTCTCCTGCATTCTCAGAAATTTTGAATTTGGTTTATATCCTGTTGCCCTATAGACAACACACAGATCACAGGAACTTTTGTAGCTTATTCCTGGACAAGATACAGGATTGTGCAGTGCATGTTACATATAGAAGAAGGCATGAAAACATATTTTCTGAATTTTTGCCATTCATTCCAAACATGACAGCAACATTAGTATATGTGAATTTCAATCACTCTACTCGTCTCGTCTCGTCTCATCTCGAAAATAGCACGCTTGCAAAATTTCCCATGAGATAAACTTAGTGTATGGAATATAATAAGGGGAATATTTTTTATAGAGGCTGCTTAGAGGATTACTTTCAGAAGTAAATTTGTGTGTATGCTAGTATATGCATTTTGGCATAGCCATCAAGCAACATCATGCTTCTAGCCACTAGGCGAGTGGGTGAGATAGAGAACTGGGACTTCTTCCTCGAAGTCACTCACTGGATGGCATCAGGGCAGTGAAACAACAGTGAACATGAGTAGACCATGCAATATTGTAGCTATGGCTACATATCTAAACTTCCAAAGAATTGGTGGTGAAGTATCTTATATGAACAAGTAGTATGACTTCAGCAGTTGCCAGGACACAGACTTGCATGTTTCTTTCTAGCTATTTCAATTTCTTAACTACCAGAAAGAGTTCTTGTTACGAATCATGAACCTTTGGCCCTAATGATACATTTTTGCATTGAGTTCTGATAGTCAGAACATAGTCAGTCATTCTTCAAAAAAGCAGATGAAAGATCAAAAAAAAAGCTCAGAAAAGAATACAAGAAAGCATTATTTCTACAGAGAAACTAAGAATATGTGATGTGTTTAGTGTATCAAAGAGGAAATTAAGATATGATCGTGAGAAGAGATGGCTTTTTGTAGGTGGTATTTCTGTCAGAAAGATGGATCCATGAGATTTCAGGAGCTGGAAGCTAGACCAAAGTAAATTCAAAGAAAGCAGTTAATCAGGGCAACAACTTACCTCCTTAGTTATGATGGATTCTCTATCACTGACAGCTTTTAAATCAAGTCTCTATATCTTTTAAAATATATTCTAATGCTCGGATGTTCCGAATGGGCTCGGGATTTGGCAATAATCGCGCAGAACGAGGTGACTACATTGAGCGTTTATTCAGGTGAAAGCACATAAAAGCAGCAAAGTATGGATAACTACTCATGAGGTGATGCCTACTGGCGGGATACTGGACCCAAACATCCTCTCGAGCTGGCAGATCAGAGAGAGAGAGCTGCTGACCGGCTCCCGGGGAGATAGCGTAGGCCTCAGAGTAAGGAGTTTCAGTCCGACGCAGGAGGCAGCCCAGGGGCTGGACAAACTCCACCTCTAGTTGTGCAACTCTCCCGCCTGGGGTGAGCAGGCGTGCACACCAGTCGGGGGTCCCAGCCCTCAATTTGAGGCTCCTGCCTTCCTCCTCTTCCTCCTCATCTTCCTCCTTCCTCTTCTTCCTCTGGGTGTTGGACCTCCAAATCTAGTTTCTAGGACATCTGCAGTTAAGTTGGCTACAAGCCCGGCCAAGCGGCCGGCTTCAACAGGTTTCCGGGGGGGCTGCCTGTGAACCGGCCTGAGCAGCTGCATCCCTGCTCCTTATCGCTCAGCCTAGGCAGGCAAACATCTTCTTTCTCAAGGTCTGGCCTCTAATTCTCACAGGAGATTTTTTATGACTCTACAGATCACAGAAATTTCTATCTCCAAAATATGCCACCCCGTGATCTGTAGAGATCATAAACAATCACAAAGATTCCCACCTCCTATACATACTGCCCTGCAATCTGTAGAGGCCAATCTATCGTAGCCTGTGCCACATGGGCTCGGGATTCAGCAATCCAAAGATAAGAAATAGACTTAATAACAATGATGCCTTTAATTAACACAACATAGATACAAGTGCAAACGAACACGAATTGGTTAGTACATGTGAATACGAAAAAGTTACTTACTGAATAATACTTGCCCGCAGAATTACGAGACCACGCATCTCTCCAAGGTAGAGGGCTGGAGGGGCCGGCAGGCTCTCAATCATAGCGGGCATCCCCGCGGGAGACAACATTGGCCTTCCTATTGGGAGTCTCCGTCCCCCAAATCTGCCCTTTGTATTTTATCCCCTGGGGCGTCCGGTCACGTAGGGCCAGTACGTGCCAGGAGGCCACCCAGGGGTGGGTAAATCTCCGCCTTTCTATTATATCATCCTTCTAGGACTGCGCCTGCACAAATTCCAGAAGGGGGTCTCATCCCTCAATTTGGTGGTCTCACTTCCCTTATCCTTCTCGTTCTCACAGTGACTTTGGCCTTCAAATTTCCTTAGACAGCAGTTTATAGTCAGGCTGGCTGCAAACCAGCCTGAGCAGCAGTTCTTGTTGCTTCTGAACTAACTACTTCTTTGCTGGTTTAGATAACGTGTTGCTTTTCATTCTTCTTCAGGAATCTGGGTATTACAACCTTCCTTTGTTAGTGGCCTCTACTGAGCATTATCAAGATTCAATGTTTTTCCCTCCAAGGCCTAGATTTTGTTTTACGCAATGCTTATTTATGACTCTACAGATCACAGAAATTTCCATCTCCAATACATGCCATCCCGTGATCTGTAGAGATCAAAAATAAGCATCCACAGCAGGTTGCTTAGCCCACATTTGCCTCTTAGATGGCTTAGACAAAGAGAGAGAGAAAAATAAACATCACTCATATCAAGGTCTGGTATGGCTTATGTCCCCACCGCTCAACGCCTAATGGATTGCAGCCAACAGTGGCAACAGTGGAGCTTAAGATTCTTCTTGGTGGCAAACATAGAGGCCAGCCCAGTCTTGCCCTTGACTATGATAGGAAGCACTTGGACCCCGACCGCTGTGGGTAAAGTTCCTTTTGCCATCAATAGTGGCAATCCAAGAAGTTTCCACCTCCAATATGTGTCACCTCATGATCAGCAGAGACCAATCTGTTATACCAAAGAACTCAAACAGATAAGGTCTTCATAGCCGTGTCTATCATTCTGCATACCAGTGCCATTACACATGGTATACAACACATGATACAGAGGAATACAATGAATAAAAGCAATAACCCCAACAAAAGTTTTTGAAGCCATGGCCATCCCCATTTCCATTGCCCAAACAGGTTCCAGTCACCATCAACTTTCAGTTGATGGGTTAAATCTTGCAATGTTTGGATCTGGGCATATATGGACTTGAAGTGGTCACTTAGATTCATACAACACATGCCTTCTATTTCTTTACATCCATGGCCGTGCATAAGCAACGACATATGCATAGCTGCACGATTTTGCAAAGTAGCATGTCAAACTGAATCTACATCCATTACCAGTGATGACAAAGCCAGCGACGTAGCATTAGTAGATTTTGCTAACCAGCATCCTAATTTACGTAGCGTAGCTAGAGTTCGTGCAGCAGCTACTCCTAGAGCAAGGACGGATGCTATTACAGTCTTTTCTGCTGTCCAGAAGTCTACCTTTGAATTACAATCCTTCCTGTAGTCATTAGTGAATCTTCAAACACAATGCTGCTCCTTCATCTTGCGTAGTATCATAGTTACATTGGGTTGTAAGATGGTAAGCCGACCCATGGTGCATGGTCCACCTTTTATACTAGCTGGGACACCCACCCATGCTTGATCCCCACATAATAAGAAGTGTCCTGGGGGAAAACTCACAGATGTGTACCCAGACATGGTTCACTTCTTCTGAGCGTGATTGCACCAGGTAGAGCTGTTTGCCCATACACTATGGGTTGCATTTCCCCACCATCCTGTTGTTTGATTTCTGTTAATATAGTTAAAATATGTACAATTATCTGCAGGGAGCAATCCCAACAGTTCCAGCTCCTGTAATGGTATACCTTGGGGCCCGTTCAGTATCCACGTGTGCCAGTTTTAAGTAAATGTCTTAATTTTCTAAAACAGTGTTAATAAATATCAGCTAGACAATGTCTCCAAAAGGTATAGCAAGATCTTTAGCACATCCTACTTATTATTCAAAGCTAGGTAAATTAAGTTCACTTTTAAAATTATGATGACGTCTTTGGAAAATGTGTACTATGTATAGTCAGTAGACTTTGAAAGATAGGCAAACATATGCTCATTTATTTTAATGGAGTACAGATTAAATGGCTACTGAGGATCAACATCTATAAGGTGTTAAATTACATTTTCTCTATGTTTACCTAATACACTTAAAAGATTTTCAAATACTTAGATAAACAACAATGTATACTGTATGGACTTTTTTTCCCAAATCATCAGAACTTGTTAAATGCGTTTGTAATATAAGCAGTCATTTTTTTTACCAGACTCTCTTTGATTTGAACCCTCTGGACTTCAGATATCTTCTCCTTTATCTAGATACAAAGAAATAGGCTCTGTTTTATTGCCCCCCCCCTCAAAAAAAAATAATCCAGAAGTTTCTTAGGACCAATTTCATTGCCCTGGACTGAGTGAGAATATTAATTTAATTCATCCGTGTTTTTTTTCCACTTTAATTAAAAAAAAAAAAGTATCATGAGAGGATAAAATTTGTTCCTTTTCTACTGAAACCCTCTCTCTCTCCTTTTTTTTTTTCAATATGAAACATCAGTCTGAACACTAGTTAATTTTAAGATCTATTTCAGAGCACACAAACTCACGAAGGGCTTGGAACAAAAATAGTTAAATTGGATAGTTCAAATTACATTAAGCAATCAAAGAGTAAGGAAAAGATCAGAAAAAGAAGTAAATCAGATGAGAGCTGATTTTTTGACTATTCAAATGAATTGGCATACAATATCCAAAATGTTAAAAATGGAAACTTATGTTCTTAATTGGCATGACTAGAAAATAGAACAAAAAGGAAAATGTATAATGATGATCTGGGAGGAGGAAAATAAGAACCAATAGCAATAAGAAAAATTCTACTCTCATATTGCCCATTCCTTTTAAAAAATGCCTCCTACCAAAATCCATGCTTTTGGAAACCCATCCAAGCTTATGTTTGTTAACTGCCAAAAATACCATACTTTCAAATCTGATCTTTGGCAAGCGGGCCTTTTAGATCTATGAATAATGTTACTTTACACGTTTTTGTTTGTTTCCAATGAGCCAACACACTACAGAGATATATCTGTGAGTGAAAATAACTTCATATATCTTCATATATGACTACGGCCATGCAGAAAAAAACAATCAGTAACAATGAATCTAATAAAGGAAATAATGCCACAAATGAATGCAGTGCTATGAATTTTGTCACACTGTCTGAGTCTGCGCTGCAGTAGGATTTCAAAAATTAAATAATATGGGACCTAGTATAATAAAGTTGTGTGCTTACAGACAGATGCATTTACCAGATCCATCGCGCAGGCGTCTCAGGAGCTGACTCCGGACTCTGGCCTTGCAATGCCAACACCACCGACCTTCAGAACAAAAAGACATTCAGTTACCGGCAGCTTGCTGGTCTTCTGTTCAATCCAGATACTTTTGGAAGAGGCAAATGGTGTAACCTTAACACTCTGTTCAGTATCTGGAAATGACATTGTCCCTTCCTAAATTGTGCGGTGCCAATTAGATAACACACTCTTGAGGTCAAACTGCTGCTTTGGGCTAAGCTGTAGGTGTAGTATCCCCATATGGAATTGATGCATAATTTCTTCAGCTGTATTCTACATGAAATAGTCTTTCATTTGCTCAAGCACATTGGCCAGACTTCCATTTATCTGCTGACAGTTTTAATCTGTATCTTGAAACTGTTTTGCTGTCCAGCAGTAGCAAAAGCATATAGATCTTGTCTTCTGTTTCTTATCCTTAAGTCTTCCTGACAATAGAGATTGTTTAATTTTATGCTTTGTAAGGAAGTGTATTTACCTAAATGCATCATGGGTACAATTAATCACTCTCTTTCAAGTTTGGGAACTCTAATCATAAATTCCTTACAGTAAAAGCTACCTCAGATTTAGTAGCTTTGCAGTATTTTGCACAGCAGTGTAAGTTCTGGACTGCTTTTGCATCATAAATAAACTACTCATACTCAGATTATAAGAGGAAAGAAATCCCAGTATTTATCAATACCTCTTCCACAAGGTCCTCAAAAATACTTAAGTATCTAACTCCTATTATAAACATGCTAAATCTAATGACAAGATTAGAAAAGCTACAAGGCAGATATGAAGGTCAAAAAATTGGAGTTCATTTAAGACAAATGGTTGTTTTAGGCTGATGCATTTGCACTCTGTTGGCTTTGTGCCCCACAGAGGAATTCCACAAAGGATAGAGTAGGATAAGGAGGATTTTTATTAAGCTGACTCTCCAAAGGCCTTTCCAGCTCTTCACAGCTCATTCCAGAACTAAGACGTATAAGGCAGTTTTCAGCAGCCCTGGTGCCCTTTGTAATCAGGGGAATAAGGGCGAGAGTGTGCAGACCCATAAGAAGGTCATCGGTAGCATTCTCCCTCACACTTAACTCTGTATTGCTATCAAAATCTTTTCTATTAGATACTTTTAATCTAAAGAGTGATTCTGATGAGGAAAAAAAAAATAGATGAAGATAAACTCCAGGGACTAATTTTATAAATTCCTCCTGAACACAACATCTTTTTGGTGAATTTAGTACAATTGATAAAAGTCTATTTTCTTCTATATTAACTCCAGCTGGCTTCATTTAAAAGCCTGATATCTCATAGTTCCCATTCTTAGTATGGGGATAGAATTCAATATATAGTGAGATACCACCATGATGACTTTCCTGAACCTGAGACACTACTATTTGCATCTTTTCTTTCAAAGCCTGATACCTCTATGAAGATATGCATTTTAAGACCTCTTTTAGGTGGATCAACATGTGGATGGGCTTCCTCTAAAGATAATTCACTTTCTTCTGGTAAAGATTCAGAGTTAATTTAGCTAATTTTCCTTTGGCATTATAATTACTTGGCATGCTGCTATGCCACTAATGCCTGAAAGAAACTGCAAAAATGTAGGTCCTAACCACTTGAGGGCTATGAAAATGGCACTACAAAAAATCACAGAGTGAAAGTTATTTTTAAGATGCTGCTGGAAACCCACTGTGAATAGTTAGATCTTCCCATGTCTCACTTACTATGCCTTCTGTTATTTCCACATGATTTAGTATTCTTCGTTGTCCTACATCTCAGTTTAGCAAAGCGTAATAGTAGGAGACTGCTCCCATTGAACTCAATGGAAAGATTGGCATCCTTTTGTTTAAGACTGTTCTGTATTCATATTGTTAACTGTTCAGTAGCACTGAAGCATTTTGCTACCAAACAGCACATGTGAGCTCACTTCTAAGACTCTAGCTTTTAGGACTAGATCATATTATTCCACTTGTGGTGTAAACTTATCATTTGACTCTTTGAATTTAATATATACACTGGATTCATTACATAATTACTGTAACATGATGAAATTCATTTCCCTCCTGGTGTGACGGTGTGATGGTGATCAGTCATCAGCATAGCCATCATTACATCATTTCACCTTTTAAAAGACTTTTTGCAACCAAAGCATTGGCGAGCTTGTCTTTAAATATTTCAAAATTTACTAAAAAAAATTTATCCAATCAGAAATATTAGCCAATTGGCAAAGTAGGATGTCTCCTAGTCTTTAATGACAACTTTACTGCCATTTATCTCGCTTACCAAAAAATCTTCCTATGTGGTTAGAACATATTTTATATGCCTTTTATAGAAATTCTGAATCTATCTGCAGCTTTTATAACCAAAGAAGACCTTAGCTATTTCAGTCTCCTGAAGAATGGAAATGTATTAATCCTTTCCTCTGAATCTATACGATAAGCTGTGTCTAATATAATGAGCAATTAGAAACTTTTGAATGAAACTGTGGATGGGGAGACTCATAGATGGAAAACAACATAAGCTTGAATGTTCTCCAAGGACAGAAAAAGAAAATTAAAATCCAGCCTCCAATTCTGCAGCCCTGTGAATAGTTCTATTTTTTTTTCCATTTTTTGTAGTTTTGGCACGATGTAGACACTTCAGGATGACCTTTTCAGGAGAACTAAAATTCTGGGGGGACAGTCTACTGAAAGACAAATCATTTTTTTTCCTTGTTTTGTTAATAGGCAATTAAAATGGTGGTTCATCCAACTGCTAAGCCATAATTCCCACCACCACCACTCTGCCCGTGCTCTGCTGGGGAACATTCATGCAACTTTAACTAAGTTAGAAGGGATGAACAGAGAAGTTCTGTTAATTTAAACGTTGTTGAAGGATAGTGCAGGTATTGTACTTCTTGTAATGAGTTTACATTACTGGGAGTTTACATTTTGGTTATGATTGTGTATGTTTCAGTTTCAAAGATATATCAAATTTAGGTGAATGAAATGAACATTTTCTGGATGAAAATTTTCAATCTTTGAAAAATCTAGACTAACCATCATGCTGAAAATTATGAACATTTATTTTTGTTGAAATGTTTAGTAATTTGTTATTCAAAATTAAATACACAGTGGTAGCAAACATGACCTTTGAATAAATTTATTCCCTCTTTCAAAGAGTTACAGGACCAGTCCTGACTCCGAAGAACTGAAAACTAACTCCAGTCCAATTTCCTAAATAACTTTAGGGCTCAAAATTTTTTTGGTATTCTTAGAGGAACCTTATAAAATGTGAAATAATAAGATACAAAACAATACCAATTCTGTCTGAAACGCAATGTCAGATTGCATATATTTCCAAGAGAGTACTAAGTTAGTAGATGGCCTTTCTTCCCCTCTACTCCTCCCAGTTGCAGCAGCTTATGCAGTCTTCTTCTCACACTGTGCTGCAACGTCAGGGACCTCAGTCAGCAGCAGGAGGCAGGTGGACTCCATCCTTTTCTTGTGAACTTTACACATAACCTTCACTAATATTTCTTAACCAAAATAAAAAATAGAACTGTGCATGAGGTTTATGAGGCCCTTATTTTTGTCAGTGATCTGAATTCTCCTAAGAAGAAGTGAAGGCAAAGGGACAGGAAAATTTATTAAGTCAGCTGCAGGAGCACATGCCTATTATAAGAACTACACGAGTAGGTCAGATTTCAAAGCTTATTCAATATTTGGCTGAGCAACTCTTCAATGTGTTTCAACTCCAGTGGAAAAAAAAAATGGGATCTGACTGTGAAAAAACATAGTACCTTACAAAGGTGCTAGGTAGTCTAATTCTTAATGTGATATAATATTAGGTCAGATTTTAAAAAATACTTGCATTCCAAAAAATGCTATGTAATGAAGATGAAATCAAGCATATCGATGAGGTAATTACAGGGGAAGAAGTCATCAATGAAAGTTAGTTTGAAGATGTGTGTTGAAATCTGATTTCATACTTTGCCTATGACCCAGACTGTCAGGGGTTGGTATTCTCTTTCTGAATAAAGCCTTCCCTCTTTAATAGACATGAGATACCTTTTTTCCACCTAACTGAAAGTACTACTTGGTTTTACAAAAGCCCCCTGAAAATCTAGTCCTCTTCAAACCATGTTTAGGATGAGTGCTTGAAAACAGAAATTAAATCTCTGGAAATTTGAGTTCTTATCAGTTTCTGTATCTAAAAGCATCATGACTACTCTGATTGCTGCTTAATTACATTTAAATGTTAAGAATTGTCTTATGATCATTTTCAACATTAATGTTAGCTACTTAATCTTTATTTATAATTTTGTTGCATAACTTACCATCTTGAAAAAAACTACATACTTGATCATGTTGAGTTTTACACTGATTTTTTTTCCTCTTTTTATATGTGCTTAGTTGCTATATCTTTGGTTAATAAGGATTTTTTTATTTCCTTTTTTTTTTTTTTTTTTTTTTTGTCCTGGGTATATTACTGATGAGAAAGTTAGCAGTTATGCCTGCTAAATGTCATGGTAACATTGTGGGGTTTTTCATCCTTGATGCAATCTTTAGGCCAAAAAGGACAGTAACAAATTTTGTAAGACCATTAGCAAATCTTAAGAAAGAAAATAAGAGCTACACTTTCATTTAATTGATATTTGTTTCTTTCTAGATCAAATATATGCCTTGGAGTTCAAATGTATTGCTTGCACACATATCATATTTTCTGAATACAAAGTAGTGTTTGCTGTTAGCTCCCATAGTGTGCGTGCACACTGCATCATACCTCTGTCCTAGGTGGAAGATACCAGGGTGTGGGAAATAAATTTCTCTAAAAACAACACTTTATTTTCAGCCTTCAATCTGATGCAAGGTTGTAGGTAAAAATATCTGACAAAAACATCTCCTTTGTGATCAGTTTGAAAACATACAGATTTTTCCTTCCTTTTAAGTTGCCATTGAAAATTTCAAACTTCAAAAACTTACATCACCACAGCATAGGCCCTGCATTTTCTAAAAATGTTCTTATCAAAGTTGCTGCTGGAGGAGGACAGAAGGAAAGGACATAGAGTAGGAAGAAAGGAGCGAGTTTTTCAATACACCAATGTGCTTGTCTTAGATTTTTCTGTGAGTCATTTGTTTGGAGAAACAATATTAAAGGAGGACAGTGGGATGTGAAGATGCTAATCAGGAATAGTATCTGAGTTTGTTCTCCCCCGCATGCTGGAGCCTTGCTGTAGCTCTCCTCTCTGCTCTGAAACTTAGTCCTCCAAAAATGCATTCATCTGAGCCATATAAAAAGAAGTCTTAAATTACAGCCTTTACCCTGGTAATTGCCTTTCTCTCTCCTAAGCTTTTCACCTTGATGATCTTCTTCCTTCCAAGTATCTGACACTTCAACACTGGGCAGGGTAGTCCCTGCATAAGGCAACAGTCAAATAGTTCCAGTCATCTTAGTCTTGCTTTTTTTGAAGCCCCTAATTCTCAAACATAATAACATCCTTCCAACCACTGCCTATGCTATGATGTTATGCTGGAATGTGACCCAGGGCTGATCCTTTATCTGTTGTATCGGAACTGACAGTGTGATAGAGATATCCCCAATAACACATATTATTTATAATGTCCAAATATTTTCAGCCCTTCTATCCTATTTGTAATGGTTTTGGTATCAGTGCCTCTTCTAACCTCTCATGGATTTTTTTTCATTTTGTATATATATAGCTCATTTTGTCTTTCATCAGATTACTTAATATCCCAGATGTTTTCTTCACTAGGTGTTTTGCTTACAGAAATTATGGAAATGTAAAAAATAAATATATGATGTACTCCTTCTCATGACTGCACTCAGAGTGGCTGTTGTTTGACATAAAGTAATACATTGTGAAGGATCAAAGAAAAATAAGCATGCAGAATGAATGAGCATAATTTGCTTGTATTTCCACTCCACACAAATAACTCTTTTTACCAGCTGCCTTTCTAGTAAATTTATGTGCCTTTATATGAGGCAGATCAATATGAGCAGGTTTCAGAAATCACAACAGGAAAGGGTGTTTTGATTTTAAAGCTCATCTCCTCATGATCTTCCTCTCTCATAGATCAGCTGCAGTTCTTGCTTTTCCATGCAGTATTTGCTAGCATGTACAGGATCTGTTCTCTGCCAACCTGCAGAAAATACAATCCCAGCAACTGATCTCAAGGTAGACGATTTTCATGATCTTCATCATATTCACTGCTGAATTGAAAAACAAGGAATTGTCAGATATAGGGATGAATACGTTGAAGGATGAAGGTCCAGATCTTCCTGGACATTGAAGTTCATGCTTACCATTGAATGGTCTTTCTGTTTTTCCCTGGCAAATTGCTATGGGATTTGAGCAATATACTATATTTCCTTTAGCCCAGAAGCTGAAGCCTGCTGGAGGCAGGTTGAGAAGGGCAATAAATGAAGGCAAATGTCCCGTGGCTGCTGTTTCCCAGGGACAAGAGCTGTGGACCAAGAGCTCTGTGTGAAAAGGGGCTTGGAAAAGCTCGAGAATTTGGGTTCTGAGCTCTAAAATTCTTTTCTAGATATTGTAGCTATTTTCTAGAAAAGAGAATTATAGATTCAAAGGAAAATGGGAAATGAGCTGTGGCTGTCTGTCCACAACTCTTCGGGTCCAGTCCTGTCCAATTTGCCTATGATCAGATTTTCTCAGCTGATTGGAGACTCCAGAATAAGGGCTTATTTGGGCTTTGCCAGTGTCTCAGGCATGAGCTTTCTTCCTGAGTCCATACTTCTGACAGCTTTTCCTGCTTTACTCTAAGCATCTACAGCATGCTGCTGTAGTCTCATCCCAAAGCCTGAATGAAATCCAGAAAATAAAAAGGGTTTGCAGTAGATCACGGTTAAAATGATTTCAGTAGTCCCAATCTACCTTAAATTAATTTTGCTTGCATCTTGAGAAGTAGTAGATTTCAGGATCTGTTTCCTGATTACATACAGGGACACCCTGAGTGCTCAGTGCCCTCTGTCTCATACAAAGGAGCTGGTCCTCAGTTGGAATCAGGTCTCTGGGCTAATGTTAACAGAAAAGTTGGAATCAGGGAGAAACCACTATCTTACTGAAACCCAGAACTTCTGTAGTTTGACTTCAGCAGGCCACAGTTTCTACTTGAAAGAGCAGATAAATACTGAGGAGGGAGGGATTGTTTATTTACTTGTTTATTTTTAACTGGGAAGGATATCATAACTGTCCTATACACAAAGAAGGTTACCGTTGCATTCTTGTCAGTCGTTTAAGCGAGGGTGATGTGCTGTCTGGGGTTCTCACAACTGCTCCCTTCCCAGAATCACAGAATAGTTGAGGTTGGAAGGGATCTCTAGAGATCATCTAGTCCAACCCCCCTGCTCCAGCAGGGATACCTAGAGCACGTGGCACACAATATGTATGTTTTGTTCCCGGCATTAGCAAATGTGTGGGAACTGTATGAAGGCACAGTAAGCAATTCTCCATCTAAGAATTATTCCGAGGCCACATGCTGCATCACACCTGCAGCTGCAGGAGAAGAGTGTCATGTGTTGCTAAGGCAAAATTGCTCAGAAAAACATTTCATAATGTGATGCTTTTGGCAATCCACCAAGTACTAATTATGGGGATCTCCCAGACCAAGATTCACAATTAACATTTGCAGATGCAGTAATATCTGTACTAACTAGAGCATTTTTTTCTGAGCTTATTTTCTGAAATCTGTTTAACTATCATTAAGATATCAGTTCCCTGAGTAAAGTTGCTTTCTGGAGGTGCAGAAAGAGAGTGTACACTACTCATTTTCTCACTACTAATGTAAAGCTTCCTCACTGCTCACCCTACCATCTAGCAGTTAACCTAGCAACCATATAACAGGAAGCATGGTGGAGAGAATCAATTAACATTGATTATTATACAACATAAGCCTGGTAAACCTGTATTCACTATTGTGTTTGTTATTTTTGTTAATTACAGAAAAATCATCTAAGCAGGGCTGTAAGTAATAATGATAACAGTAATGATTTGTTCTATTATTTCTTTTAGCTGGAAAAGAAACTGAAAAAAAATATTAATAAAATCTCAAACATTACTGAGTTCTAGATAGCTGACATTTTATGTATTAGTTTGTTCAGAGGAAGCACTTACACAAAATTAGGTTAAAGCAACAACAAGTCTAGACTTTGTTATAATAGACTATGCAATAAATAATACTACAAGATTTCCATTAACTCTTTTCTTTTAACAGAAAAAAATGTCAAGGTATCTTATTGGACATCTTCTTGGAAAAATATGTATGTGTCATTAATTATGTATGTACCCTTCCAAGCTAAAAACATTATTGATTAGAAGATGAATTTTTCCAGTTTTCATTTTGTGACAAACAAACAGCAGGAAAACAAAGTCTTTCAGTCCCTTATGGACTGGCCAAATTAGAGTTTCATTATCCTTTCATTTGAATAAGCGGTTTGTCTGAATGTGACCTATAAAAGCTATTGGCAAATGTATCATAACAATATATTTAATTTGCAAAGCTGCAGGTATCTCTTATTAAATATCTATTAATAAATATTTGAAGCTGGTATTTAGTAGTTTGGAAACAAAATCTTTTTTTTCCTCATTTCCTCCAAAAGGGCAGTGAGAGTACTATAAAACCTTTTCCCATCTTGGGAAATGTCAAAACATTTTCCATTCTAAAATTTATATTTCTAACAAAGAAACTTTTCGCTTTGCTTTTACTGTCTTCAGTCAGGCAATAGTAACTCTAAGCCTAAAGTCAGTCTGATGTTAAAGAGGCATCTTAAACCACCTTAAATATATGCTACTAATCTCTACAACAAGAGTCTTAGTACTTAAAAAACCTGTTGTCTAACAACTACTCATGCTTTCTCTGACAACACTAATTGCTTCTGCTTCCAAAAGTAAACACAAAAAATGCATCCATGCAATAAATGGCTGCACAAAGGCAACCTCAGGTGTGAAATTTTAGACCGTGAGTGCTCCATTTAAGCCATGATTGTGATGTATAATTTTATTTTTAAAATTTTTGTGCTTTTATGTGTAGTTCTGTGTATGAGCACATGAATAATGATGCTGAGATGAAATTTCTGCTTTTTGTGGCTGCTTCAAATGATCTTTCTGAGAATAATTATAAGATAATTCAACGCAAATGGTATTGTATTTTTCAAAATTTCATCAATATCATAATTAAAATCTATCATAAAACACATTTACTTTCTCTCTTCAACAAGAGCAGCATGGCACTAAGAAAGCTGGAGTACTGCTACATCTGGGATGGTCACTTAACTTTCCATAGTTCAGAGGTTTGATACTCCTTCTGTGAAACAACAGTTGATCTTTCCCAACTGTTCTGCAGAGTTTGGAAATTGACTTTCAACTTTTATGAGCCTTCTCTTATCTTTACCATGGAATTCAGGTACCTCTGCAGTCATTTTATCTGTGCAAGACATGGACTAGAAAAATTTGGTTCACTTTGGTTTGGGTTTCTGCTCCTTTCCATGTGTAATGCAGAGGCCAGGCTTTCCTGCTCCGTCCTGCCCTTTTCTTTTCAGCACAAAATCCCATGTTAAATAAAACAGGGTAGATGATTGTTTTTATCTTGGACCCTGAAAATTTATGATGATTACATGGCTAAATAAAAGTGCATCAGGCTGTGGCAGCTTGGCAATCTTTGGAGGCTAAACACAAAACTATTTTGACCTGATTATGAAGGAGATTGAGCACTTAAACAATCCTCACGAAGTCAATGAAACAGTAACACGTTAAAGGCCAAAACACTACTGCAGATCACTCCTGATCAAGACAATGTATAACTCATCCCACTCCCCCTGAAAAAAAAATAAATAAATAAAAATCACTGTCAATTAATCTCAAAAATTAATCCACAAGCTGGATTTTCTCTCAGAAATGTATACTATATTAAGACTGATTTACTATCATCATAGTCTTTTTTTTAATGGGAGTAGGTTTGTCAAAGTTTTCATTTGCTTGTTTGTTTGTTTTTAAAGATAAGACATGGCATTGATAAAGGGTTGTTTCTACCACTTAACTTCAGGAGTATGCTCAACCTAGAAACAAGCTTTGCTGCAAAATATGATCACTCATTAAAGATACTAAAATCTTGATATCAAAAAATGTAAAGATGTGTTTGCCAAAATACTTGGCAAAAAATATTTCCCAAGCATTCACATAGCCATATAACAGTGTGGGTGCCACATGGCCAAAAAGAGACATGTAAAACTCATACAGGCCAAAGCAGAACAGGAAAGTACCTATATCAGGAGGAAGAAAGGATCCCTATTTTGAAATTCAAAATACTGTAAAGCAAGGGAAAGATGGAGTAATTATTTGTTCAGAGCAGTGGCACCAGGGGTTGGCTTGGAGGTCTTACTGAGCTCAGCTCAGCCATAGACAGGTAAGAAAAGGACAGAATTTGTGTCATATATAGAAAGTCACAGGAGATAGCTGGATAGCAATGGGCTTGTAAAGTTTACCATTAAAGCATTAATTTCACTTCATGATATGGTGAAGCAAAAATGTTACTGAAAATTATACAGTAAATTGGTCAGTTTTTAAAAATTGAGCATACATATAGGAGAACTGGAAGACAAAATACTCTTTTATTTTTGAGGGAAACATGATACTGTTCATATGTCTAAAAGTTTGAAAAGTGAATAAATCTGATTGATAGAGATATGTCTTCAGAGAATAAATCTAATGGGGATATGCCTTCACTGACTCGTTTCCTATGTTGCTGACTTTTCTTTTTTTTAATATTTTAACTATCTCCTGCAGGTCAGTTTCAGTCCTTGACCACAAACACTTTAAAAGTTTATAAATCATCCCTTTAAAATGACTGTGCAAATGGATTTTGTACAGAAAAGTCTTTTTATTGGTGACATGTTGCCAAAGGAAATTTTGTACTTTCTATTGTATGCTTCTTTGGTGACTAAGCAAATGTAGTTCATAGCTTGCAACAATAATTTATTGTTTCCTATGTCCATTTGATCTTTTTGTCTATTTTTCTGATTAAGAAAAATAATGCATATCATATGAAAATGCAGCTAACAAATAAAAAAAAGTCAGTTTTATATATAGTATATATAGGAGTGTGTGTGTGCGTTTGTGTGAATGCATTTGTTTATGTGCATATTTGCTATTTGCATCCCAACTAAGGAAATGGGCTTCTCCATGTTATTCAAATGATTATATAAAACACCTTCTAGAGTTTGGTGCCATAAACGCATGCTTGACTGCTTGTCTCCAATGGGCTAGGAGTGGGGCTGCGTTGAGTATGAGTGTCGAACTGATCGTGCACCTCGCCGAGGCTGCGGCACTGCCCAGCACACACTCCAAGCCTCAGCTCACCTTCCCTATGCAGCTGCTTGCTGAAAGTCTACTTTCATATGTCTGCTGCTCCTTAGCTTCTGGAAGCACACTGGTCTGGTATAAGAGAGAGGGAACCTACCCAAATTCCCCAGTGCCAGCACACAGAAGGACAAATAACTCTCCATTTCTATGCTTAATATAGCAAAAACATACAGCTAAATAGGATAAAATATAACCTTTATAAGAAATCTTGGACAAAAGTGTGCTCTTAGGTAACCTATTTAAATTACTAATCAAAATTAATATATTATAGACAGGAGCAGATCTATCAACCTAGAAGAGTCATATATGCAGTTATGAAATTTGAAGATTGATCAACTTATGACCACACTCAGGACCTCTATTACTCTGTGTCTTCCTCAAGGATTTATTACATTAAAGTAAGATGGACAGAAGTCTCTTCATTTAGTAGCATTTCATACACTCTCTATGCAGCCTGTTCCTTTGTAGATAGAAAATACCAGTTGAGTGCCATGTGATTTCATTATCATTTGTCACCTTGCAATAAGCTCATTCTCTTATTTTTTTATTTTTGAGAGATGAAATGACCTTCTACTAAGAGAGATCGCACAAGTACCCAGCATCCTTCCTTTCTTATTTCACAACCCTTTAGGGACCCTCACTGCAACTAGTAGGGTTCCTGCGTTTTAGTGCCAGCCCTAAAAAATTAAAATTAAACAAATTAAGTCATCCCTTTCATCATAGACAATCTAATTCTGTTCTGGGACTTTCTAATGTTCTTGTGAAATAAATTGATTTTTGTCTTTCCTATTCACCCGCATAGTTTTCTGGGTAAGTTTGACTTAGTACTGTGAGCTGGATCAGAAATTTATTTTTATACAGTTTCTTGAACCAGACTGAAAATGTTCAATACCTATAAACAGGGCCAGGTTTTCAAAACTTAAAGGAATGAAAAGTATATGTTGCTCCCTTTACTCTTACAAGCAGCTCTAGTATGTGAACTCTATTTGTTCCTCTTTAAGTGGACAGATTTTCCAAATTAAATGTTGTACTGGTGTCATTAAGAACTTCTGAGATACTGTTCCTTATGTGGGTGTTTGAATAAGGTCTTTTGTGATTTCACAACAGGTTTATATGGCAGGTTTGCCTGAGATAGCAGCAACAGCAATAGGAATCAATGACCCTAAACTGCTGAAGTGTCCCTTGTATATCCAACAGCTGAAAATATGGTCCCACTCGGAGTTATTAAATGTGGAATAAGGAAAGGATGGAAAGGGTAGAGAAGAAGGAATTGTTCTGCACACATTTTGTATTGCCCTATTATCAGACCGAATCAAAGCCCAACTGCAGTATTGCATTTCCCTGCCACATTTCAACTCATTTCAACACAGCTATTTCCCTAGAAAGTCTTATTCTATGGAAGCTTTAGCTTCCATAGCACACCCTGTTGTTTCATTTGTAAGTATTCTTTTGACATTACCTTGACTGCAATTACAGAAAAAAGTAAGCTAAATAATGTTTTTAATGGTTTGGGCTATTTTATTCCTCTGGTACAACGCCATGAGGCATAGGCTTGAGGTAGAAAATACTGATGAATATTTAGACCTTGGAAGACAGTGATCCAAAGTATCATAAAAATGATTCTGGGCAATGACTGTTGAGACCTGAATGTACTCTATGTTAAAAAGCCTATAACTTTTTTTCTTTTTGACGTGGAATCATTGAAAAGAGATTTATTGTACTTTTCCTTTTGTGTGGGCTGAAATTCCTGCAAACTTAAACCAGTATCATGTACTCCTCATTAGTCACCGCATTCATTAAGGACCAACTGTCAAGTAAGACTGTAGCAACTCTGCGCAAGTTGTTGAGTCGGGCTCCAGGCATCTGTTGTGCAAGTTGTGATGAAGAACCTTCACCAGGGCTGCAAGGAGAGTGTTGTTTTTGTTATACATGTCAAATTGTCCCTGCCTGAGTTATTTCTAGTGAATGTTATAATCCCTTAGTTTAACCCTGAGCGCAAGTCAGAATACATAAATCAAGGAAGGGATTTTTTGTGCATTTGAATCTAAATTCCCTCAAAGTTTATTTAACTATTTAGCTGAAATATAATTTGCTGTCTTTTGCATTTGAGATAGGAAAGTAAAGTGTATGAAAGGAGTTTGACCTTGAAAACTTGATGGTTTTGGAGGGTGAGTCAGACTAGTAGATTTTACCCTTGTTCCAGCATCTCTGGCACTCACTGTGAAAAAGCGGGGGAAATTCTGAAGAAGGAAAAGAGATCAATATTTCATATTATTTATTTATATAATTGACTAGCTTGAAGAAAATCAAATTGCACGTTCAAAAAGCTTCATATTTCTTACTGACAGCTGATCAAATACTTGGAGCGAAAAGAGTTTAGAAAATCCCACATGTGGTATTCACCAGTTGTGGGGTATATTGACAGCTCTTAACAAAGCAAATTGTGGAGGAGTAAATAATTTGTCTTAAGGAGTTTGTTTTAAATTAAATGTAAGGTTTCATGAGTTGCTCACAGAGGGAAGACAAGTTGGAAATCAAGTTAAACCTACAGGGAGAAAGTCATAGCTCTGAAGGGAGAAGTTTTTGAAAACTTTTTTAAATGTGAACAGGAAAACCTCAGTGACTCAGACGCACTGAGGTTCAGTTGCCATGTGAGATATTTATTTACTGCATTTATTCATCGCAACTTAGATATTATAGAAGTGTGAACAAATTTAACCCCAATGCTTGAACCATAAAATACTGCTACAGGCTCTGCTAATGACCATTCAAACGCTCTATCTATCTGAGCTAATATTAAGGCGTTTCAAGTGTCAAAGCAGATCTAATAGGTAGCAGGTGGGAAACATGCTTAGTTGAATGCTGCTTGTTAATCAGCTTAACTCTACAGAGACTTCATCATTTTAAGACCAAAAATGCAGTGTTAGGGGAAAAAAAAAAAAAAAAGAAAACAATACTTCTTGACATTTTTCTTCCTTTCATAGATAGCCTGCAGCCATCTTGTGAAGGTAATTACATGGCAGTTCTGATCTGAGATTGGGACTGTGAAAAACTGAAGTGCAGATGAACTGTTTAAAGTCACCATGAGGAAATCCCGTGAAGAAAGAAGCATCTAAATTCTTATGAAGAGTCGTTTAAAGGCAAGAGATCCATCAGAAGCAATATGATAAAATACTGCAATTCTCCTCTAGAGCTAGTGACTGTATAGGTTACATTTACTTCAGATCTGAAGGTCCGTGAGAATCTGTTCCTGCTTTTAGTGCAGTGAGGGGAAGAAAAAAGGGCAACAGTGTTTTGGCAGGTTGGGGCAAAATGAGAAGGATGGTTCTATTGCTTTCTCACTTTATGTTGGTAAAGGGAGGATACTAAAAGATGATTCAGCACAGAAAGCAAGGCAATATCTTTGAGCATAACCATCCAAGCATCCAGTTCTTGATATGAATTTCCATATTCTCTTTGGATAAGTTAACAGTGTGTTCTTCCGAACTGACAAGTGCTCAGTCAAGTGCTATGTTTAATAAGGCATTAAACTTGCCCTGAATTGTAAAGATGACTTGTTTCAGTTCATATGACAAAGTACATAATGGTATAGAAATAATTTTTGTAAAGGATGAATAATTATCATAGTGGTCAACCAAGCAAGAGCTAGAAGGGAATCTGCTGATGCTAGAAGATGTATTTATGACAGAACTAGAGGCAATGGCCACAAACTGAAGCACCAAAAGTTCCACAGGAACTTAAGGAAAAATTTTTTAACAGTGAGGGTGACAGAGCACTGGAACAGGCTGCCCAGAGAGGTTGTGGAGTTTCCTTCTCTGGAGATCTTCAAAACCCGCTTGGACGCAGTCCTGTGCCACGTGCTCTAGGTGACCCTGCATGTGCAAGGGGGTTGGACTAGATGACCCTAGTTCCTTCCAACCTTAAGCATTCTGTGATTCTGTGATTCTATGATTCTATGATTCTATGGGACTAGGACCAAATGTGTTTGCTTACATGAGAGAAAAAATGATGGGAAAATGTTGAAATGGTTTCTGTATTTTTTAAAAAATAAAACTTTGATCACTTGGATATCTGATCATCTGTGATTCATAAATTTGTGAAATTCATGTCTGCAGCTCAGTGAGATGATGTCCAGAATGTGGTAGGAGACAAAAATAAATTGCCTTTTTTTCTTGGGATTCATCCACAGTAAGACCTTCTCCAAGCATTGAGATCGTTGGAGGGGAAAGAGCAGGTGAATGGTCATTGTTTCCCAATGCAGGATGTGTACACAAGCTAAAAGGTAGCTGTAAGAAAGGAACAAATACATGTGAGCTTTTCCTATTAAAGGATATGAAACTAAAAAGAAAATGAGGCAACAAATTATAATGGACATGGGAGCTGAGACTAGCAATGTCTACTACTGGTCACAGAAAAAAAAATAGAATTTAAAAGAAAATAGATAGAGGAGAATATTCATGTAAATCTTGCAGAAGAGTCAATACCAAGTTCTACAGACAAATTGATCTTTAGATTTGTAGCACTTTAAAGCATAACTTTATTTTGTAGCTTAACTAGATTTAGTTGTTTTTCTTCTACTGAATGGCCCTTCTCCCTGTTATCAGGGTAAGAGCAGCTTAGTATTTGTCTCTATATACATTTGTTTTATAGCACATCTTTCTAGGGTATCTCCTCTTACTCATTTTCTCTCTATATGAAACAATATTTCCTCCCATTTAGCAGCCTTTTCTAATAACACTACCTGTCTGCCTAAGAAACTCTTTTATTGCCATCATATCCTTTTCTGAGATAGAACGATAAGAAGTGAGCCAAATATTCCAAAGAAGAGCCTATGATTGATCCTTAGAATGACTTTATAACATCTGTGTGTTGTTTTCTAGCTCACTTTTTAGATCTCATTCTTTCCAGCAATGCTTTGGTCTTCTAGACTGTTAGAGCAGCAGCTCAAATTTCCCTTTCACTGTATAATAGCTTGATTTTTTTTCCCTCAACCAACTTGAAGTATTGCCATTCTTCAAGCATGGTGACCTGTCTTGAAGATGCTTACAGTCTTCTCTAGTAATGTTCATAGCTCAAATATTCTTTCCTCCAGTATTCATACTGAAGGGGTCCATACCACTTACTTTGTAACACATGTGTGAATTCCCTCTTTCCCAGCAGCTCCCATGATTTCCCAAGATAATCTTGGCATCAGCCCCTCTGCAGACTCCCCCCCCCCCCCCCCTCCATCCAGGCATGACTGTTTATCTGCTTTTCTCTTGAGTTCCTCCAAGGCTCTCTCCTTCCTTTGCAAAACGCATATACCCAATGCAATTAGAAGTGCTTTTCTATAACGCTTTGCAATTCATTGCAACTGCTGCCTTTTCAGAAATCCTATGGTATGACATTTATTGTTCCCCCTTCAAGCATTATTCTTATAATGCTCTTCAAAAAAGCAATCAGAATAAATTTATGCTGCTTATTGCTTACAGCTTTATCATTTTTTTCTACATTTTCAAGGATTTTTCTCATGTCATTTTCCCTGCACACTGTAATTGTACAGATAGGTAAATATGTATTAAATGTTTGTTATAAAATGTTGCCTACATTTCCTCACATGCTGGTGCACCTCTCTATTAAATGACTCATCCAGATCAATGACTCAAAAGCACTTTATATGCAGATATATTCTCTGTTTATCCTGCAGACCACCCACTGCCAGCAAATACAATTATCATTTTATAATTGGAGGAGAGCTGGAGGGATACTTGAGCATGTGTGTGTGTGTGTCTGACTGTACATACATATATTTTTATATATATATTTGTATATATATAAAATCCACTTACTAATGGTGGAAGAAAAGAACTAAAGTGAAATGAAACGTCCTCAGTAATATGATTGCAGTGCATTCAAAATGTAGCACACCAGCACCAGGCATGCTGCAAATGAATTAAGCTCTGCATTAACTGCAACAGTAATGGTATTTCAGGCCTCCAGCCCCAGCTGCCTTTTGGTGCAGAATTTAAAGCATAGCAGTCAGAGAGGCGGCGGGGGAAGGGGACAGTAACGGCCAGGCTGATCATCTCCTCTTCACGTCATACCACCTGATCATATCTTTCTGTCATTTCATATCTTTTTAGTAAATTAGGATAATCCTGTTTGTTCAAGGAACTAATTGCAGAAGATTAAGTAATGAGCTTGAATTCTACTGCTCTAAAAAGAAAGGCAATACAAGAGCAGCAGAACCTGAAAACAGTTTTGTACCATAAGACATCTTGCTGTGATGCGTTGTGTAGCAAGTTATGATCCTGTCATAATGACTAAATATATACAGTGTTAATAGATGTTTACTCCCATATTGAGAAAATTCAAATTTTTCATTAAAGCATATTTTCAGTCATGCTGTTTTTTCCCCAAATTCTCAGATCTAACTAAAAAAAGTATGATGTAATTATTCTGTCCTTAATGAAAATTCAGAATGATTTTAATCTATTTGTTGAAGAAGCCTTTTTTTATATACTTTTGTACTTTTAAAAAACAAATATATTTCTTCTTTACTTTGCAATTATAGCAGGATATTATGGATTTCATAAAAGCATGATAAAGATGTGTTTGGACTAAAATGTAAGATAAAAATTTTCAGAGGGGTTGCGGTTCTCTCTAGCCATCTTAATAATAAAATGAAAGTAGGACATCTCAACAGCTTAACATACACCATTCTTACACTAGTGACTACCATTTATGACAGTGAAAAACAATGAAATAAAATATGTAACTTTGAAGCTTGGAAACAATTTTGAATTTTTCCAAACAATTTAAAATCCAAATGTCAAGTTTCTTTATAAAAGAATGCCTTTGTAGTGCCAGAGGGGAAAAGAGAGGAGAGTGGAAATGAAAACTACAATGATTAATTTCAGTATTTATTTTATGTATATTTTTTTAGACAGACATTACACAACGAAGCCCAATGCAGTGAATAAAGTTAGTGATACTTTTCCAGGCTTCACAGCAAAACCATCAGAGAGAAAAGGAATGGATTGCATGAAACTGTGAAAACAGAGAAATCAGTTTGGCCAATGCAGTCCTCGAGAACAGGGTCCAATCATAGCACAGGGACAGCACTGCAAACTAAAGGAATGAGTCTCCCTGCTAATGTGTGAGATGTGACAATGCTAAAAATGTAAAATTCTGGGATGGGGGTGTTTCTGTGAGGGTGTGTGCACTTCTCTCTGCCCTTCTCTTTTATAGCAGGATTTTCCAGTGACCTTTCAAAAAGTCTTTCTAAGCCAGGGGAATTTCAGTCCACAGAGTGGTGCTCATGACAAATAGGCCTCTCGTGCAGCTGCTTACTCTTGTTCCTCAGGCCATACTTTAACGGTATTAGATTTATATGGCAATATTTTGTTAATGTCCCCATCTCTCTTCATTCACCCCAACAGATGATCAGTGGAAGTGGCCATCCCTTCAGCTGGTGGTACCTATATGCAGAAATTTAGCATGGAAATATCTTTTTAAATTGTTTTCCTATAAGCTTTAGGCAATAACCTATTTGAAGTTTCAGTTCATATTGTTTCAATAAGGTTTTTATCTTCTTTTTTCCCCCCTATCTCTCTTCTTAATCTTTAATTAACCTATAGCTTTTTAAAATCTAGACTCTCCTCTGGAATCACCCCATGCTGGGACTAGGAGGGAACACTGTGACCTACACATTCCCACACTAGTGCAGAGTCCTACATGGACTCTGGCTCCATAGCTTTAATTTTGTTCTCACAGACTTTTCTATTTTCATCCATTTGCCCATCAGTATCAGGATCGGGCACTGAGGTTACAAATAACTCCAAACACTTCTTTTCCTACCAAAAAAAAAAGAGTATTGCCTTCCAAAGAGCAGCCAATGGAACTCATCGCATGGAATTTACATGACAACATTGTGTGGACCCTTCTCGTGAGCTGCATTTTTAACCACTTAAAAGTTCTATGCAGAGATGGCAATGACATTTTTAAAACAACTGGTCTGATTATTTCTTTAAAAGGGAGAAGAAGGAAGCATGTGTGCTTTTATGTATGCAAAAACTATTGTCTTAATTTCATAAAATAATTGTGCTTGTATGAGCATCAATAAGATCGAGATTCTGCATAAATGAGATTAATAGGAATTTTCTAAAGTACTGGAGAAAAAAATATTCTGGAGAAATTTCTGGAGAAAAAAAACAGTTTCTGCAGTCTGTTTAACATGGAAGGTCTAATGCTTGCCAACTAACAGTTTCTTTATTCCTTTTTTAAGTATAGAACATTTGTTCATTTGAGTTATTTATGTCGTGCCTAGAGAAGGTGAGACTCAGTAGTGCGAGTGAAATCCTGTATGTTGTGTCAAATCCACTGCCTGCAGCTGCTCATCAACCATAGCATTCATTTCACATCTTATCTATTGTGTGATTGGAAAAGGAAAATATTTTTCCTTTTCTTTTCCCAGTTTATAGTGCCAGTGCATCACTGTGTTACTCACAGTATGACACAAACTTTGCTCCAGCAAAGGTAACGAAGTGAGATCATCCACATCATAATTTTCATGAGTTTAAATGTGTACATCTTAGTAACAAGTCAAGCATGCCGGTTATTTGCCAACAACTTTATTTAACATAACACATTACAAGGGTCCTGCCAGCAGAGTAGTCAAAATATAGATGAGTGTCTTGCACTCAGAGAGAATCCTAGGGGCGAACAATTAAAAAAATGAATGTTTATAAAAGGAACAGCATAGGTGGCAGTGGCAAAAGATTCTCCCCACTATGGTGAATTGGTGCGTTCAGCCTCAGACTGCAGCGATCACCCACAGGGATGGAAGAAGTCATTTTTCACGCTTATCTAGTACATCCTGACTGTCAGCATGGGTTTCAATTAATGTAGGTACTAGGAACAATTTATTTACACAGCCATCCCCTCTGATCAGCTTTCTCCCTGTTTTCATCTTTGCCCAACCACACTGAGGCAAAACATTCAAAAGCCTGTAGAAGAAGCTCTTGACAGTGACGCATGTGGAAAAATACTTTCATGTTGAAATTTCCAAGCAAAGAACTAATTGGCTCCACTACTGATTATTTCTTCATTTTCTCTTATTATGACAAAGACTGTTTTATTAAACCTTATTAAAAAAAGCCCAGACTCACAACTGATTTATCATACTCATCCATGATGCCTTCCCAGGCACTTGCTCTCCTATCATCTAGATTTAAATGGATTACTGCAAGAAAAAAAAATACAGACTACATTTACTAAATGTCCCAAAACATCTAGTCCTGTTTAAGAACTTATTTTGTACAAGTTCAGCAGTTATTAGCAAATAGTGAGGACCCTGCCTTTTACAACACAAAAGCCAGTCTACCAACCAAACTTCTGCATGCATTCCTCCTTTCCCATTGACAGTTAAATTGTTTTTTCCACTCTTAAATTTCTGTTTTAGTTGAACTTTGCTGAATTGAACCCCTGGCTAGGTCCTTCTCTCACTCCCATCAACCTCATTTTATGCACTTTCTTCCTTCTATTCTTCCGATATCCCAGTCAAGAGAGTAATGAAGAAAATGGATAATTTGGTTTGATAGACATGTTTTTTGTGCCAGCTTCATTTCTGGCTTGTGCTCTTTGTCCTTAATCACTAGGTACAGGCATACTTTAGCTGGAACAACAAATCTACAGAAGTTGTTTATTTGTTTGTTTTTTACTGATTCATCTTTTTTTCTTTACAGTAAATGGCAAGGAGAAGGGAGTTTGTAGTTGTATTGGTTTTTCGAGCCCTCCTAGGCACTTTATGTTTGCACATTCTCAACTTCCAGCTCTCCTACTTCTGCACATTCCTGCATTGTACTGAATGACTTTATTACCCTCCCTGGTCGGGCTCATTTGTTGCACAGTTCTGTGTCTGATTATACTTGCCTTTGAATTTTTCAATTCACATCCTCCAGTCACCTTTTAGATGCATGGAAATTAAAGCTTTAATTAAAGCTTTTCTGCTGCATTCTCTGTAGACAATCAGTGATGACAACAGTTCAGAAACATTAATAGAATTCAGATAATGGTGGCTATAATGATCTTAAGCACTTCTTAAAACAGCCACATTTTAAGCTTAAAAATGCAAAACAAATCTTTATTTATGTTATTAAGTCTTGAACAGTCTTGAACTGTCACCAGGATGAATGCAATTTGCATTTCGGATGCATAGTTTCTGCCAAAGCATTAGTGCTTCTGGCTAGTTAACATCTTCCTCCTACAAAGCTATTAATTACCCAATCTATCAAAGCAAGTGGTCAGATAAATAGGCTGCCCTGCCTTCCTGGCCTTCAGACTGTCTCCGATCACCTTCCCTGGGGAAGGATGAGCATTATGGCATATCCTCCCTGCCCCTTCTACTGAGAAAATTCCTGGTTTTCTATTCATGGTGAAAGGGGAGGGAGGGTGGAGACAGCTCTCCAGGCAGGTGAGAGGAGCTCTTAGGCCAGCTCTTCAGCCACTTCAGTTGAAGAATATGTCATGATGCTCATCCTTCCACATGCCTGCAAAGTAGGCAGGACGGTCTATTTATCTGACTACTTGCTTTGATAGTTTGAGTAATTAGGAAGGAAACAGAAAAAATGAAGATTTTTTTAATGATTGTTCGGCTAAAATAACCATTATAGCTACTTAGATGTTTTCTTCATTGGAAATACCTTGAGGTAGAAAAAATATACTGCTTTGAAGTAAATTTTGTGCTTAGTGTGAGGTTTTCTAGGTAGCATTCCTTCACCTAATGGCTAATGATCAAAGATGTCTCTCTCTGCTTGGAAAATCTACAACTGTCTGATCCTAGGGCTGCAGCATGGCATACTCTTCAACAACTTTCTGCCTTGAGTCATGCATCTAATGTTTGAGAGACAAGCAGAGGAGGGAAGGTTTTTGTTTTGTTTTATTTTGTTTTGTTTTGTTTTATTTTGTTTTGCTTTGTTTTTAATCCTAAAACAAGGCTTGGGATGAAGTATCCTATGAAGGGAGTTCAACTGCTTAAAACCAAACAAAAGGGACATTTATTATATAAGAAGTATGTTGCTGAGTAATTCACTACTGAATAAAGTGAAGCAAGGCCTAGGACTCTCTTCAAATTTTCTAGTGGGAAACAAGCCTATAGGGAATCTGATAGGTAAGCAAATATGATCTGATTTTTTACTGTTTTTTCTTTATAATCAGTAATCTAACACTTCCATCTCATGTGACCTAACTGAAATGGTAGAATAAGGTTTTGGTAATTAAGGAACCAACAAATTCAAAAACATATTTGTACATACATATATATACATATATTTCTAATTTTGGAAACCATCCTCCTTCTAAAACTGAGAGACTTACTACCTGACAATTCATTTTGCATACTTTTTGCTCAGATAGATCAACCCTGACATCTAGAACTCCTTTGATTCTCCATAACCAATAAAATGCTTCCAGAATTCATTGTGTTGAATCTTTATTTTGTTTAAAATTATGCAAATCATATACAACTCAAATGTAAATTTAAATCTTTTTTTGCCTCCTTAACATCAGCTTCCTAATTCAATCGGCACACACAGAGGAGATAAAAATGTAATAATTCATTTTAAGTGTTTTCCTTAGAAAATAGTTTCCTAAGAACTTCAGCAAATTCCATGATTTCTGCAGAATTCAGCTCTTAATAGTTCCTTTTGGACCTAAGAATAAGTGATCAGTTTATATCCCACTACAACCCCACTATATCTCTTCATTATTAATAAGAGTCTTTTTTTGGGGGGCGGGGGAGAGTGGAAAACGTAGCCTGTACTACTTCAAATATTCTGATCCCATATGAGCCCAGGGTTTTAACTGTGATCTCCTGGATATTACCAAAAATGTATCTGAATAAGTGAAGAATATTCCAAGTCTTCTCTCCTCTGACCGAAGCTCAGCCTGCTGCAGAGGTGACCTCCTCCCACTACCCAGCACATCACCTTCACCTTGTCAGCCCTGACAACAAAACTGATGCACTGCATGCATCATGCACCGCTTCTTCTCAGTCAAACTCATTTGGGCTAGGAAATGTCTACTGATGAAAGTGCTTAAGCCATTTTTCCCTGGCAGGCTCCTGGATGCTAACTTCAGCTCTTGGACGATATAGCTCTGGCCTTTTGTTCTTTCCCTCTGATTCCCTTCTGATGCACGAGCTGCATCAGTCCAGCATTGTCACTTCACATTTCAAAAAAAAAAAACAAACAAAGAAAACGAAGCACTTGCTGGGTCTCCAAAAGCTGAAATGAGATGTGCTAATGCTGTTTCTGCATAACTGCTGCTGATTTTCCCCTTCTGCAACTAAATTTGTGACTGTATAGGAAACCACCATTGTAGCTGACAATTCATAAAACACGTCTGAAAATGTTTACCTGGTCAAAAACAGGTATTATTCTCAATCAAATGTTTCTGGATGGACAGCTTTTGATATAATTTTTCATGAAAATGTAATTAAGTGGTCGGAAGACCTTGATCTGTATTGTCTTACCTGCTTTTGATGTTATGCAACATTTGTCAACCACCAAAATTTTTGTAAAAGAAAGTATTTTTAAGAATATAATTTCACTATTTGCAAGGAGCTGATACGAACAAGTTATATTTTACTAGGATAGCCTTGCTACCAATTGACTATGTAGTAGAACTGCATTACTGAAGACAACCTTAGACTTTGAAGAGAAAACAGAGAGCCAATCTCCTGCTTTCAAGAGGAAAAAAAATTAATCCATAAGCCTCAAAAGGTTTGTAAAGCTTCCTTCACTCAAAAGAAGTAATATTTCAGTCACACAGCACTCATCAATATTTTCTATTAGCTAATGAGATCTGTTCAACATGCAAACTGGTGTGAATCTTCCTTCTGTGCTTAGTGAGCACTATGCATTTTATGGAAAAATAATAGATCTAACACAGGCAGTAGGTTCCACTTCTGGCAGTAGATACATATAATTTAGCTATACATCTCCAAACAAGCAATACTCCTGGCTACCCGGCTCTTTCTTGAGTATTTTAAAGAGGAAATGTTTGTTTTCAGGTAGAAGAGTTATGGACTGTATGATATCTGCTTTCTGTCTTTGAAGTGAATATGTGCATACACTGAACATGATATATATATTTACATATGTTTGTGCAATGATATTTTCAGGGTAATTTGATCTGTCCCAACATGAATTTTCCAATCCCAGTTTCGATTCCATTATTTTTAAAAGAATTTTGCTTAACTAGGGCAAGAATAAAAACTACATTATACAACCTGCCAGACAGAAATGACAGAAGTGATGGATTCTAAGTCTGATGTCACTGTAACTTTAATTAAAGTTAGGAATGCTGATTGTCTGTCTGGGCATATTAGTAAATTCAGTCTCTTATTGTTAAATGATTTTTTTTATTAAACGATAAGCAAGTTGCCATTATGCGTTTGTTTTCTTTGTTTTCACTTTACTATTTGGAGAGTCTAGACTCGCATCTTCATTGCTGAGACATTATTTCTAGAGACAAGAAGCTAAGTATGATGTCTAGTTGAGGCAAGTATGGGACCTTCAGATAGGACATAGAGAACTATAAAGTGCTCAAGAGGAATGTGAATGTTCATGTGTATGAAGTCAACGCCCTAGATTTCTAGAGACTATGTGACTTAGGTCACATTTAGGTGATACATGTGTCTAAGCTCTCCACAATTCCCTATAGCTCCTGTAATAGACTTGGACAAAAAAAAAAAAAAAAAAAAAAAAAAAGATGGACAGAAAGCCACCCACCAATTCTTCTTCCAGTCAAGAACACTAGTTTGTTTCAATAATTCCTATGAGGTTTAGAAAGCAAACAAGCTGGTTGCTGATCTAGCAGGCAAATAGGTGCTTGACAGAAGTATATGTCCACTCAGAAAGCAATTTTTTGCTATCATCCTGGGCTCCCAGGCTTTGATGCTTTGGGCCTGGGATCAGAAACCTCAGGAGAGCTCAGACCTCTCAGAGAATCCCAAAATATGGCACAGGAGGGATCTTTCCTAAACCCATGGGAAAACACCGGAAAATGCCTTAATTCTTGGCAGAAACAAAAGTACATTGCCACGCTGCAAAGTTGGTTTGAATTCCTCTTCTCTCAAGATATTGGCCAAAGGGGAAAAAATGAAAGGACAGAATAAAACAAAAGAGAAAATCCTTAAGGTATATGCCTTGGTTAACAGATGGCTAATGTGAGTGGGATGGCAAAAGCATGATGGTCTATAAATAACAGGAAAAATGAGTTAAAAGAAAGAATTGGACTAGCAGAAGATATATTTTATGAAATAAAATATGATTTTATCATAAAAGTTGCAAGATATTTTATAGACTTTAAAAACATTGTGGCTTCAAACAGATGGTTTATTGAAAGACTCTCTCTCTCTCTTTCTTTTCCACATTTCCAAAATCCATTGAAAGGAATAGACCACTCTTTTCTGTGGATGATATAATTATGCACTAAAACGCCAGTTGAAAATAGTGCAGCAAATACCTGATTCTGCTGCTCTAAAATGAAAATTGTGTCCTGTTAATGAAGTTATCAAGATCTAAAAAAGGTGACCAAAATCATGGTCACCTCTCCTGCCACTATTTTTGATAACAAAATTTGTATTGGTGTCAAAATCCAATAAAACAAAATAATTAAAAGCATTCTTTTTATTAATTTTGTTTCTGTTTTTCATGTCTGTTTCGGCTGTGTCAGACTAAACTCTGAGGCAGATCAGGACAAATTCATTTTCCACAATAAAAGTAAGTCTTTTTTTGATTTACTTATTTTAGGAAAGAAAAAAAAAAAAAAGCCCAAGAGCAAAATCATAGACTTACCACAGTTTATACAGACCAAGCACTTAAAATTTCAAATTATTTGCAGGATGGTAATTCTAAGAGATGTGGTAATTGCTAATTTTGTTAAAGGAAGATAATCAGATATGGTACAAATTTGCCAAGTGCCTTCATTATTTTTTTTCTCTTCTGTGTCTTGGGTCCAGAACCATTTATTTTAACTTAACATCTGCTCAAAATTAGTTTGAAAGCTCATTTTGACCAACTCTGGATTTGGAAAGCTCTATGGATACTACTAAAGTACTTCTAAAGTTTTCATTTGTTAAAAGAAAGAGCTGAAAAAGAACATTTGCACAGATAGTGAGATGAAAAAGAACAGAAATCTGAAATTGCAAACTGATTTAATTTTCTGCCAGCTTTGAAAATGCCCAAATTTTATTCACATAAAACTTTACTGACATTTTTTTTGATATGAAGAAATTCTCTGAGTGTCTTCTCTTCTGAAGACCTGCCACACTTTGAACATGCTCCTACTTAACACTCAGGCCAACTTAGAAGACTAAGTACATCTATATTAAAAGTATATTCACATTTGTATATTAGCTTAGCTCAAGAAAAGTGAATTTCCTGATTGTCTTCATCTGCCAAGATCTGAACTGCATGACAGACAGTCTCAGAGCATTTGAACTGGGTTCCCTTTGTATGAAAATAAACTGGAAAACTTGCCCACTAATGGGCAGTCAGTCTGTGGCACTAAACTGGAATTAGTGTGATGTGAGGGATGCATAGTGTTGGTGATGGGTCTTCAGCATCTACTGTTTCTCTCTACACATCTGCTCTGTTAGACTGTACTACGAGTTTCAGTGTAACCCTCAGAGTGGTAATGGACTGATATTTTCATAAGGCACTTAATGCATCACACCGTTCTCAGATTCCCACAAAGTGAGATTTGTGAGAGCTACTCACAAAGTAGCTTTGTTAGTAGTTAGAGAACTCACCCATATCTGTGTGCTAAAAGCCCTTGTCAGCAAGGGGTACAATATACTCACTCCTAAAAGGAATGATTCAAGGGGAAACATGGATCCATGACTTAGCATTTAGGGTATGCTTCTAGGAAGTGGACTGTGGATTCTGGTTCACAGAATTATTTATGACTTTTACACATTTTCTACATATTATACAAGAACACAATTACACAAGAAAAAAGTTTTGGCATCTGCTCCAAGAATTATTTCTGATCTCTAGCCAAAGAGTCACCTACCAGTTAGGCTTACACTGCCACATCCTTTTCATGCTTCCTGTTTTTATTACTGTGAATCTTTTATTGCTTTCTATGCAGTGGCACAGTCCCAGCAGGAGAGATTGACAAGACCTATGATTTAGACTGAGACCCTGATAGGGCTTACTGTGCATTAGACAAACTCCTGGAACATGTGTTCTTGTTTAGCTTATTCTAGGAGGACATTAGTATTTTTTGCTCCCACAGTGTAGATCAAAGTATAATAAGGAACAGTGAGGAGGCTTGGTGAGGGGATTTGCTTCAAAAGTGAGTTGTTGGCTCAAATCAAGTCATTAACGTACGTGCACCCTACAGAAACATGCCGAAAACCTGAGCCATGTTTCTTGAGCGCCATTGAGGGTGGAAACACTATCATGTTTCAGTCTCTAGCACCCTGCGCAAATGTTTTAGCTACAGAGCTGTAAAAAGAAGAGCATAAAAAAAAAAAGAGAAAAATAGAAGAGAAAAATCACCCCTCTTGCAGCAACTCTTTTTGGTTGCTGCAGGGTTCAGTTCCCTGCAACCAGTCCCTTGTGACAACAGCCCTTGGGGCAGGGGTCCCAGCTGTGTCTCGGTGCCCAGCTGGCAGTGGCACCTCCATTAACGCCTGAGCCAGGTGTCGAATGGTTTCAAATAAGTTGACATTCCCACTTTCTACTTTGGCTAGCTCTCCTCATTTAACTGAAAAGAGCTTTCTGAAGCAGAAATTAGCAACTGCATGTGGGGTAAGGACTTGCGCTGTTAAAGAGCTGGGCACTATGGCATCTAGTAAGACAGGGCCCCAAGAGGGTCTGGGATCTCATCTGTTACCTTCTTTAGGAACAAAAAAAAAAAAAAAAAAAAGTGAATTGTGTTCTTCTCATTCAACAGTGTATCTCTTAGGATCCATGTCACTATGGTAAAGCTGTTTTGGAGAAAGTATTTTCACAAGTCCTATAAATCACAAAGATCCTACTTACAGTGTCTTCAGTTAAGGAATTCTATACATGATCATGTTAGATTTCCACTATGATCAAAGCAGTTCCCATTTTTATTACAAATGTGTCATTAAAACAGAAAAACAGAAAAATATAAGAAAAATATAACTCAGGAATATCTCCTGAAAACTGCCACTGCATAGAAGCTAACAGCGATCAACAGTCAACATCAAGAATTCAAAAAGACACAGCAGTTATTTAAAAATAACTTTTTCCTGATGGCTCGTTCTACCTTTTTGTTTGCTGGTGGCAGTGCTTAACTGGCTATTTCTGCCTCTTGTGCTTGCTTTCCTTCTCTCTCATACACATACATGCACACACGTACATCCACATGCACACTGTAAATCTCTAGCAGTATCATTTTGCAGAAAATCTCATAGGTTTATTCTTTCAAGCCAAAGGAGGTGTGACCCCCATATTGATGTTCCCACAGTTTAGAAAGCTGCTATAGTACAAATAAATAAATAAATAAATAAAACAAAACAAACAAACAGAAGAAATCCACCTCAATTTACATTACTGAAATAAACAAGTATAATATAACTCAACGTTCCAAAAATAAATAAAATGAAAACAACTAACCATATGGGACTGCTCTCAAGCTCAGTGCCTTTGGTTGTAGGCTAATGATCACACCTCTTTGTAGCTGAATATTTTTTATTTTTAACACATATAGAGGCAAGCTAATAATAATAAAAATATGAATGCCTCGTTATTTTTCCCACTTGCTGTTCCCTATGCTATATATATATACACATATATATATGAATGCAAACTACTACGTGCAAGAGTGTGTATGCCCCTGTTATCCACTCACCCACTCACATACACAAGGGCAATTACAGCCCAAATAACAAGCTGAGTTTAAATGATTTCTTCTCCTAGCATTTCAGAATTTTACTGACATTATCTAGTCCGAATACTGTGGGTCAAAGAAGGTCCCTGTTATTTACATATGTAGTCCATAACTGCTGTTTAAACTGTAGCTCCTCTTAATAAATAAATAAATAAATAAAACTAC
Source organism: Tinamus guttatus (assembly GCF_059628265.1). NCBI lineage: Eukaryota > Metazoa > Chordata > Aves > Tinamiformes > Tinamidae > Tinamus > Tinamus guttatus. Next base: position 1,465,410 of record NW_028288545.1, read on the forward strand.
CTTTTTGACTGAAATCCTTAAAGAACGGACACTCCAGTATTTTTCCAGGTAAATTGGTACAATGTTTTTTACTCTGGATTCTAAATTGCATATAATTTCTACTCCGAATTTGCCTAAATTCAATTTCCAGCCATTGGATTTCATTATCTGTATTATACTTAATTAAAGAAGTCATTATAAGAAGTCTTCTCTCTACAGACGGCAATGGTCATGAAGGCCATGATCAGATCACATGTTGGGCTAATTAACTACCCTGAGTCTCTTAATTCTCTCTAGACCTCAAATCCATTTTTCTGAATTCTTCTAATTTTTCAGCATCCTTTTCCAATGAGCCAGTAGAATTAGACAAATTACCCAGCAGAATTCTCACTGTTAGAGCACATCATCTCCCTATTCCTTCCTGATACTCGTCAACCCAAACAGTGAAGGACCTTTTTCACTTTTGTGGCTACAACATTGCAATGAGAATTTATATTCATTTTTGGGTGGCAGCTCTGAACTTTGCTCTTAAACATTTTACTGAGCTATAGCTACATATTTGCTTTATTCCCACCAGCATATGTTATTTAACTGGTTTGTGAGTGTTCTACTCTTTTGTACTGATAAAGATGTTTTATATTCTCTTCAGATCCCCTTTAACATTACTGAAAAGCAGTGATCTGAGCAGCTCAGTAATGAAAAGATTATATTCTTTTTATATAGCTAATCAATTTTTAATTCATATAATGTGGAATATAGGCTTATTTGCTTTGTAAAACTAAATATCATACAGAACAGCCTGAGCTATCTAAAGACATTAAAGGTTGATACAATAAGCACTTATTAAATAAACCTCTAGTTCTAGCTGAAAGCAGAATCTAATTTCTTTGGCAAGAATAAGTTTCCCATTTGAACCATGTGGATTTGCATGAGTTGTGTTTTCACTGTTTGTGTTACCTCTAGGAATACTCCCATTCAGTAGGTGCACAGCTCAGCTTGAACACCGTCATACATGGTTGAGTCCTGGCTTGTCTTCTCTATTGCTAAATAGCTATTATTTTCCTGCATATCTTGTTTTACGTGTGACCCTGAAATATTTAAACATTTTTAATTCTCTTCACTTTCAATGGGTCTCCCTGTGCCTGGATTTTACTTGGAATGTTGTATTTCCTTACGATGTTGTATTTTAACTTTCTGTATTTTTGAAATGGGGTGTCATGCAAAATTTATTGGGAAATATAGCTACTGCATTCCTCTTTATGCTCTGTTTGATTCATGTTTCTGGTCCTAAATACACTAAATACTCACTCCAAAACTTGACTTATGTGGAAGACATTGTTTCAAAATTCGTCCAGTCTAAAAGTGTCCCTGAAAATTCACTTGCTTTGTATTCTACAGATCTAGTGCCTGAAAGTGGACAGTTATATATCTCTTGCCTAACAGGAGCTTTGGTTTTGCTTTTGGAAAGGCAGTGTACTAAAAGCACCAGCAAACCTCTGTGGGTCTGAGTGGCTGCCCAGCTGGCACATCAGAACTATCCTTCAGCATCTAATCACAGGAGTTGGAATCAGAAATCAAGGTGGTAAAAATAGTAGGGCATGAATACACTGTGTGTCTGGGGTGGCTGAATTGGAAGTTAGGAAGGCAGATAACCTTCTCCTTGTAAATGGAACTTATTTTATCTGAAATTCTCTGAGGAAAAAAAAGATGTTGGAATCCACAATGATGTTTTTACAAAGTCATTTCTTGGAATAGATTTACACTTTAAAAGCATCTAATAGCATACCTTGACTGCTAATTTGGGGATTCAACATAGCGACTTCAAGTATAAAGACAATACATTTGAAAACTGCATGTGACAGATTTTCTGTAGATTAATGAATATAATCAAGAAGAAGAAATTAAATGAAGAAGACTTCCAGAGAGAGTAAATTCACTTAACAATCTGGAGAAAGGGTAATTTATATCTAAATATAGCTCTGCTGAGGATGAATGTCCATGAACCCACAGCTCCTTTCATATTCTGGGAGAGATTTTCCTCCCATTTAGATTTTTTGGGGGGCTTTTGTTTTTCATTACAGAAACCCAACTCATTAAAAAAAATGGAAAGAAGTTTTAAGATTGTAAAAATGACATATTTCTTCCACCAGTATGGTAAACTGATTCATTTTTGGCAGAGAAATAAGCACCCCCCAAGAACACTTAACCACTCTCAGTGATACACAGTTGCTTTATCCAATACAGTAAATGCTAAATTAGGGTCCTGGTCTCAGCTAATTCATATTTTAGATACTGTGGAGACAGCTGAATGCACTGTCAGGGCAAAGAGATTATTTTCTTCTATTTGCAATGCATAACTGGAGGGACAGCAGGCTCCAATGTAATTCTGTATTTGCACGTAGCTCAAATGCCAGGAGCATTCTTTTTAGTAGAGAAATGTTATTGCTTCTTGAATCCTGACCAATTAGGCTGAGGAACCCCCTGTGCAACTTTTTCTTTCTTTAAACAATTAATGATTCCCTCTCAGATATCACAGAAAAACTTTTGAAATCATTTTGAAAATTTCCCAGGCAAAGGACAGAGTCTCCTGCCCTAGGTTTTACCAGAAATGTAGTCATCATTTCCTTTGACCTTAATGAAAGCTGTGTTGTTAGATCCAGAGTAATCATTTTATGAGGCAGAACTGCATCTCTCCAGCCATACTTGCACAGTAATCAACTGAAACACATCTTCAGTAGTATCATGGCAGCACAGCAGCAGAATATAACAAAGCCATAGCAGCTATGCTGTACGGTCATCTCTTGTGTTTCTCTAACTAATTAGCTTAATTACTTTATGGAAGGGATCTGAGACAAAGTGGCTTGATTTTCAAAAAAGTTATTTTTTTGCAGCTGTTCCCCCAAATACTGTTTGATTAATAATGTATCAATATAATATGATAAATATGAACTTAGTCCTGCAGCTGTTATCAGCAAAGCTCTCCTTATTTACTCAGCTGTGAAAATAAATTCAGATACTCCCTGGATAACTGTTACAAATATATGGTTATATTAATGACATCTATTGAGGATGAGCTACAAAGAAGCAGCAACACATAAAATTGCAGAATTTTAGAAAATATCATTTTTGAAAAAAAAACTGCACTTTTATGAAGCTGTGCTCAGTACTTTGCATAATTTGCTTTTTAATTGTTCTTTCAGAAGCTGATAGGTCTAATCAAAGCTTGCATAATTTCTGTTTATCATTTAGGATAGTTAGCAAGACTCCACCAAAGAAAAACATCCCCTGCAAATAGTACACCTCAGCTCATGGGCTGACACATGGGCTGGTTCTCTGCTGCAGTTATTAAGAATGTTAGTAATAATCTGAGAGTTTTTGTATCTCCATAAGAATATTAAACATTAAAGGTCTTCAGATTTATATGTACAAAATTCCCATTATTTATTACAAACAGTAACAATGCATTTACTAACATCATTGTTTATGATGACTGACTTTGGTAAGACTAGGCTACCAAAAGTATGAATGTCTCACTGTTGTTTCGTTTGGTTTGGGTTTTGGTTTTTTTTGCTGGTGTTCTTAGAATTCAAGTTCTGTTAAGATAAAATTAAGATTTGACAATGGAATGTTTCGAGAATTGCAAATTCTTAAGGAAATATGATACTCCTGAATATGAAATGTTGTCTACATATGAGATTTTACTGTGGACTATACTGTTTAGGCACCATGGAAATCAAGACCAAACAGTTAAGAAGCAGGGTATAGGACTATCCAGCTCCAGGTGATGTGAGGGTTTCAGGCTCTTTTCTCAGTCATACACTCTTTAAACTACAGCAGAACTTACATATCTCCAAGTCACAACTAAAAACACTTCTTGTAAATGATAATGCATTCATTGTTTAGCAGGAAGCTGAGCATATAAAACCTTTCTTTTTATTAACAAAGAAAAAAAGATATTTTTGTGGTTAGGATAGAGTACTGGATTCACAAAACACAGGATATATCCTCCTTTATGCTGTGTCCTGGGGCACTGTTTATGCCAATGTAAATGCTGCCACCAAAACTGTAACTTGTGAAAGTCCCTGTGCAATCAAGGGGAAAATTACCACTTGATAAATTAATATTTATTTCAGTGATCATGCCCATCCTGAGCCAGAATTCAGTGAGTTCACAGGAAATCACAGTTTCCCTGCCTGCTGCTTCAAGTATTAACTTCATCCTTGTTGAAATGCACAGATGTATCTGAGATACACTGAGAGATACCCGGAAGGAAGACACTTCCATGTGAATCCAGCTAAGCTGCCCTGAGGCTTAGGCCCTATCTCAAAGATGAGTGTACTTGCTACTCACTCCTCAGACCAACCTATTTCTTCCCTTAAAGATTGGGCTCATGCCACTCTCAGCTAGGACTTTTCCTGTTTTAAACTTAAAGTTTAAGCTTAAAAGCTAGCACTTAAAGATACTACCTGGCTATTTTAAAATTTAGTTTTTCAATAGATTCTGAAAATAAATTGAAAAGAAGAGGAATGATAAATGAAATTTCCTGTGTTATTTCTCTATCCTACAAACATGTAAAACAGGGAATATGTTGGCTTTTAAGCATGTCTATTTAAACTTGTTCTCCAAATATTGTGCAGTTTGGAGATTATTCAGTAAAAAAAAAGGCTGAAAGATCTTTATTTAAAAAAAAAGAAAGAAAAAAAAATGTTTCTCAGGTACCGCAAAGGAGTTTAAACACTGTACTTGGAAAGGCCAAGTATGTGTATGCATCAAAAACTGTTCCTTGATCTTATGTCAGGTAATGCCTTAAGACAAATAATTTTTAAACAATACGGCAAACAATGAGCTTGGTCATTCGTGCATCTTATTTGTGTATGCCAATACTTACTCATAAAAATATTTCATCTCTGTATTGACTGACATCTTTCAGGAGTGGAAAGTTATGAATTATAAATATATTATTTCTATCTTATTTTTAAGTGAGGAGAACAAGGGAAGAAACAGAGAAGAAGTTAAATTAAAAAAAAAAAAGAAATATCTGTTATTCTAACAACATTTGTAGGAAAGAATGAGGCACTCTGGTGCTGGTACCACTCTTGGGTAATGGTCCACTTGAAATGGCATTAGGAAAAGATCTAGTGTAAGGATTTAGGTAATAGAATGTATGTTCATGTATGCTAATGAAAAACTTAGAAAAGCATCATTGTCCATAACAGCTAAGAGACAAGCAGTATATATGTAGAAAACTGTGAGATTCTTACCAACAAGAAAGCTGAGTGGAATTTCTGAGGGACAGTATTAAAGACTAGGTTGTTATCCCAATTTTTATAGTGATTTAGGGCAAAATCTACAAAGTGACACAGGAAGCTTCTTGCTTGCCTGTATCCTGTTGTTGATAGCACAGAGATCTTTCAAACTGCTTTCTCAGTTTATGCCTAAACCCATCATCTCACTAAACCCTTTGAAGACTAAGGTTCTGCCAGTGGCCATACACAAAACTAAGGTGATGCTGAGGTGCCTGGAGTACCGATCAAACAGAATTGCCAGTAAACGCCTCCTCACTTCTCTCCCTCACCCCAGCCTGGTGGGGCTCTCAAACCGTGACAGATGGGGCAGGGACCACGTGAAGCATGAGCTTCATCAAGCAGAAACCAGCTTCTCAGGTGCTTCCCTGGCATGTTTGGTAGTCAAATTCAAGCTCTATGGGAAACTGCTCTGGTGGAAGGACAGAGAAAACCCCTTTCTACTCCCACAATACCAAAATGCTCAATATAGCAACTTGCATGGGGTGCCTCAGTTCCCTTGCAATCTGGGACACAGAATAGAGTGGAAGTTGGAAAGATGGTTAGCCATAGGCTGATAGTTTCATCTTCTTCCCCAGCCCTTACTTTATTTTTCTGGAAACATGGCTGAATCATACAGTTTGAGGAGATAGTTCATATCAAACATATCTGAACCAAGTGCAGATCTCCCAGGCAGACAAATGACCTCCTGATCTTGTGACCCTTCCTGCTCAGCATCTTAGTTTGTACAAGTCTGTTTCTTAGGCATTCAGCATTCCCCCACAATTACGAGGGAACAGCATGCATCTATTATGGATGAGTATTACAGTTATCAGTGAAACATCTCAGATTTCTCCTTTTAGGTGATTTATCAGTTCAGCTTTTAAAGCTAGTTTAGCTATATGAACTAAGGGACATAAATTGTCATGGTTGGGTATCTCTGCAGAGCCATTTATAGCTTTCCAGACAGTGAAACAAAAGCCTCAGAGTTCCCGGGGAAAACTTAAGTTTGGTTTCCTGTGCATTTTTTCATCATCTCAAAAAGCTAATGGTGTCTGAAGAAGCAAGGAGCTGTATTCTGTATTTAGCACTCTCATCCAGTAACTTTCAGAAATCTCATTGGAATAGGAAGCATTCTGATGTTGTGTGTAATTTGTAGAATACGTGTGTGTGTGTGCATGTATTTCTACATGCATATATGTGTAGAATTTTTTTTTTTAAAAAAAAAGACTGTATATAAAAGTACTGCATTCCCCAGCACAATCTGTGCAGAAAACATTATCTGTTTGGCTTTCTCTGTATGTGCAACAGACATTCTGTCTGAACAAAGACGCTCTCTCAGTATGAATTAAGTTACCTTCAGTAAGAAAAGCAATTTATTGATCCGGTTCCTGATAGATTTCCTTTTCACTCAATTTTTACCTACTGTTAGCAAACCATTGAGCTTTGAAGGGGAAATTCAATAACTGCTTTTTCCGTTGGATACTGGATATCTGGAAGACATAGAGCACTGTATTTTAAAAGCATCAGAAGCTGTAAAAGGACTCGTCTTCTGCAAAAGAAGGGAAGATGGGAAGAAAGCTGCAGCTTGCTTCTTTGGGAGGATCATGGGAGCCAGACTTAAGTCCTTACTTTTCCTGAGCCAAGATAAAGAGTTGAAAGTAATCATCTCAATTCTTCATAATCAGTTAGTTAGCTGTTTCTTTTTTCTTTTTAACTCTTAATTGATTAAGAATGACTTGTTTTTATCTTTGAACAAAGTACAAATATACATGACATCTCCAAAATAACTCCAGCTTTAGTCATTTGAGATGTATATGAATACAGGAATTTTCCTTTGGAAGAAAGGCATTCTTCAAAAGAACAATGCCATGATTTATTACGAAAACCTGTTCATGGAGTTTTCACTGCACCAGGAAGATCCCAGCTTTCTGTTTGCTTTTAAAATGCAGCTAATAATACACTTCTGAAAGCTTTTGTGTCACCCTAATGAGGCGCATTGCCCCAGTTTTGGGAGGAGAACTACCAGAGAGTATCACTTTTTCTGCACATGATTTCCTCTTTCCACTTCTCTCCCATGTCCAGGTGTGAAAATTAGCAGCATTGCTTAGTTTTTTCTTGTTCTTTCTTCATTTTTATTTTAACAGGAGCCAATGAGAAGGGTGACTAGAACACCTAATCCATGGCAGGTTAGACATGAGCCCTGGTTTTGCAAGGGGATGCGACATTGACGTCCCTTGCTAGGGAAGTGCTCTGGCACGGGGGTGTCTGTGCTGTCTCTCCTGCTGCCTGCTCTATTACTCATGAACAAACATTCAGCCTCCCTCCTGGCACTGCTTCCCTTCTTCTCGTGCCAGTAAAATAAAAAATAACAACTTTTTTCCCCCTTCTTTATTGCTTTATTACATTATTGCTGCCTTAATAAAGTCAGGTGAGTGATATTGGCAGGTTTCTTCCCATGAATACGAAAATACTAATTGCTCACTAGCACAGGACAGTACAGCTTTCAAACTCCCAGAACTCATCACTGTCAGAGCAAACATGAGGACTTCTGTTAAGACTAATACAATTTATTAATAAAAAAGACTTTAATCATTAATGATAAATGCTTCCAGGTGTACATTAAGTATTGTATAAGCACATGGGAGATATGCAGGCTTTTGTGACTTCAATCCTCGGATGCACCCAGTGTTTGCAATGAACTACTTTCTTCCAAAAGAGCAGAAATACAAGGAAGTGTATTTTGTCATGCTCTGATTTCATAAAATAACACGTTCAAGTATAACTTCCTCATCCCCAGTAAAACAAGCAAGCTTTTGTGTGTTCCAGCACTAATGCAGAGTGTAGATCCCAAAGAGCATCTTAAATATATTGAGAGGAATAATTGATTATAAGATTTTAATATTGTAATATGATTTAATACAAATGCTGTATTCAATACAGCAGAAGATATAAGGCAGCTTTTCCCTACATTTCTTCAGCAAAGCTTGAGTGGCGATGGGAGACACTGTGAAAATTATACTATAGCCTTTGGCAAATGGTGAAGATAAATTATGTGAGTTAAGATAAAATTGAGAGCAGAGAAGAATATGTTGTTTGATAGCTACAGAACAGAAGCTGAAGTTAAAGAATGGCAAAAGATAGAAGGTAGGAATTTAGAGCATCTGGGATTAAGAGCTCATATTTAAAACTGATAGGTTGGAATTTTATTCCGAATTCTGCCCTCGACTAGCAGTATGAACTTGAGTTAGTCGCTTGACTTCTCCATCAGGTTTGGCAAAAGAATGTGTTGTTTTCTTGCAGAAAGGGCCCCTAAAAAAGGTTCTTCCACTGAAAAGTTTATTTTTATTGGATACACACAAACACTGAAACATCAGACATTTTATGCAAAAAAAATAAAAAATGAAAAGTTAAAAAAAATTTCAGTTGCAGTTTTCTATTAAAATTCCCCCTAAAGAAATGAATGTCAAGGAATAAAAACACTTTCTGCAAAAATGTCTGGTCAAATCCACAATTTTCCAATCAAAGATTCAGTAGAAAAACACTGAGAAACTTTCATCAAGACTAACTTTCTTGGTTCTCCATTTGTTATATGCCTATCCACCTATAAAACATCTGGGACATACATCTGATATGCTCACAATATCTATGGGGTTGAAACCGTCTGCAAAAAACAAGACAGAAAGATGTTGGAGTCTTCCTGCAGACAATCACCTAGTACATCTCCAGAGGCTAAGCTAGAGGACATTACCCGAAAGAACATAACAACAGATAATGTACCATAGTCTTAGGGGCACAGGTTTGGCTGCTCAGATGTCTGCAGGACAATGGCTTGTTTTATTTTATTACTGTTAGACTGACTTTTGGTGATGGCTGTTCATCGCATTTCTCCTGAGGAGCTGTGATTCTCCACGAATTGCCTCACAGGTTTGGTTTTGACTGAGCCAAAATTGCAGTCATCATACTCTTTTCCTTATTTCACCAAGCTGGAGGTGAAGTTCCTAAAAAAGAAAAGACAGCCAGTGACTACTCCCAGTTCCCACTATACTTTTACACCTTTGGTACATAAACAAAACATGGAGAGTAATTTATAACACCTCAGCATTTCTTTTTCCTGTATGATTGTTCTTCTACCGGACCCATGCTGCATAAACTATCTTATTTCATGGCCACAGCTAAATAATTACTCCACAGCTAAATAATTTTCTCATGTAGAGAAAATCTTAAGACAGTGTGAGCTGCATTCTTGACTGTCTTATATAGTCAGGTACAGCCAAGTGGTTTTGGATTGCTGCTTTTCTGATGAAATGTTTTGCACTTACTTTGGAAAAACAGAAACAGCAGAAAGTACAAACAGCAGAAAGTACAAAGTGAAAAAAGACTAGATCATATCTTGAACTATCTAAATTGACTCATCAAGACAATTATTTATTAGAAAGAGCACAAGTTTGTTCTGATTGTTTCTTAAATCTTTTTTCTTTATTTGTCATCAAATATTTCCTTTGATTACTGGATTACAAACTTTGAGACCAATTACTGTAAGGTCACAACCAGTCAAGCACTTCAGACCCAGCCAATTATCTTTCTTTGTCAACTGAAAATGGTATGTTTCTTCCCAAGTGGCTGCTTTAAAAATCCTGTATGACAAATAAACCAGGAGCACTATATTTGGTGATATAAAAACAAAATGAATCATGCAGTCTTTAAAAACTTTTTGAAAAAAAGGAATTATAGCCTCTCAGTTAAACTCTTTCTGAATCATTTTGATAATTTTCAGAAATTATTTTGCAGCTTCTGTACACAATAGATTAAGGTTTGCCAGAGTTTAGATGAATTTTTTATTATTATTACTGTAGTTGTGCATAGCAATTATCTTTAAAGTAATTATTTAGATAATAGGCAAAATAGATTTTTTAGGCAAATGGATTATGTAAAAGAAAAAGACCTTCACATAAATGCAATTGAATACTTAAGTTATTTGAACACACACAAATTTTTCAAAAGAAGCAGTTTTGTCCTGAAATGGATGATCCTTGCTTTCAAAAGCCGCTCTTCAACATGCTTGTGAACCTATTAGCAGAACAGAACATCTTATTTCAACATTTGATACCTTCCTTATGAACTGAAAAGTAATATTCAGAGAAGGACTTATCTGGAGGTTTTCTTAGTATGTATTTACAGGTTGTCATGTAATGGCAGTCCAAGAATCTTAAACACTGCCATGACACCGCTGAACTTGTTTGACTGCTTGCAAACCAACAAATGTGCCCCAACATCACTTCCTTGGCCTATATCCAGAACCAGCATTGGATTTCTGGCCATACCAGCTCTTGAACTGATAAGAACCCAAAGCTGAAACTATTCTCAGTCTAGAAGGACAGGAAAAATTACAGCATTTCTCAACTTCCCAGCCTGATTTTCTTCTGGTGCATATATATATATATATATATATATATGTATGTGTGTCTGTCCTGTCTACTACTACTTAGCCTTTCTGGTATATCATGAAATTGAAAAGCAGAAGACTATTGACGACCATTCTTATTTCTTACCACTACTCTGAGTGAACAACTAAAACACAGGTAGCCAATACTGATTGTTCTCTTACATTTAAAGAAGAAGAAACTGCAGAGTACCACTTCTGAAATCATGCAATGTACTGCCTCATGATGCGTTCTTTGGTTCACAGAAGACATTCCTTGGCTCATTTTAAAATGGTGAACACAAGCAATATGGCTTTACCAGTTCCTGGGATACAAATCAGAAGCAAAATACAAGAATGTTTCCCAGTAATGCAGGAGAGATCTCTGCTTTTATAATATGTGATATTAGTAGTGCTGATTTCCAAAAGCTTCTAAATGAGAACCAGAAATCCCAAAGAAGTTTTCCCCATCTCGCCCCAAAATAGGCTTTCACATGATAGGTAAGAAGCATATAACTTAAAAGGTTACATACTACATAAAGAACTGCATCACAGGGGAAAACATGGGATAGAGAATTTTTTAAAAATATGACTAGCAGATCATAAATAAGAAAGAAAATAAATGTAAAAAAAATTTAATGTGGAATCATTCTTCAAAGATTACAAAAAAGTTGGTTATCCTATTAAAGAGAAAAAAAAGACTTACCTATGATCAAAATTAAAATTTCAAAGGCTTAAGGATATGCGCAGATGGGAATCTCAGTTTGAACATTTTTTCTGTGCCTAAGAAGCCTCATACTGAAGCAAATAGTTTGTTAGTTTTAACATAAAATTGATCTTTGTACGGCAAATTAATCCCTATGCTTAACATAAAAAGATCTGTTTATATACATATAAGGATAATAACTTAAACTACCTTTGTGACTTTTGTCCTTGGAAGCCCTGGCTCATTTCTTACGTCTGAAACATTTCATGTTTGATCTTTCCTTATCATGCAATTTTCTATTGCCATAACTAAAGCAAATTCAAAATATATGCTTGCTATAGTAGTTTCTCACATTGACTAAGCTGTTACCTATTTTATTCTCTCTCTGAAGGATATTTTATACTATTTTTATATAATATTATATCACTTAGCGCCTAAAAGCTGACTAGTAGAATACAGATTAAATAACAGGATAGTAGCAGAAGTCTAGATGGAAAAAACTCTGCAATGCAGCCTTTTCCAAACATCTACTCTGGAAGTTCTGCATTAAGGCAGCTGATATAAAAAAGATACCCTTTGCAACTCATCCTTTTATAATTGCTTTCTTTGTGTTTTCTATGGCATTTGCACCTGGATCTCTAGAAGGCTTATTTTTCAGAAGCGCTTTCATAGCACTCCACACTGTACAATAAACAGCCCAGATATATTGTTCTTGAATTAAATTGATGTAGCACATTTGCACAGTACTTGCAGAAGTTCTCTGAGTATGCGATAAAGTCAGAGATTTTTAGTCATTCTTTACTCAAGTGACTAGACAATATTCTTGCTACACCAAAAGATAACAGACAGTCTATTACACTAAATGACAATGCTTATATCTACAGTAAAGGCCCTAAAATTGCAGTAGCACAGCTAAAGGTTACAAGGTATAGAGTTCTTGAAAAAAATGAAAAGCACTATTTCTAAGGACTGTAAAATTTTGTCACATCTGTTACCTCAAGATCGAGGATTTGCTTTAGTGAGAACTTCTTCAAATGCTTCTGGAAGGATCTATGATCTTTTTCCTTTTATACAATTACTGAATTTGCTTTAGAAGACAGTTAAACGGAGTGGTTAATCCAATAACTACACATTTAGTCTTTTATATTAGCATTCCACATCTAGCAGTCACTGTTTACTACTTTGTAAATTCCTAGTAACTCATTTCCCTCTTTATTTAACTGCCCATGATCTCTATAAATATATGCATGTTTATTAGTATAAATATGTACATTTTAGGCATTGGCCTAAATAATGAAATTTAATACTTACAAAATATACACAGTAAAATCTTCCATCTGTTAGTGTGATTCATGTTTAACACTGCTGTACAATAGATTCATATCCGTATTGGTGGCACTAGGAATAGAAAAAAAATAGAGGGAAAATCATTGCTCTCTCTTCTCTTCTAAGTACTTTTTCTTGCTAATAAATGGTCTCTAGAAAATGTTGTGCACTCAAAGCTTTGAGAAGAGATCCTGATAAGGAGAAATAAAAAATGTGAGAGAAGGTGGAAGCTAGGATCAGTCACAATCATTATCTACCAAGTAATCTGGAAAAAAAAATAAATAAAGGAGAAAATTCTGGCTCCATTTCGCAATTTGCACATGGATGTGAATGAGAATGCAATAATATGAAGAATCCACTACCTGAAGCAGATAATTAGCCTCATAGTGAAATCTGTTAAAAAAAAAAAAAAAAAAAAAAAGTGAAGGATTTGACTGCATAATTCTCGTAAAATTAATTATACTGCAAGTTCATAAGAGTGGAACCTTAGCTCATAGGTTATGCATGCCTCAATTTCTATTCAGAGAGCACTCCATGCCGATCACAAATATTCATTTATTTACAACCCAGGATCTCACAAAATGGTCCCCCTGCTCCTGCCTCCTTCCACCTTTGCTTTCAAGAGGCCACTGCCTTTCTCACAGCCCCTGCCCACGAGCAAGCCTGCCCCAGGGGAAAACTGGAAAATGCCTTGATGGTATCGAGCAAACCTCCGCGAAGAGCAACTTCCACATCAGTACAAGGGCCTTAGAGAAGGAGCCAAACCCTTTTCCTGTGCAGAGAATGCCAGCGATGTTGTGCAGAGGTGGCACTGACCACCCCTCAGGGGACTTCTCTGGGGATCGCTTCACGCTGCTGAAGATGAAGGCCAAGTGTTACCACCCTTACATTCAATCTCTTCCCATCTCAGCAGGACTGTCTTTAGTGCTCTTCAGCCTGCAGCGTGACGAGCTCTGCTGAAATGATACGGCACAGAAATACTCATTTTCCTGTACTGAGTGAATTAGAAAATCATGTGTTTTTAATTAGCCGTAAAAGGACACTCCGACAGCTGGTGTTACAAAGCAAATGAAAAGATGTGCCTCACTGGCTTTGCACTTGGGGAACCAGGCAGTTAAGTGCCTGTGCTTTTCTAGGGAGTGATGAATGGGAATTATGTGGATTGGGGAAGGCATAGGGCTTTAAACACAGGCTCTTCCCATTTCCCTTTGGTGCTGCCGGGTGGCTGCTAATTTACTCCCGCTCTATTGCCTGTTTCTGGATCATTATTGAAACTGTGTTAGTCACAGACTCCCTGGGATGTTTGACAACATTTCTGGAGTAGCAGACAGTGGGTGTGCTGCTAGCACGCATCGTGCCGGCACAGCCCGTCCTGCGCCAGGCCGCGCATGCCCGGCCCGGGAAAGCAAAGCACAGAAATCCCCTGCGGAAGGAAGGAGGCTCCCCAGGGAGCGGGGTGCCAGCCTCTCCCTTGTTCTCTACCCAGTCCCGTTTTAGAGGAAGAGAACAGAAATCACGAGTGGCCAGAGGGTGAGCTTCCCTCTTCTGAATTTCTGCTTTGACTTCTCTGATTAAGAAGCCAAGAAGTGACACCAAATGCACCTAGTTAGTATTTCTTGAAGCTGTATTAATAAGTTTCATATATTCTGTGAGGTGTGTTTTGGGCGGGTTTTGGGTCAGCTCAGGCTCCAGGTTTCCAGCCATCAGAAACAGCCTCGCTAGGATGTGGATGACACTGCAAAGGAGTGGAGTGGGCAGGCAACAAGCACCAAAATAAATTTGATATGCTCTGTGTTTTGCCACAGTTGTCCTTAGCTTTTGTAGGTATATAAAAACACTCTTTTTCATTACCCTTTATGTAATTCATGGATGCCATAGATTAGAAGAGTTTTGAACTTTTCATTTTTTCTTTTTTTTTTTGATTTTCCAGCCTAGTATCCTTCTCAGACCCTCACCAATTCACAATTGTTAGCTGTCCCAAGACTTGCCAGACTTGCCTTGCTTTCAAAGTCCAGCACCAATGCTCATGGTTAGCACTGCCATGCTATTATGATAGCATGGGAATGCATATAGAAGCTGTATATGAGTATTAAATGGTATTATTTATTGCTATTGAAGTTATATACCTTTCCAGGCCTGTGCATATCAATGTTTGGTTTCTAAAAATGAATGCCTTTGTATATGTGTTTCTGTGTATGTAGTTTCGTGTATCATGATATTTATGTGAAATGTTTTTCAGTTTTGAAAATTAACCCAGTGCTACTACCAAACACTTTACAGAAAGTGCTGAAATCCCAGCTAACATCACAGCCACATAGTTACAGACAAGCTGTGCACTTACTGTGCTACACCTTCCAAACTAGTTACTCTATAGCCTCTTCTGCTCCTTCCACTTCTGTGCAAGACACTGCACTTTCAGACCATTGCTATATTTTTTTCATTGTTTCTAATTAAAAAAAGAAAAAAAAAGGAAAAAAAGAAGAAAGAAAAGAAAAAGGAAGCAAATTATTTAAGGAGTAACAAAGATATACTCTTCAAAACACTTTCAAGTCAATGATCCAAAAATATTACCTATGTCTTAAAAGTGGAGTTGCTTATGAAATGGCGAGGAGAGACCTCAGATGATTTGACAAGGTGATGATTTGTCTCTGTTGCAATGTGAAGTATCTTTTCCAGCTCATTAGATACTCCACAGCAGAACTTCCTTGGTGCGTTCTCTGTGCAAGAACAGTCTCAATCAATTTCGGTTAGTGGAAAAGCTATGTCTGAAAAAAGTCATTTTAACTCCTCATAGCAGAAACACAATTTCAGTTTCTTTAAACCTATCGAAAATAACATTTGTGTTGGATTAAGAAATACAGATAACTCAGTTGTGGAGATACTAAGGATAGGCAAACAGGTATTTATCTCTACTCTTATCATTGCAAATATTAACTTTGGGCCACCAAAAGAAACAACAGAACTTCGTTCTTCCAAGGCAGTGCTTTCCAAAGCAGGATCAAATAAGACAGCTGATGTACTAGATGTTCCCAGTATAGCACACATGCAACACCATGCATAGCTGTTCACACAGTTATCCAAGAAGCACTTAGAATTTCACTGATAAACAAAACCCTAAATGCACAGTTCGGTATATATCCTTAAAACAAATAATATATGGTCCAGTGGCTTGGATACTTTCAGTTGTCTAGTTTGCTACAGCCATTAGTGAAGTGGGGGAGAACTCACATTTAGATTCTTTAAAACATTTAACTTTTACTTACATGTACTTACATGTACTTACTTTTACATTTAACAATTACTTAAACTGATTTTAATGGGATGTGTGCATTTAGATATTGCTAAATAATCAAGCTTAATCTGTGAATTTCCAGTTTACAATGAATATTTATATAAAGCATTAACATAATACTTATCCAATGTTTACTTGTACAGTTAAGAATCAATCATAATATGTGTTTTAAATTCTGAGCACTAAGAAACCTGAATAATCTGAAGGATTTTTTAATGAGTATAAAGTATTTGGTCCTTTGAAATGCTTATATTAATGTGGGGCAATACAATTGCCTCTGATTTCTGCCCAGTTGACACTCTCATAACTTACATGTTATTATGTCATCATTTATATCTCATTGATAGCCTTCCAGTACTTCAAAGTCTGAGATTAATGACAAAGTTCTTTAATCTTGGTCACCTGTTTTTGAAGGAAGGATTGTTATTTGAATTGCAGAGACTAAAAAAAGGAAAATATTTTCCTTGTCTTGAAATGGCTAGAAGGTCATTCTTGAGCACAAGAGGTTTAAATAATTTATCATGAGCTACTGAGTCATAACAGAGCTACTTATCTGTCTTTTACCACAGTGACATTCTATTTTTCAGCCCCCTCCCCTTTTTTTTCTTACTCAATAGGATTAAGTAGCTCTCATTCCATAGTATTCCGTAGTAAGCAGAAATGCTGAAGTACATCACAGCAGCATAATGAGGCGTCAGATCTGTACCTCTATTTGTCTGACTAATGGAAGTGCCTTGATGGGAGCAAATGTGACAATGTTTCTCAAGCCGTGCGAACTTTGCATGCTAAGAAGTGTTCTGTGTGTGAACAGCATGCTTCAATCACCTTCTGAGTGTATCATTTATTTTCTAAGTAGCGTGTGTCTACTCATTTTCATCGGTAGATGCCTTGAGCCTCCAGTGCTGATTTATCTTTTGGACTTGTGGATTGGCATTGAAAGGTTTCATACCTCATTACAATGTTTTCTTTATTTCATATGCTTCATGGTTCTGTGCATGTATAGGGGTTTTGATATATACTTCTTTACATCATGTCGGAACTCCGCAAAGTTGCCCAGAAGTTAAAACAATTCTCATGACTGATATTATTTCACATATTTCATTTTATCTTTGAGAGAGGTTTCCATATATATATATGCACATATGTATATATGTAAGTGTATATAAATATACATATATATAAAACCTACCTCACCTACTTAAACTATTTTTATTTGCTAGGATCATTCTGGATCATATTCTCTGGGGGATGCAAAAATCTGGCCCCTTGAGAACGTGGCTACATAAAATGTCTTTCTAGCTTCTTTATATTCTGAAAGCAAAAGATTGCTCCAACATAATTGCACATGCTGCTAAATGCTGTACAAAGCAGCTAAGAGACCCTTCCTTGCCAAACACTGTCCAACTCCTCTCTTTCCTCAGCTTCTCTCCTTCATCACTTCCTTGACTCTGGGTGACGGTCATTGACATGAATTAAAGCCTCCACTGGGATATGGTCTCGTTATGAGAGAAAGGGCCACTTGGCAGAATTTCAAACAAAGTGGAGTAAGAGTAAAAATGCTGCAGAAAAGAAAGTGGGGAAAAAAAATCAAAAAGCAATGCAGATACAGGGTCCTGCCACGAAGCGTCTGGACTCCAGCAGAGTTGCCAGCTTCCCTCCCACCTTTGGATCCACCTTTGGAGGATTTGAAGGCTAAAGAGGAGTGAGCAAGACAGAAGAATATGGGAAACCATTTAATCTTTGTGAGGCAAAAAGCGGTTTTAAAAGAAAATAGCTGCTGCTGCAAAGACCGTGCAATAGTTCTGTACTTCTGCTGGGTGTTAATAGGCACTGCAGGAAAAGGGAGATGCATGTGCACTTTTCTTGCGAGAACAAAACTTACTCTTTGTAAGTACGAAAGACAACTTTGTTTCTAATTGCCTCATTGTTAGATGTGTTATTGTTATTCCATCTCAGAACTTGTGAGTAATGATTCGGAGCTTACAAAGGTGTTGAAAGGATTTATTAATCATTCAGGAAGTGTTCTCCATTCTTTGAAATCAAAGTGTTATAAAAATAAAATTATTATGTTACCAAATAATAGGCCTGGAACCTAACTTTCAGTCTCAACTAGACTGGCTTTACACAGACAAGGCTCCATCTGAATAGACTTTTCTGTATGTATGTTTTCCTTATAGAAAGTGTCAACTGTTACATGGAAATGTGCCTAGTAATAGTCTGTTAATTGGGAAAAAGGTGAATCATTGACATCCTCATTTTACTTTCTCTAAGCAATTAGGAAAATGTGAACTTAAGAGTGCTCTATAGAGGTATTAAAGAGTAGAAAACCCCGCAATTGTGTCTCATCTTTTTTTTCAGATCTGTTTAGTGGTCTTAGCGATGACCTTGATCATCAGCCAATAAAATGATTTTGCCCTCATTTTGAGAACTCCCTTATGGTTCCTATTGATTTACACCACAGAAAATCAGATAAAATGAAGCACAAGTAGACTTTGCCAGACTGACCTGATTTTTTTTTTTTTTTTTAGACAAGATGATAAATAATTTTCTAGACAAGGGTAATTCTGTAAACTGATTCTGCAAATCTATTTGGAACTCAATAAAGCTTCTGGCACAGAGTTACTTTGGGAATTCTTAGTTAAACTGGAGAGGAAAAGGATTAGTGCAGGATTAAGAACTGGCCGAAGGAGAGAGAACAAGGTGTGATGACAAGGAAACCACCAGGCTGGATGGATATTGCTGGTGGAGTCCCCCAGGGAGGAGCTGTCATTGACCCTTGGCCAAGTGGAGGGAGCTGACAGCTGAGCTGGTTGATGAGATGGTGTTTAGGGGCACTGCCAAAATGAGGAGTATATGTTGATCTGATTGGAAAATAAAAAGACTGAAGTGACTGCAAGGAACCAAATAAAAACGCACAAATACAAAAAAAGAGAATAGCATAATGCGTGGAGGAGCTAATGACAAGAATTTCTGCCATGAGCTGGCAGTGTATCACTTGGAAACAAAAGATAAACAAATAAAAAATAACAAAAAAAAACAGAAAACAACAACAAAAAAATGCCAGTATTATTTGGACACAGTATAGCTGTTTGTTAGCCATCAGTGTAACAGAACATTGAAAATGGCAAGGAAACACCAATTTGCAGTCCAAGGTATTCTCACCAATGTTGATATCATCTACCTGGCCTTACTTAAGTTCGTCATCTAGAACAGATATATAATTTCACCCACATTGAAGGAAACTTAATCAAATTCAAGAGGATACCAGAAAAAAAAAAAAAAAAAGCATCTTGGATAAGCAGAATAGCAGAGAACCTATCTTAAACAAGTCTAAAAGAACACAAGTTTGATAAAAGAAAAACTGTGGAGGGAGCATTATAAAGATCTCTAAGCACAGGAGAGGAGAGAGTTAGCATAAAGGCCAATATTGTCAGGAAAGACA
This sequence comes from Tinamus guttatus, assembly GCF_059628265.1. NCBI lineage: Eukaryota > Metazoa > Chordata > Aves > Tinamiformes > Tinamidae > Tinamus > Tinamus guttatus. The sequence continues at coordinate 1,484,859 of NW_028288545.1, forward strand.
AATGGGTGCAAAGTATTCAGAAATAAATCAAGGCTTAAAATGAAAAATTTCAAAACCACTAGAGCAATGAGGTTCTCATGTCCCAGAGAAGAGGAAGGAGCAAAAAATAAAAGATTATTATCTGACCTTCTGGATCAACCTGTGCGACTATGGACCTGTGTGATGAATCTCAGTATGAAAGAGGTGTGGTGCTGCCAAAGACAACCCCTCAAGGATACCTTCAAGGAACACTGGTTAATTTGCTAATGAACTTGTTTGAGTCTTAGCCACATACATCAACAACAACGAATGCCCACAGGGGAGGATGCAGAGAGTCCTCTGAACAACAGGGATGTGCATGTGGGCAAGAAGAGTGTGGGATGCAAAGGATGCAGGATCGGGGCCAACAAATTCAGTGTTCCTCAAGGTGTAGCAATTGTAATAATTGTAATGCTGTACATAAACCTCTGTGACTATCCTACTGCATGGTCCCCACTGTGTTTCCCCCCACTTTCTTCCAATGCCATCGTGGAGATTTGGTCTTGTTCTCTCAAGGAATTCCATGCAGTAAATTCTACATTTTCATGTAGAAACGAAGTAGTTATTTATTCCCATACATATTTCATAAAAAAGATCAAGAAAATATTTTCTAAATAAAATGATTCTAATTCATTTTCATCTCTATTCCTTTTAAAAATAAATAATAAAGACTTGTATCTAGTAGCTGAACTATGCAGATTTGAACCACTAGGCTCTGTTCAGCCAAAGATCTTGTTAAAATCAATAGATTTTTTTTCCCAAAAAGGTATTATTTAGCAGTGTTACTACAAAATTTATTCCCCTTCCTCAGACTTCCCTGAAGAGCTCCTTGACTCTGTTGACACTTACTTCCTTAGACAAGACATTATCCAATATGTGTTTTTAAGGATCATTGATTTTAATGTGTAGATGCTGGCTTTAAAGGTCCATTTTGCATGGCTCAAGGTTAAATACATTTACATTACAGAACTGTGCTAGGCAACTGGGCCCTCATTTATAAAGTATTGATAAGTGTCTAAAAGAATGGAAAATTCAAAGCCAAGCCAGGCTTCACTGTCTTCAGATCTTTAGAAAATATCTTCCCTCTTCTGCATTATATATGTAGACGATTTTTGCCACAACCTCAGAAATGAAGACGTAACCTCAGATTATGGTAGACATAAAGCTTTCTGACTCCGGTGTAAACATATGGTTATTTACTGTTTGGAATTCTTTCTCTCCACATAAGCGCTCTGTGAGTTCAGATACTATTCATCTCAACAGGAGTTCATTATAGCTATGTTATGAGTGCTCCCAAACAGAAAGCCATTATACAAATGTAACAATTAATAAGAAAAACAAAGAGAAAAAGATAGGCAAATTATCTATTTTTTTTTTCAGATACAGTTTCAATGGTATCAAAAGAAATATCCTGTTCCTAATACACTCTTGAAAAACATCAACTGCTCTATCCACCAACTTCATTGTCCTATATTTAGTGTCCCTGAGCAATGAGGAAGCTGAGGTTTGGGAACTCCAAGGACAACTGTTTTGCTGAAGGATAGCCTGAGATGATTCAATCACTGGTGCTCAGCTAGAGTTTGAAACCCCAGCTTAATGTTACAGGGTATAGGGTTATTGCTGGTGCTATTTTTAGATGCAAGGTAAAAGGAAAAGCACAGATGAATGGTGAAGGGAATGTATGCAGAGCTCAAGAACAGAGAAATCTTTTCACAACAGGAATTTTTTCTTTCTTTCTTTCTTTCTTTTATGTGTGTTTGTGTGTTTTCCCTCACAGGTATTTTGATGGTAATATGAATTATTAATTGAATTAATTGAAAACCGGCAAACAGAAAAATCAGTCCTAGTTTTAAGCCTTGAAAATTCAGTAAGCAAAATTGCAAGTATCAGCTCACGGGCTCTGGCTGTGCCTGCTTGTCATCAGGCATCCTGTGGCACAGCCTGTGACAACCCTGCTCTCGGGGTGCAGCACGTCGCTGCTGGCTCGGGTACCTCTGCTGCGCGGCTGTCGTTCGAGCAGCATGCCTTGCAGAGGAAATCCTCCACGCTCAGAGCGCCTGTGTCTTGCCTGGGTCTCAGACAAGCTCAGACTTCCTTGTTCACTGAATGTGTAAGGTGAACATCAAGTCTGTAAGATTTCCTTTCACAGGCAGAAGACACTGAAATCTAACAACAAATATAAGAGTCCAAAATAATTGAACTTCCCTCCACTAAAGTTTATTTTACTGGTATATTTATGTTTTCCAGGGCACCACTTTGTGGACCTGTGTCTTACGCGTAGCGGTGTTTGTCTGCACACGCAGGCAAGCAGAACACACCCCACTCTCCTGTGCTGCAGCAACTTTGCAGAAAGCAGTGCGGGGCACCAGGTGCTAAGCTGCAAACTTTCTTTGTGAGGAGAGATTTCAAGTTAAATTTACTAATCTTTTATCGCAGAAGTGAAATGGCAGGTGTTGTAGCTCACTGCGCTAACTTACCACATGCAAGTGCATGATCTTTGAAAACACGAAAGGTTTCCTGCGTTCTTCTGGATCCTTTCAACATGTTTCAGTGGTGCATGAGCACACATAAAGCCACTGTCTGGGTGGCTTTCTCTAGTTTTGGAGCATGAAAGGGTATCACACGTTAAGCAGATATTGGAAAAGCATTTAGAAAGGAGCCAGTACTATGTTAATATGTACTGTGCAGCTATACGATGAACGTGAAGCACACCACTAAAAGGCATGCTCAGGACGCGGTGAAAATTCGTTTCTTTCCCAGGAGCGGCCACCCGGCAGCCAAGCGGCAGCGGCTCCTGCGCTTCAAGAGTGGACGGAGCTGCCGGCGGAGAGCGGAGAAGCCCCGCGCGGGGCTCCCGCGGGAGCTGCCCTGCCCGCGCGGACTGCGCGCCCGAGGCCGGACCCGCCCGCGCCCCGCGCGCTGCCCCGCGCGCCGCTCCGCTCCGCTCCGCGCGGGGCGGGGCGGGCTGCTCTGTGAGGTCAGCGGCGGGCGGGCCAATGAGCGGCGGGCGCGGCGGGCGCGGCGGCGCGCAGGGCGCCCCCCGCGCGGCGGCTGCATGGGGAGGGCGGCGGCGGCGCCGGCGCGGGGCGGTCGCGCAGCGTGCGCGGGGCGCGGGCGCGCTCCCCCCTCAGCCCTCCCCCGCGGTGCCGCTGCTGCTGCTGCCCCGCACAGGTGCGGCCGCCGCGCGCGCGCAGCGCCCTCCTCGCGCCGCGGGATGCGCCGCCCGTGGGAAGCGCGCTCCTAACGCCACCTGCGCGCTCCGAACGCCGCCCGCGCGCCCCTAACGCCACCTGCGCGCCGCGAGCGCCCGGCGCGCCGCTGCCGGCGGCGGGAGGTCGCTGGGGAGCCGCCGGGCGAGGCAGGTAGGACGGAAGGGGAGCGCCGGGCGGGGGGCGGCTTGGGAGGGGCGAGCGTGCGAGGCGCGGGCGCAGGGGGCTCCCCACGGAGGAAAGTTGCGCGCGCGGGCGCTGCCTGTTGCTCCGCGGCCGCGCGGGGCGCCGCGGGGGCAGCGCGGGTCGCCGGGCGGCGGGCTCGCCCCGCGCAGCCCCGGCGGTAACGCGCGGCGCCCGCTCCTCTGCCGGGGGGCTCGGGGCAGCGCGAGCCCCCGTCCGCGTCTGGGTGCCCTTATATAGAAGTCGTCCCCGGGCGCGGGAGGGGAGCCCGGGTCCCGCTGCCGACACTCCGCGAGAAACTTTAAAAGAAAAAGGCGAAGAAAAGCCGGGAAGGTGGCGGTGACAGATATGTTCTGAGGATGTTTTTGCCGGGCATCCGTGTGCCTGGCGTCAACGGAGCCCTTCAGGCTTTGTTTATCTGTTTGCTGTTACCTCGAACTTGGTGAAGGCTGTACCGGTTCTCCTCTGCACGTGCTCAGCCTGCCCACGCGTGTCGGAGCGGATTCGCAGTAGGTAACGTTGCCCTTCGTGGATCGGAGCCCCTTTCGGTCGTGGGTGCTCGCAGAGGCAGCTCTGCCCGGCCTGAAAGCAGCATCGCAGCTTTCTGCTGCCTGGAGACATCCGCTTCTCCTTTTCCACCCTCTCATTTTCTTTCATTTACCTTTTTTTTTCTCTTTTTGGGAAAATAGCTCTTTAGTTATGAGAGGCATGCAGATTTTTTTTTCTCTTTTTTTTTTTTTCTTTTTTTTTCCCCTCTCAGGAGCAATATGAAGGCTGTGTTTTCTAGTTTTCAGTTTCAAAATCAGGTATTTCTGCTCTAGTGCCATGTGCCTGTTAAATGGAGTGGCTTCAACTTTGGTGAAGGATTTGTTGGAGGACTTGAAGCGAAACCCTGAAACGCGTTCTCTGGGACTGTTTTGAGTACGACTGTTTTCCTGGATGATAGAAGCAAGGCAATGGAATACTCCAGGGATAATCTAGTACGAAATTCATCTGATTTGCTGCCAGCTATATCAAAACAGGTTTCAACTTTTCTTCATCTCTTCTATCAGCTGAGCTCTTCCACCAAATACAGAAATTCAGTTTTCATGTGTCATTCAGAAGAAATACAGCCTAATTTATTACTGAAATTGCATATTTGTGTCATTTGTTACTTAGATGACTAGTAGCTTTTCTGGAAGGAGCTGAATTACGTACTTTGTATCATATATCTGCATAACGCCAAGTTCAATCTATTTCTATTACTGAAAGAAATTTAAATTTCATCTTATTCTTGGCAATAGAGTTTGCATCCAATAGTTTATGACATTCTGGAGTAAACATCTCAGAAGTAGGTTTTCATGGTGAAAACCAACTGTGACCATGTGAAGAACTACAAATGCAATTTTCAAGAGTGTCTTACATTTCAGGTTTATATGTTAGTGTTAGGTATTCAGATGTCTACGTTAATTTGTAAGCTGGTTAAAAAGAAATTTTCATGTATTTACTTTTAAGGCAGTAGCTGTGGCTTTAGAATCATCCTAGCTGTCTTTCATTGCCTACATACCTGGGTTTAGTCTGTTAGTGCTATATATGTCTTCAGGACCAAATCCTGAAATGCTTAAGGAAAATCTTCTGATGACTACAGTGGAAATTTCTCCCACCTAGATATTACAACATTATGGTTCTCATGTTTGTGCTTTCTCTCCTCCCTCAGCCTAGATTTTAGCAGACAGAAAGCTTAAGCGCATACTTTCTGTGTTGGCAATTACTGTGCTTACACAATATTACGCTTCTGAAAAAGGAAGGGGAACTGGTGCAAAAGGTGGCTGACGCTAGAAGAAAGCTTGAAGTGATTTGGATGACCTTAAGTAAATTTGACCATTAGGAAATAGTGGCGTATTTGCCAGTAAGATGAGACTGTGCTCAGAGGAGGTGTGGTGCTCTGAGCACGAGGCGAAATATCTGCGAGGTATGTGAAAATTCTGCTGGGTACGTGTAATGCATGGATTCGGGCATAATATGATAGAGCAGCTTGTTGTTGCTGCTTGTATCCTTTACTGCAGGGCCAGTTTGAGCAATAGGGATAGGAATAGGAATATGTGGGGGAAGATAAAGGTGAGAGTTTCTGTAGTGATGGTGTTGCATATTTAACTACTTTAGTTTGTGAGTGTATAACAAGTGCACGTATTTTAATTCTAAGCTGGGAAAACAATTAAGAGCTTCCTAACACTGGAAGGAGCTTGTTTTGCAAATTCTTTCAACAGTTTGCTGCATCCTCCGTGATTTTGCCCTCAGTAGGGGAACTTAGTTCTCCCAGAATAATTTGTGAAACTCAGTTCGTTATTAGAGCTCCTAGTAGAGTTATGTATTGACTGGAGTTGTAGACAAACAGAAATGTTGTGTGACTCACAGTTCATCAAATAAATAGTGCTGCAGAATATAAACTGGAATATGTTGCTGGGAATACCCAGTATTGTGGGTGCACCGGAATGAGTGTTTTCAGTATAAGCTTGCATATTGTATTTAGATTGGGAATTCATGCTCCTGAAGATGTTTATGTTTTGTTGTTGTTTAAGAGAGAAAAAATACAGGCAGCAACACTTTCTGCTCCTCGTGGCTTGGTGGAGTGCCACAGGAACGCAGCCTCTGAACACAAGCCCAGCCAGGAGATTCAGTGAGGGCAGGGAAAAAACATTCTCTTAAGTATAAACTGATGAAATTACTGTCCACGAAAGTAGGAGAGGACCTCACCCATTCAGACTATGTGATTTCAGACTATGTGGTTTCGTTGTCAGGGCATCAAATAGTCTAAAGGAAGATAAGTTTAAGCAAACGTTCTCATAATATGTTTGCAAACTAAAGATGAGGTTTTCTTTTATTTTTTTTCCCTCCAACAATAGAAAAGAGAGAATTTTATACAAATTAGCTCTCATTTCAGTAACTGAATAGTTATAGAGGCGATTTGACACTTCTCTGTATTACTCTTGCTGGAGATAACCCGCAGTACAGTCATACAAATGTTTACAGGAGCGCCTTTTGCTGTGTGTGATTGGCAAATGCAACCACTTTCCAGTGTCTGCTTTCTGTGCTTGCGTTCTACGGTTGGAGTAAAACTAAAATGCAACCAGTTCTGCACAACTCTTATGCAAGCAAGCACAGTGGTTTGTGTGGCAGATGCAATGTATCAGTGTAGCCACGGTATTGGAGATCTCTACACGCACCAACCATCTGCTAATTTGCCCAATTTTTGATGAGGGCATTACGTCTGGTATCGATTGCCAGGGTGTTGTGGCTTCCTGGCTCCTTCTCAGCAAGTTCATGTCAGTGCAGTGAAAGGGTCCAGCCACCTTTAAACACACAACTGGTAGTGAGAACTTCTGATTTTTTTTTTTTTTCTTCTATCTCCTGAATGAGAAAGCAGAATCGTGGTGCTTAAGTATAATCTCCTGGTGTGCTTAATTGATAATCTGTCATCCTGTATTCCCAGAATAACCACAGAGTAGGGGGGGGGAAAAAAAAAGAAATGCAGAAGACTAGAATACAAAGAAAGGAGACTGACTTGATCCTGTGTGAATTAGTAGAGGAAGGAAGAAGATTTCTGGCAGGAGAAAAAAAAAAAAAAAAAAAAAAACCTTGAAGCTTCTCCTCTTCTACTCTATTGAGGTGCCTCCTTCCTGCTAAAGAAGCTGATCTAATCTCAAGGCATGTGGTTGGCTGTGGCATTTTGTGTGTTGCCATGTTTGTTCGGCTGTAGCAGTGTTCGCCTGTACCGTCCTGCTTCCTGCTCCTCCCTTGACACGTGTGAATAAAGAGGCTGGTAGGAGGGGACCCCATCATGGCCTTGGAGCTCCATGGGAGCTCTGGAGGATCCTCCCTGCAGGTCAGCTCTGCAGAGGCTTCACTACACGTGCTAGCTCTGTGAGGCCCTGGTTTACAATCACACCATTTTCTTAGGAAATAAGGAAATATTCTGAGCTCAGTAGTTATCCCAGGCACAGAAAATACATTCATTAACACAGTAAAATAGTACTACTAAGGAATCTTACCAAGTATTTAGTGAAAAAGTAAAGTATGGTGCTCCCCTAGTCTTGCATTGTAAACAGTAACGTAGAGCTCTGCAATTCTTTATAAAACTGAAATAATAAATCAAGCCTAAGATAAATACCTCTCTAAGCTTTAAAGAGCTTCGAGACACTACTGGACTATGACAAAAATAAATGATTTGGTAAGATAATAGCAATTTTAGTATAGAATGCTAATTAATCCTCTGGTTTCCTGAAACCTGAAAAACATTTATCCACTTCACGGTATTAGGTTATTAACCTGAAGCAACATAGCTGCTTTACTTACTTATTTATTTAGAAAAAGTGAAATATTGTTATTTCAATGTCAACTCTGTAGAGAAAAGTATTAAATTTCCCTTCCGTATGCTAATCTAAAGCAGTTTTATCCCACAGGATGCCATTAGGTATGAAAGTATATGTGTCCTCATCTCCTTGTAGGACTTTCTACAACCCTGTTTTGAGGTCTTGAGGCAGCAAGTTTGAACATACAGAAGCATTAAATGCATATGGAATTTGATGATGCCAAAAGATTGGTTTTGCAGCTGCAAGTTCTATAGTAGTCACCTGTGCAAAATCTTACTGTGTCTTTTGACCAGAAACCTTTCAGACCTCTCTGGTCTGTCTTTAGGAAAGAGATTAATAGTACAAATTGCTGCTACTTTTATTATTAATTTTTCGATGAACGCAAAATATTGCTATAGCAACAAATCCTTCCTAAATTCATTCGGCAGACAATTAGTAGAAGAATTTCACCTCATTGTACACAAGCACAGTAGTCAGAACTATTCAGAGGACTGAAAAACTTTTTTTCTTTCTTTTTTTTTTTTTTTTTAAGAAAGGAGGAGTAACACAGACACTCAAAACTCTCATGGAAGTCCAGAACTTGAGCACTTTCAAAATTATCTGTTATTAAGCATTCCTAATCGCTGTACAAAGGTGCATCTCTCTCCACGTCAGCTCTCATCAGCTTACTTCACTTGATACGGCAGGGTAGGGTTCAGTGTGTTGGGTTTTTTGTTTGTTTGGTTGTTTATATAGCTTCAGATTCACAGAAATTTATTGCTAGGTAAGCTTTTTTGCTTTGCTCCATGGATTCAGTGTCACACCTTTTGATCACCTGGTCCAGCTGCAGCAGGGCTGGCTTGAGCAAGTTGCCAAGGACATTGTCCACTAAGGACACTTTTCAATAATATTTTACAAGAGCTATACCATTTACCTTCCTTTCTTTTTCTTAAATTGCTTTAGACTTAAGCTTTGCTCTCCTTAATGGCCATAAAAAGATATTTTCTTTTTAAAAAATACTGGTTGTTTTTGTTGTTATGAGTTAGGAACATCTCCTTGATAAGGTTTACGTAATGAGATGGGAAAGATTTTTTTTTTTTTTTTTTGCATTGTCTATTAATTTATATGACAGGAACACTTGAATGCTGAGAACACTTTCGTCATCACTGCTTGTGTAGAACTGTGACTCGCATGACTTTGGTTCTGCGTTCTCTGCCGCAGCTGGAGTCATGTGCTGAGAGGTTATAAGGATAATATTTCCTAGTAATATTGGACATGTTTAAAAAAGTGAATTTCAAGGTTGTTTCTTTTGACTGTGCAGACTTTTTTTTCTATATAGCATATGTTTGAAATGTATTTTTTTTCAGTTATTTTCCTTTTGTTTTCCTTTTATTTTTTGATTGGCTACTACCCAAAAGTAATTCTTGATTAAACTCTCATTGTGTCTTTTGATAGTGCTGCTGATTCTGATCTCAATTAAAAAAAGAGCATTCATTGAGGACTGGCTCGAGCCTGGTTAAATTGTTCATTGACTATATAAACTAAAGTTGAGCCTACTTAAACTATTAATTTGATGACTGTAGGTATCATGAGAAATATTGCACCTCATTCACAGTCAGTCTCAAGTTAGTGTGTGTGGTGTTGGGAAGGAAGTAGATGGGTGCTCTGATTATTCTGTTTATGGGTGCTCTGATTATTCTGTTTTGGGTTTCTGTCAAAAACATTTCTATAAGATAATTGAGAGTTCAAGTGATGAAGATGAGTTTTGTCTGGGCTTTAATTTGTGAACTGGAAAATTATAATGCCTCCTTCTCCCCTCTCCCACCACTGTGTGAGATTGTAAAGGATTTAGAACGATGAACAGATGCAGAGTTTTTCATTATTGCCTCCTGCTAGCCCATATTCAGAAAGTTAAGCTTTAAAAGAAGAAACACTGATGAAACTGAATTACAGAAATGCTCATAAATATATCTATTTTAACAGTACAGGAAGCATTGATAAAGTTGTAGGCTGAAGTGTAGGGTACCATTGAGATGAAAGGTATTTTTGCTTTGTATTTGGGCAAATCGAGATTTCATGTCAACCTGCATTTCATTTTTCCTTTCAAACCTGGCCAGTGAACAGTGAAGCCAATGAATGATATGTGTTTTTTTTCTGTCCCTGCTCAGTTTTACTTAGAGATTTTTGTTATAGCATTGTTTGGAGTTTTCCAACAGCAGTGTTTTATGTGAATTCTAGAAATACATGGCTGGCCAGTGAGATGTGTAGAGTGTACGTGTACAAATCACACTTCAAGGCTTGTCCTAATCAACTTAAGCAAAATAAATTGAAATAAATATCCCCAAACTATTTGCATCAGTTAAATTATATTAATTTAAATGAGATTAAATCTATAATATGTGTAGCTATCTTCATGTGAAGATAAGCTTAAGCAATATTCTTCCTCTGATCTGAGCTCAGAGTAGCAACCAGACCAGAGCCTTTCATTTGCAAATCATTAATTTCCTTTCTGAAATTCCATTCTCTTTTGTCCTGATTGGCTTTGTAATTCATTCAAGTGTTCTTGTTCATGTGTTATGTACATGTTTGCATCTGAAGCAGTGAGCCATACATATCAAGAAATTTGGAGAATTCTTATGAGAATTGTAGAACTGACAAAACGTTCAAATGAGTTAATTAAGCATAAAATCATAAGAACAGAAGTTTTATTAAGAGCTTCAGGTGTGGAAATCGTTTTGTGTTTGAGAGTTACTAGAAAGCAAATGTGAAGACAAGTCATTGGGGAAACTTGAGTAAAGTGGCATGCAGGGAATAGATGTGGGATACTGCAGAATAAAGCTCATTTGTATTGTACATGTGAAGCTAAGGAAGTCTTATTCTGAATCAGCTTGCAAGAATGAAATGTCCTTTTCAAGAATTCCTGTAACAGGAATAGGATTAATAATTTATTTGTGATGTCTTAGCATTTTATTTTTGATCAAAATTCACAATGAGAAAATACTGACTGAAGGTAGAACAATATACAGAACAAAAAGATGAACTTTTATGAGTAAAATTTATGACTTTTTTGCCTGCTAAGCATTCTTCAGCAACTTAAGCTCAGTGTTTCAATGAAATTAGTAGATAACCAGATTATAATGCTTAGTAGCCAGCTAGGTAGCTCTTATCTGCATTTTGACCACTACTTGCTGTAGTTGACTTGTTGCACTGTAACTGGGACATCGTATAATTATGTGGAAATGGCTTCAGCAGTAAGGTACCTCAGAATGTGTTTGAATGGTCAGCTGCATGTAGTGAAATACATATGGAGTGTTTGTTAACCAGTAGAGAAGTAATTAAATTGATAGCAATGTAAAGTGTAGCTAAAAGTTGATTCAAATGAAGTAAAAAGCTCTTTAAAATACAAAACTAACAATATTCAATAATCAGCATGTTTGCTAGAAGCTGTCAAGTTGGATGTGTACATTCTGTTTGACTGATGGGCTACAATTTGTCTTTGTATGTAAGCACAAATACTATGTGCAAATGGTGAGATAGTTACAGAAAGTTACACCTTATTAACATTTTATGTTGAAGAGCTTAATACAAAGAAATGTGGCTTTAGTGCATATGAATTGGCCCCATCTTATTAGCTCTCACTTGCTTACGTCAGTTTGGAGCTCCTCTAAGTTCTTTTTCGATTTTGCACAGCACATCTAGTATGTGTGCTCATGTTTTGCTGGCTCTGAGGATTTTAGATAGTTCTAGCTGAAGCTGTTTTAGGCACCTTGGGGGAAAAATATAAGAAAAGGCATGACAGAAGTGAGCTGTGTACCAGCACAGCCCCATTTGAACACCACTCGTATCCTGCGCTTCTGCCTTCTATGTTGCTTCTTGTTCATACAAAACAAGTTATCCCAGAAATGTCAGCTGAGTATTGCAGTTCTCTTATTGGAAAAGAAAATGCGTATTCCAGTTATTCTCCCATATTTTAATTAATTTTCCCTGAATTGAGAAGCCCCATGTTGGTATTTATAAGCTTTGACAGTCAATCCAATAGTTCAGGAGTTCTTTGATACTGTTGTAGTAATAGTTGGGCTTAAGTGTAAAAAACTTCATATATGCTACAAAGCAACTTTATCGCTTCAGTACAGAAATCTGAGAGAAATAACTCTGGACTGAGGAATCCGTGCTCTTCTGAGGATGCCTTTAAAATTAATTATCCAAACATCTGCAATCAAAGAAATTTAAATGATTTTTTCTGACAAGGTGGTTTCATGTGGTTCCAACCATATTTTAATCTCAAAGAATTTTAACTCATTAGCTTAGGCAATAGATAGACACAATACTGATTTTTTTTTTCATTATTATTTGATTAGTGCTAATGGATTGAGAGAAACTGTTCCAGTTTATCTCAACATCTATTCCAGTTTCTGTCACGTTAAAATTTGGGAAAGCACAAGAGAAGACGTAGCGGATCATGGGAACAAGCTAACCACTCGGGCAGAGTTAAAAGCTTATAATAAATCTTGTCAATGGGGAGGAAGTGGGGGAAACTTCGGTTCCAAATAGCCGTGGACTTGATATGGCTGTGCTTTAGAGCTTCAGCGTTATCATTATGGCTTGAAAATCCGGAGAACTGTTTTGAGTTTCCATAAAATTGAAATGAAGTTGTTTGTTTATGAGGAGACATTGGGAGACAATGATGGGCACAAGATAATGGCAAATGCTGTTGAATTAGGGTGTACTCATGCCTCTGATCGGGTGCTTGTAAGCCTTTGCACAGGCATCTCTCCATGAGAGAGAAATATCAAAATGAGGCTTTTGGAGGTCTTCTTACATAATGTTAACAAGGTTCCGTCATTGCAGGATGCATATATATTAATACATTAGTAAGTTTGTAAACTGCTGGATACTAACAAGTCACTTATGCAAAGGGAGTGAGGGGAAGGTGTCCATTTCTGCCCTCGAAAAATGACTCAGTTCGCATTAAAACTCTGTGTGTGTGTGTAAGTTTAAGGAATTTGTCGAATTTTCTAGTGATTAATTTTATGGGACTTTGGCCATGAGGTCGGTGAAGCTGAGGAGGTTTTTCTTTTTATTTCTGGCTACTGGCTACTCTGTTATAACATCCTACCTCTCTAGGAAGTAGTCTGGAAATAGGTTTCCCAATCTCCCAGACATCTGTTGGAAGACATTTGCTTCATGGTAGGGATATTATCTGCAGTCGTAGTGAATTTCTCACTCAGCTATGATTTCATATTAGTTAAAGGTTTTCCCCAAGTAGGGTTACTGAAGAAGTGTTTGACAACAAATTCAAAGCAATGATGCTAGAGGGGACATTTTACTACATAGACCATACTGAGTATGGTAAGTATGTCACTGGAGAGCAGAGAATTGTGTATGCTGGGAAGAATGAGTTTGGATAGGTGTGTGTGGACTAAGACTTTTGGGGGAGAAAAGGAGAATTAGGGGTAATATTGGAAGGTCATCAATTTTCTCTATACAAAGATGATATTTTAAAATCACTTAACAGATCAAAAGTCTTTTTTTTTTTTTTTTTTTCTCCCTCACAGTCAAGAACGATGCAACAGTGGGGAGTTTTTTAGCTCACAGTAATCATGGGGACAGAACAGTTCTCAATTAGGCCAATGCTTTTTTGCACAGTTACTGTTGCTGCAATCAGGGTGGACAGAATTGTTGCCTTTATTCCTGCTAATCCAATTTCTTCTCCGTTTGGGAGCCTGTTCTTAGTAGAAGGTATCCCTCTGCCCAGCCTCCACTGCAGACCCTTTCTCCATCAGGAGCATGGTTGTCTGGCAAGCTAACAGAAAGAGTGAGAACATGGACATGATCTGCCAGGCCGTCACAGTCCATTAATTTTACCTTAATTATACTTTGGCCCATGATTAATACAGGTCATAGCTGTCTAGCCACGTTGTAGATCATGCTGAATATTGTACAATGACAAGTACAACTCCTCTGAGTCACTTTGACTCTGTGGGTTAAACAATCGTTGTTTAAACAGGGTAAGGGAACTGTTTATTTAAAAAATGTTTCCAAGAAGTCCTAATCCCTCTTTGGGGTAAATGGAAGAGTTTCTGCTATGATTACTTTTAACTGTAATCAAATTGCACCGAATACAAAAAGGAAACAGAAAAGATAAGTTAAGAGCTGTTTTGCTTCCTTAGCAAGTCAAGTGACAAAAATTCTTTGGAGTGGTTAGATTTGCCAGCACTTTTCAGCCCCAGGGCTGGGCAAAAGGTCAAGAGATGAGTCGATTGGTGTAAAAGCATGTGCATGAGCAGGAGCTATCAAGAGGAGACTTCTCACAGAAGCACTTAGCAAAAGCTTAGCCTCGTATCCAAGTAGCCCAAAATTCACAATGGAAGCAAAGGCAGGAGCATTGCTAAATAAGAAGGAGAAGTCATTAGCTCAAGGTAGATCATGTATTTGCCATACAGGGTAGCGTTGTGTTTGTCGTTCTAAGGAGTTCTGAACACAGCGTTACTCATTTCCCAGGAGACCATCCCAGACATCAGGTTATGCTGATCTGTAGAGCCTGCAGGTTATGCAAGATATATGTCCAGCTAGCACCTACCTGGTTGAGGATTGTGCCTTGAGGTCCCTCTTTCTAGCTGAGAACAAGCTGGACGTTTTCCCTCCCCCTGGGTTTCACACCACACAGCACAGCTTCAGCAGGACGGTGCAGTGGTTCTTGGGGCTGCTCTGTGCCTGGGTGTGGGGAAGAGCCAAGCTCACGTTCACCTGGTTAGAAGAGTGCGTATCTGCTGCCGCTGTAGTGGAGGCCAAGAAGCTCTCTAGGCGTCAGGCTGTCTCCTGGTGTTCCAAGGGCGCTGAAGCTGCTGCCGCTCTTCCTGACTCGACTCAAAACGCGGAAATCCTGGAGCTACCTTGCGAGTAGCTCAGCTGTCGGTGCACCGGAGGGAGTACAGCTGCACCTGACATCCTCGCGCCAAGTTGTTCATCACTCAAAGCCTCCTGCAAAAAGCCCTGCCAGGGAAAACATTAAGGTCTCAAACTCCGAAATATTCTCGGGAAGTCAGAAATGTACACTTGAACCCACACATTCAGTTCCCCTCCTGACTCTGAGGGATCATGGTTAGCCTGTATGACAGCTGTAACTCCTGAGCATAGGATTTTCTCTCAAACAATTTTTTATATGCCTTTTTTTTTCACTTGGCTTTTGACAGAAGATAGTTTGATTTGGTCTCTGTTTTGTCAGGAAAACTCGAGCAATGGTAATTCAGATTGAACCAAAAAAGGTAATTTTAAAAAAATATATAGTTGGCTTCAGTTTTATTTAAAACAAGATTACCTCAGTTTTTTTTTTTCTATGTTTATGTAAGAAACAAAGTGAGAGGATTAAAAGTTGAGTCACTTAAAGCCATAAAGCAAATTCAATTATTTGCTGATGAAATCATAACAAATTTTTTTTAAAAAAAAAAACACTTGACATGAAAGTAGAGGCTATATTCCTGGGAGCTGTTTGAGCTCTGATACTTTCTTTTAAGGGGAATGAATAAATAAATAAAAAAATAAGTAAATATGCATGTATGCAAGTACCATTCTGCAGCACCTACTTCTGGTTCTAGGATTGCACAAATGTGTCAGGGATTTCATAAAAGGTGACTGTTATTCTCTTTGTTTTTAATTATGTATGTTCAAATATATTTTGTGATGTCGAGATTGTAACTCCCTTCTTGTCTTCCATGTTTCATGATATGGGAGACATTTTTGCTCAGAGGCGTGATAGCTTTCCTGCAGTGACCAGGAGTAGGAAGCAAAGAGCTCTTTTACATGGAGTCCTACATAATTACATTTAAGAATGATGGAATGAGTCAAGAGGTCCGGGTATTATACATGTAATAAGACACAGGTGAATATAGAGTAGCTAAATTTCTTGAATCATTAACCTTCTTTTTTCTTTTTCTGTTTTTTTTTTTCTTTTTTTCTTTTTTTATCATAAGGCTTTTTCCACTCTGTGCAAGAATGAGAACAACATTCATTAGTATCTCACTCATTGCTTTCTTCCAGTAGTTAAAAACCAACCAACCAAAACAAAACAAAAAAAAAGAAAAAAGTGACCTAGCTATAACTATTTCTATATAGATATGATTAGACCTAGCTGTAACTATTTCTATATAGATATGATTAGACCACAGAAGCTGTTCTAGTTTCACATGCAGATGTATTCTTCCTTGCCTGATATCTCAGGGAATTTTGTTCTCGTGTGGAAGTAAACAAAAATGTTCTTTCTTTGCTATTTTAAGCAACAAGTGGAAACTTTCATGGGTGAAACAAAGAATTGAAATGTAAACTGAAACAGCTTTCAAGTTGAAGTTCAATTTTGGGGTTATAAACTTATTTTGTAAGACTTTACTGTGTCTTCATAGCTTCTTTTGGACATGAATGCTGATTGCAAAACACTGTCAGTGTTCGTCTGAGGCAGCAGGATGGGGCAAATGCTAGTCTGAGAAGACTGAGCAGCTGGACCCCTTAATCATTCATAGTCGCTGTTGGTTTCTCTAGTGGGAATCAAATAAGGAGAAAAGCATTTGGCCTAAAGTTGTAGCTTCCCACATAAGATGTTACTCGGATTTTGTACTTGCATGGCACATGTAAACTTGCATGTTAGAAGTTACATGTTACATGTAACTTGCATTGTAACTTGTTATATCTTTCCTTTGCCTGCTTTTCCGTCTTTTCTAGCTGGTTTGGCTGCCAATATAGATTTTTAACTATGAACACTGGCATGCCTCTTCTCAACACCAGTTTTTGGTCTGCATTTGTCTGGACATGCGGTACCTGCAATTCCATGCCAAGTTTTGTGTGCTACTTTGCCACAGAAATAATAGCTGAGTTATGGATATGGGTGATTGGAGAGTTTTAATATAATCATATGGAGCTTGTAATGATGCTGATTTGTCACTTTGGATACTGAATATCCTTTTCTGTGTAGATCTATGAAAAATAAATTGAACATCCTTTTGATCATCATATGTTTAACAGAGATGAATGAAGCTGGAATTGGTTTGGATGTTGTGCCTGGTCCTTCCCTGTCAGCATGTAAGCAGGAAAAGTGTTTAGTCCTTCCTGTGTCAAAGCAAATAGAAACTCTGTAGGAACAGATTTCAATAAATTGGAATTGAAATTATGTTGGACTAAATTCTCTTCCTGATACCTTTATTTAGAGAAGTCTAAGAGAAGCTGGTGGACTTTTACTACCCAAGTATACAAGAAGTAGCAAGGTCAAGACAATATTCTGCCTGTCTGTGATTTAAAATTGTTACTGCACCTCCAGCTGTAAAGACTTTCAAGTTTGTAGTATCTGAGAAGGATGGATAGAATTTAAGATCCAAGACAGTTGTTTAGCTGCTAAACGTGTATCATTTCACATTGAGTATCTTGCTTATTTTTATTGTACAATAATGTTTTGTATAATTATACTCTGTGGGTATATTCATTTACTAGGCTCACTTTGCAATGGTTGGAAAGCCTCTTCTTGTAAAGCAATAGAGCTTTCTTATATCTTTTCTCTTTTAAGAATAGTTAAAAATTGCTTTGTAGAGGTGCTGTCACAAGGTAATACACTTTAGGAAAGAGCTAGAGATCTTTCCTCATGTGTTTCACCCCTACACATCCTGTTTTGTGGTGTTATTGTATAGTTGCATTCATAATTGCTCTGCCAGAAAATAATTTTACTTGACATGACTACTCTTGCTTTTCATTTTTGGTTATGATGCTTTTTTTTATTATTTTAGTAAAAGCATAAACAAGAGTTCGATTTTCATACTACTATTTGCATGTATGCCCACATATATCTCTTGAAATAGAAAGTTACTTTACTCTTCCTTTTCGATATTTTCTGGAAAGTCAGATTGGTTCAGAACCACTTATTTTCTTTAGAGTGGAATAACTTGAAAAGTAAGATTTTATATATATATATATATATATATATATATATGTGTGTGTGTATATATATATATATATATATATTGGGGAAAATACATCTGGAAAAGCTGTGTAAACTTATTTCATTTCTTAGAAATTCATTCTTTTAATTTACTGTATGAAGTTCTTGTGAAATAAGAAATTGTTATGCCCATTTCAGATATTCATGGAAAAACTTGAAGATATTCATTAGAATCTATACTTTCAATTGAGACTAGAGGTGACATCTAGCAATACTCCAAAGTGCTGATATTAAAAATAGTGGGTTCATTTAGCATATTTGAAACTATTTTGTTGAAATTTAGTTTGATTGAAATTATTACTTTAAAGTAGCTTCTAATTTATGAATGATACTAGGAAAAGGAGATTTTTGGTCATTTTGCTTGTTTTGTAATTTCTCCAGTTGTGTTCATAGACTAAAATAAGACTACTCAATGTTCTTGGTTGGAAATTCGCAGGCAAGGTGTTGAAGTGCTTATGGTTGGGCTTTTTCTTGAAGGTCTTTTCCAGCCATAATGGTTCTATGATAAATACATCTCTTTGGCATAAATAAGTTTCTCTGAAATTTTGTTGAAACGCTGAACTGTTTCACCAGGGAAATTGAAATGACTGAGATAAGGTCTACTTAGTTCATATTAACATTTTAATCTGCCTGAGTAATTGTGTGTTATGAGAACTGCTATTCTGCCTCCCATACTAGACTTCGTGTCTGTAACGTGTGGCAGTTGTTAGGAGTGTTGTATGCTGACTTGCTTAGATTGAAGTCTCCTTAATATTTTACACTCATTTTACACTTCTTTTGCAAAAGCAAAGTATTCTTAACTTCTTTTGGTGAATACATCTACAGTCCGTGCACCACTGCTTAGAGGAAAGAGTATGTGTGGTTCCTTGCTTCCAGAGCAGCTTATGCATTATTTCTAGCAACTTCTAACATAAAGTGTATAAGCAGTCCCAAAAGCAAGAAATGGAAGCTGGAAATAGGCTCATTGTTTCATTACATTAATTATATTATCCATAAAGCATATGCTAAATGGATTAAGAACAGGCTGCCGTCTCAAAAAGTAACTGTTCAAAAAGTATCCGTCTCTTCAAAGCTTGAAATAACTTCTGCTAATGGTCTAGAAATAAAAATGTTGTTGTTGACAAATATGCTGTCTACACATTTTACCATCGTAGTAAATAACTATGCTAGTGAAGTCAAAGGAGTTGTGAAAATTGCTCGGTAAGCTCAAACTCTGATTTGAAGCAGTCAGGTTCTAAAATCAAGAAATGGAGGCTCCCTCCCTGCCTCCCTCGGTTTTTGGGATACAAGCTAAAACATCTTGAAAAGGCCACTGAGTGAGTCCGAATCCCCTAGGTGGTACTGTAAAAGAAAACACTAATATTACTTTTTCATTAAAATATTTTATATATAAACTGATGTGGTTTGGTGAGGCTGAATATGAAATGATGTACATTTTTTGGTATTCACACTAAAAAGGAAGAAGGGACTGCAAAGAACACGTTAAGGAGGAGTCAGGGGACATACATCTGAAAACCTAATTCTGAATAAAAAAAATAGAAAATGTAGAGCTCAATTGGCTCATCAGATCAAATTGGCAAATCAGATTAGTATGTTGGCTTTCAAACAAAGGATTTGTTTGAAAGTGAAAACAACTATAGTACAGAGCTATTTACAAAACAAAATGGAGAGTATTAAAGGTTTTTAGCTCTAGTGTTACAAGCAAGTGCAAGATGATGGAAAGAGGTTCAGATTTTATCATCCATAAGGACTGATTATTAGAATTTGTAAAGGTTTTCTAGCCTTTGACTTTCGTCATATCTTGGCAGCCTTCTGGTGCATCTGCTTTAGCATCAAACGGGATTCAGTGGGGGGAGAAGGGGGAAGGGATGAGACAAAATGGTTTGCAGCATATGGGAGATCAGAAAAGAAATCTACACGTGAAGATGCAGTATCTTTTGGTCTTGAGTCTGATAAACTTTCTTGAAACTCAAAGGAACATTCTGGACTATGTACAGTTAATATGGCTATGAATTTTATATATACAGGAAGAGTTTAATAGCCTGCTAAATAGTTTTGCTAAATGGTTTTGGTTAAAATATACTTGTTCTATCATACATTGGTGCTTACATTGATGTTTGATGATTAGTGTCATTACAGAACACATTCTTTAAGTGCCTCAAGTACCAATCTGATTATCGATCACAGACCACATACTTTCTGAATGCGTCCTCTTTATAGATTTTTTTCTCAAAGTTCTTAAGGTTATCATATGGAACATTTCCTACTTCTACTGCAAAATAGGAGGCACACACTGCATGCCCTTCAGCTGGCTTTAGAGTGAGAAGTGGAAAACTTGTGGTCAGCTTTGCCTTGCCTTTCTCGCTGACAATGATCCTTAAAAGATTCTCATATTTTTGAATAATTTTGGAACTTGTCAGAAAGGGAGAATTCTTAATTTTTGTGTCACTGTACTGTCTACATGCCCCTTCTTACATTTTTATCAATATATTGCTACTGCTGTTTCTTCATATATTTGCATAAGTTTTTGTGTGCTGCTTGTTAATGGGAGTGTATTTCTTCAAATAGTGTGTGTATATGTGTATATATATACTTTGTAACACTTTTGTGCTGAATTGAAGTCTAGCAGGTGTTTTTGAATTGGGGAAAGAGTTTTTTTTTTTCTGAAATTTGAAACTAATAAAATACCGGTTTCCAAATCTGCGGCTTCTCCCCACCACACAAATCCTTTAACAAATTTTGTTGAATAAATTTCTCTCACATTTGTTTCCTTGTTGAAGTTAATGTAAAAGAGCATCTAATCAAGACTCTAAACCCTTATTTCCATGGTTCAAAGGAAGAACTGAAGATTGTATAAAATCATATTAGTTCCTGCATGCCCTTTGCTTTTGGCAAACGCCATAGGAATTGTTCTTTCACCTTTGTGGCAATATATTGAAGAGAGTTAATTTAAAATTTTCTTTCAAATAACTATCATTAATTGGTAGGTTATTGCATATGTAAGGATTTAAATTGCATGGGACTTAAATAACTTATATTCATTTAAAGAAGTTTTGTTCAAGAAAGATCCCCACTCCTTTAAGACTACAAAAAATACTTTAAAAGTTTAATGAGATTTAATTAAAAATGCTTCACTCCTCCAAAATGTTTACCTCTCCAGTGAACTACTTAAAACCCTGTTGAGGCACAGTAGGCTTTCTTTGTAAGCCTAAGTATTTTTGACTTCAGATTCTTCAGGTCGATGAGCAGCTGTGGCTGCCACTAACAGACCCCTCCTCTCCCCCCCGCCACTTATATTGAGTACGTGCCGTAGATAGTCCTTGCCATCACTTCCTTATTTTGTAGTCAGTTCAACTATTATTTTTGCTTGGTTATGTCATTTATCTGCTATGATATACTTCTTTCAAAAACAAAATGGGGCGGAGAAGTAACTCTCATTGCACAGAAGAGCCATTTACTGAATGGAAGGTGGAATGGGCTGGAGGCCAGGAGACCGTGTGTCTGTTCTTGACCCAAGCCTCTACTCTCGTTTTTAATGTTGATATAACTAGCATTTTGTGTGTCTTTAACTGATGTTACACTCAATCATTTCAATGAGCCATTGAAATCAGGTTCAAATCTCAGCTATTTATCACACTTTGTCCTCATAATCCTTTTGGCATATTCGGTTATATTCTGTTAACATCTAACTACTTCAGTAGGACACTTCTGCCATAGAAACAAGTATGTAACTGAGGAGCCACAGCAACACAATTTAGGATCTGCCATTGACATGTGATAATAGAAGTAATTTTATTGCTAGTGGTACAGAAATGTCAGAAATTTCTGAATTAGCTGTTACCTATGAACACCTTTGGGAGTTTGTTGCATCCCCTTTGCCCATTTACTTTTCTGTTGCCATAAGTGGCGGAAAGAGCTATAAAAGATCAGAGCTCATGTTGGGGTGGGCATTTGTAGCTAAAACTGTAATAGCTGATGAAGTGGTTCTGCCTATGTGCATTATGAATTTTTGTGCTAGCACTTTGCAAACACCCTCATAGGCTACTTGCTATATTAATTATTTTATGTTGATAGAAGTGCTGTAGAAATAGAAGCTGGATCCAGGAACAAATTAGTAATAGATTTTTAGTTAAAAACAAAACTTCTGAAGTTTTAGTTTTCCTTACTTGGTTGGTATTTTTGGTATAAGCAAGAATATACCTGCTGCCTAAACACAAGTAGACCTACTGATGGTCAAAAGGTAGCAATTTGTATGTTGCCAATCCAGTGACTCTTTGTTAGTGTACATTTAGGCAGAGAAGAATAGGACATCACAATTCAGTATAGAAATATGAAATATGAGCAATTCAGCTTGCAGAGTTTAAGACTTATGCTATTAGCTTCATAGAGAATCTCAAAGAGGCTGTTGTGGAATTTCTTAGATATGAGGGAGAAGTAGGATTGTGAAGGATATGAGTGCAGCCTTTGAAGAGGTGCCTGACCCTGATGGTGGTGGAGAGAACCACACTCTGAGAAAAGGACATCCCAGCTGGGGGAGGTGGGAAAGGAAGGAGGCCTCTTCTAGGTGGTAGTTGCAACCATGAAAGATTTTATTTCAATCCAAAGCATTCATTGTCTTCAATTTAAGGAAACCAGCATGGCAAAGGAAAAAGTCTTTAGAGGGATGTGTAAAATGCAAACAGTTTGCCTGCAAGGAGCCGTGTGAAACCTGTGGCAGAGGCACACACACTGGCCTACACAGTGTTTTCTGTTTGGACGGAGATGCTGGCCTTGCCAAATGGTTTTGTTTCTCACAAAACTCAGCAGAAAAGAACATGATGTACTTAAAAAAAAAAAAAAAAAAAAAAAAAAAAAAAAAAAGGACAGAGAGAGAAGTATATATATCCTGCAAAACGAAATGATTTGTTTAATAAACTACTACATTCCCTAGCTGGAATACTTTAACCTGATGAAACATGGGTGTTGCTTATCTTTTTGACACTGATACATGATTTATTAGATAGTTGAAGCATGTGAAGGTAAAATCTAAATGTGTATGAAAGTAAACTAAAGTGGAAGCAAAATCTGTTCACGTAATGAACTAAATGTGAGAATTTGTAGGTGACAGGTGATTGAGGAAACAGTACCTTTTAGGCCTGAAAACAGATGAAGACTACAACATTAAATATGCCCCTCAGCGGTTCATTTATAATGCAGGGCTAGATAGGAAGAGGAGGCTACTTAGTCTTTCCCCTTTTTCTGTGGGAGAGGGAGGAGGCATCAAGTTCTGTCAATAAGGCTGTTTTCTATAAAAGTAAATTTAAAGAATCAAACTAAAGAGAGTTTTGCAGAGTCTAAGATGTACTGCAAAGAAAAATAGCGTAGAAAATGAACCATCTCTAAAGATCACAAGTTAAACCTTCTTAGCTGCAAGTTATATAGCTATAATGGCAGAAGATGGGTATTTCAAAAACCAGCGATCTTGGACCTTAAAAAGGTGATAGGGGATAAAAGTGTAGACAAGCAGAAAAATGTGAAACATCATCAGTTCCTCTTCTGAGGAAAGAGGTATTTGAATATTTGAGGATGGAAACAGCCAGCCCCGACCGAAGAGCCAGTGTATCAGTCTCAAGGAAAAGGCAGAGCTGAGCAATGCAGTCTTGGGTCCCTTGGAAGTCCAAAGCACAGATAGGAGGGGAGTGGAAATCTACTTTCCTTGCATGAAACGGTGAAACGAGGCTATAACTGGTATTATTCTCTTAGCTGTCCTCAATCAGGGCACTCTAGAGAGTAAGTGCAGGGTCACCTTAATGAGCGTGGTCACTGTCCTCCCTTGCTGCAGCTGCGAGGGTGCTGGGACCGGCTTCTCTGCAGTTTAGCAGAGAAATGCCCCCTTTCGCTCCATTGTCCCCAGCTCCACCTTCAAATACGTACAGGTTGACAAGTGTATTAAAGTTTCATTACAATGGAGATGGTCTTGGTGGTGTTCTTTATCACCACTTGCTAGAAGTACTATATGAGGCTTCTGGGCGTAAGGTGCCAAGCTGTGAATACACTTATGGAGTCATAAGCAAGGTATATATAACTCCCAGGCTGATGTACAGCTGCGTTGCTGTCAGCTTGAGCTTTCTCTTTCACTAGAGGGCTGGAAACTTTTCTGCATGTGCAGCCTCTGCGAGTTCTCATTTATGTTACCTAGGAAGAGAGCAAAGGGCAAATTGCAAATTCTGTCCACTCTTCCAAAGTAGCATAGAAATCATTGGCTTTTAATATACCTAAAGTCCGTGGCGGAAGTCAGCACAAGAATGGACCATTAATCAGTTTGTTTTCAGCTGATTTACTCAGTTCTCCCGCTAGGTTGTAGGGTATGAGGGAGGGAAAAAGGATTTGCTTGTTGTTGACTTTCCAAAAAAGCTCCGGCCCAAACAATAGCCGGAATTTCTCGGAGTGCGTGCAGCAGGGAAGAGGGGTAGGAACTGGTGGTGCTATGTCCCTAGGAGTGCCTCCCTCCCACAAGGGAGCTCTTCATCTGGGCGTTTTGACAATAGGAGAAAATAGCAATTCATCATAGTTTTCTCTTGGCGGCTTCTTAGCAAGTATTTCAGAGAAGGGTCTTGATCTGCATTCACATTAAATATTTGTTATTTCAAAATTTTCTTTCCAGCTATGGAAACTAAAATTTATATTAAAAATACAGATGTTTCATATTACTGCTTGATCATTTATTATATCTTATTGGCGATAACTCAGAGTTCTGAGTATGGGTCTTATTTTAGCCTCTCTAAAGGAAAGGGAAATAAAATGTTTTGACCTCAGTTTTTACATAGTAATAGTAGGAGTTCTGGGAAGATTGCTCTGTTTTGAGTATGGATGCGTGTGCATGCATTGCGCACAACTTTCCTACTTTCCAGAGGATCACAAAATTAAAAACTCCTTAGGAAAAAAGACCCCCCTTTAGTGCATGTTTCTGGGTAGATAGCAGTCTACACTGGAAAAGCCAGATGTTTGATTGCTGGTGATTCATAGAGTGATCCAATCCAATTCTTCAGGGATATGATAGCAAGGTATATTTGAATGTTTTGGAGAAAAGACTATTTGGATACATGTTAGAATATTGTCCTAGAAGTAATGTCAGCCATTCAGAGGAAATATGGAAAGACTGTGTACTTCATCTGTTGATACTGAATTTTTGATTTTTACTTGTGTATATTATTTTGAATATTCTCATGCTCTTTCTCTGCTACACAAGATTGTTCTGTTAAAAAACATCAGTTAGGTATTTATTATTGATTTAAAACATACTTTGAAGAAAGTGGATTAATTCATTAGTGTTGGTGATTCCATCTCCCTAAATTGTTTTTGGCCAAAACAGGGAACTTTATTTCTTGTTGCCCTTCTGACCTACTTGAGTAGAAGACAAAATAATGAGATGTCTCAAATAAATAAGGTGATTGTGCGTTCATAAACTTCTATACTTTCTTTGTAGGCCCAAAACATTTGGTTTAAGTATTGTATCTAAATGATTTAATACATTTCAGCTGAGCTGCATTCCCTGCCTTGAATGTGCAAGGGACTGAAAGGGTTTACCTTGTTGGTTATTGCAGATTAACTGACAGACCACACATGAGTGAGCTACAAGGAGCCGTATTTGTGCCTGAGATCCTTTAGAATTGATGTCCAACCAATTCTGGCTGTAGCTAATAATATTTTTTCATCCCTGCCGCAGAGAGTTCTTCTGCCCAGAAGAGTGTGTTGATCCCCTATGCCACCAACCTGGGTTTATTATAGAATAAACCTTTGTCTATTTAATTTAAATAGTTTGAACAACCTACTCACAGCTGTAAAGAAGCTCCTATTCAAATACATCTTTCTATAGCTTAAAATGCATCCTGTTAGACTAAATATAATCTTAAATGAGTAAACTTTAGGCAGACGGGTGTGTGCAGGTGTTCCCACTGGTGCAATTATGACCAATTGTAAATAGTATCTTCAGTAGAAATGATTCAGCAGTCATGTGTTCAGAAGTCCTATATTTATAGCATGCCAGCAAGAATTGGACAGTTAAAAATAGGTGGAAGTTCTTGTCTATGTTATGTTACAGGTAAAGACTGGACCTGGGTAATTTAAAGATTTTTGGATTTTTGCCTCCTTCTAATTTTTTAGGTAACGGAGGAAACCTCCCACTTTTTTTTTTTTTTTTTTTTTTTTTTTTTTAATTCTACACTGGAATGAAAACAAGAACTATTGAAACTTTGAGAGCAAAACTTCTATAATGAGAATAGACAGTCACTTGATTAAGCCCTGGAGTGGACGAACGTTTAGGAGAAGAGGAGCCTTCCAAAATGGCCCTGTGCGGTTCCAACAAGGAGGCTGCCCAGTGGATGAGGCAGCACCCCCCATCTCTTTTCCTTTTCTCTTTTGTTTAAATTAAGCCTCTCCAGAGGGAGAGTTCAATATAATGGTAGCTTATGTTCCTATTTTGACCATGCAGGACTGAAAGACCTGTGCAGATTCAGAGTAGCTAAGGAAGTTCCCCTGTGAAAATCTAAAGCTTGTGGGGGACTTAGAATATTTTCTGCTATTTTCAACCTATCTGACTTTGTCCTGGTCTGCTTGTTGATCTAGGCCTTGTCTCTGCCCTTGAACCACAGGAAAAATTAGCATTTTAAGTGCCTTGCTGTCCCTCGGGGAGGAGCTGTAGCGCAAAGCGTTATATCATGACACTTTTATAAGTGCGCTTCGGGGTGAGATAATCATGCCTATTTCAGTAAAAATTTATGATGGGTTGCAGAAATTTGAGGTAATTGCTCTGTGTAAATTGTTAAGGACTGCTTAGGTCTACACAGTCTCCTGCACAGTGAAGAGAGTCTCTCTCTCTCTTCACTCCCAGTTTAGTCGGCTACTGCAGACAGAATTAACAGAGAAGAAGATCAGTATGATTTACTATAGCAATATTATATTTCTAAAGGATTTTTCTTTTTTTTTTTTGTAAATTTTTCTGTTCAGTGAATGTGTATATAGAGTGAATATATAAAGTTCTACAGGACCAGGAATATGGTATTTAACACGAATTCAGGTTATATACTATTATTAAAATCCATAGAAGAAGACTAAATCCCTAAGCCTTGGGGCTTAATTTGTCATCAAATTTCAGGATTTATTAACATTTTACATTTAATGAATAATCCCTTAAGTATAAAATTTTTTAATTATTTGAAACCCTGAGAATAGCTCTATTAAATGTAAAGCTACAGTTTGATTTCAAAAGAGATATATAAACAGCTGTATGCAATTGAAAATTATTTTGTTAACAACTCTCTGAAACTGAAGTTTGAGTTTGTGATATATTCAGATTTGAAATAAATATTCAAATTTTCTAGGGGGAAGATAATAGTTGAGTTTTAAAACAAAGCTGCTAATACCGACATAAAATTTTCAAAGTTTGTAATGCATATAGTTAACAGAGATCAATGTTTTTAATATAAAATGTTTTTAATGTTTTATACATTTTAACATTTTTAACGTTTTATATTAAATATTTTTCATACAAAACTAGTGAAATTAAATTATGGAATATATAAATATTTTTTCAGTCCAAATACAAATGAACCCAGATACAAGTGACATTAAAAAAAAAAAAAGTCAAAAATCTTTTGAAATGAAATGATAGGGTTTTTTTTTTTAGCGTTCATTTCAATAAAGCAGCATTCTGTGTTGGAAAATTGTTCAGTTGCAGCTTTTTCCAACTAGTTTTAGTATAAAGTGACTTATTTATGCACATTTTATTTGTGCCCATTTTATTTCGGATGGCACATTTCCATTTCATCTCAGGAGCTTTATAAAGATTAAGCTTTATAGAGCCCTTCTCTGCAGATATTATCCCCATTACACAGGAAGGTAAGCAAATAGAGAGAAAGGTTAATTGAATTGCCCTGCTGCAGAATGTGAGTAGCGGAGCTGGAACTACGATTTGGGAATGATCGTTCTCAAGTCAGTATTTTAATCTAATATAGCACAGGAGTCTTTCCTCTAGTATTGTGACCACAGAAGAAAGAAGAGCAGAAAACATAAAGCTAATAAGATCTTAAAATTAAGCTCTAAGGTATTGCTTTTTATCCAGTTAAGACTGTATTTTCCTCTTACAGTATATGTTATTTCCAATAACAGCCAGCCTTGCTTTGTACCTAGTAGGTAACATAAATGGGATCCAGTTGTGGTCAGTAGGAATCTTGCTGCTTATCTTGAGGACCAGGGTTTTACCTTTTACATCCTGGCT
This sequence comes from Tinamus guttatus, assembly GCF_059628265.1. Lineage (NCBI taxonomy): Eukaryota > Metazoa > Chordata > Aves > Tinamiformes > Tinamidae > Tinamus > Tinamus guttatus. The sequence continues at coordinate 1,512,828 of NW_028288545.1, forward strand.
ATGTTTTGCTATGTGTTTGAAACAGTGTCAAAGCGCATACATTTTAAGGGCCTTTAAAAACAAAGCTCACAATTAAGACCACTTCAAAACAACTTATGTGACTAACTAATGATTGCCTTGTCTCATTGAGATGACTGTGTGATGATATTAATGACTGTTTAAACAAAATATGTATTGACGCAGTGTTGATAAAATATATCACTGACACACTGAAAGCCATACTAATGGTCTCTGAGGTACTTTTATCAGAATACTTGATATATTTGTTATAGTTTTAACTTCTATTCTGTATTCTTGTATTATGTAGGATTAAAAGCTGAGAACTGATCATGAAGATTATCTGATCTTGCATGATCTTGTTGATTTTTTTGAGTATGATCTTTGAAAAACTGGCAATTCTACTGGACAAAATTTTAATAGAGAAGCTATTCTGGCACGGGCTTACTTAATTCTAAGCACACTAAATAGATAAAAGTTGAGCACAGGGGCAGGAAGGGCTTGAGGGCAGCAGAGAGAGGGCCCCCTGTGCTCGCTGCAGGACAGCACAGGAAGTGGGCCAAGCACGAAGTGGATACAGCCTGTCCAGAAATGTGTTTTCAGGGCAAGATTTGTCTGTCAGAGCCAGGCAGGTCACCTGTAGACTCTCTCCTGGACTGTTGCACGCTCGCAAAGCTGGCCGGCCTGGAGCTCTGGTGTCTTCACAGTGCTCTTTTTCCGAGGTCTGTTGAAGGGCGGCTTTGGGCCTTCAGGAGAGGAGGGGAAGGAGAGTAGTGGTGGAGGAAAGGACGTGCTGAAGTCGGCATTTCCCCATGTTCAGAACTGTGTTGCTCTTTCACTGCTGGCAGGAAGGAGGGCACCTTGCACCCTCTGTGGCAGCGAGTCCTTTGTACTGTCATGTTTTAGCTGCTTGCTATCGTGTAGCGTGAATCATTAACATTTAACACAAATATAAGTGTTTATAGAAAATTTAAGACTTTTATACACTGGTGAAGGGGCAAAGATGCCTCTTCAGAGGGTGTTTTAACAAGAAGCATTTTTACTTTTGTCAAAGAAACTATCCAACTCCTTTATTACTGTTCTGGGACTGCTTTTAGGCTAGTGTAGCCTGATTTTAAACTGTGTGTCAGAAATGATTTACCGTCACATCTGTAAAATGTTCTGGGGACTTTGGCAAATAGCTGGTGGTTTATGTCCATGTCCAGAAATTAGACCCTACTCAAAAAATAGTTGTGTGACAAGCGGATAAAAATTGTTGGCAGGTAAGCAAGCAAAGATAGAGACTGGAAAAGATTTTTTATTTTTATTTTTGATAAGTGTCCTTTTAGCAGATTTCTTTTATGAAAGATGTTGCCAGAGCTCTTGTTGCAATTAAAACTACAGTGCTAAGCAGACATGTTTAAGCAGGAATAAAATTTATGTGCTTCCTTTTTAATACTCAAATCTTTAAGATATAATAAAACAAAACCAGCAAATATTATGCCTTTTATCTAAAAAGGTTGAAGAGTCAACAGAGTCCAAATGCATTTGGTTACTGTACAGGTATGGGTAAAATATACTTGCTTTCTTCATGACAGAAAGGTATTAAGGATTTCTTGTCCTACCCCCTAAGAAAAAAAAATTCTACAGAACCACAGTGCCTGTATTTACTAAGGATTAAGGGCATGCACTTTGCCATTAACATGCTGCAAGCTCATGATCTAATTTACCCTGTGGTTGGCTGTTAGTCTCTGTTTAAGTTCCTTCTTTTCCCAGTCACTCTTGAAGCTTTGACCTTTTGGTCTGAAGATCTTCAGTGTGTGGCCCTAGAAGCAGTTCTGTTATTCACTGGCAACAGGGGAATGTTAGACCCCTATGAAGTTTTATTTTTCTAGTTTTTGCTGCCAGTCATAAATGTGCAATACCAGTTGGTTGTTCCTAATATAAGGAAACACTAAACAAAAATACCACCCAAACAAAGAAACAAAAAAATGAAACAAACACCCAAACCCCAAATAAAGTGTTTATTGTGGTACTTTGAAACACTTTGGAAAGTATTAACTTTTAAAATGACTCTTATAATCAGCAGATTATTCTTAACAAGTGGTGCAGTGTTTCGAGGGCAGTGGTAGAGTTTACACCTGATATGGTTACTGTTATGTCCTTCTATTGCCTTTTAATATTGGTAATTCTCGCTCCTTCTTCTAAAACCATGTCCTATCTGGGCATAACTGAACTTCTCCCAATTCTAGGAAGTTTGAAGAAGTAGAAGGTTGTTGGTAGTTTCTGGCTCTTCTCTGCTTTCTAGCACACGAGTCTCATTAACACAGAAGGCGATGGAACAAGCAAGCTGGCTCTTCTTTACAAACTCTTTCTGGAATAAAGCAGGGAGTGTTGGTGACCAGTATTGTGTAGTGTTAAGTGTAATGAACACTTAAAGCTGCAATCATACTAAAACAACTGCTGTACATTGATTTTTCCATAGAAGTTGGTGAGTTTTGCAGCCTTTTTGGTTCAAAGTTTTGCAGAAGAACTTAGAGATTTATATATGGTTCTTGCAAAGTTCAATAGCACCAGTCCAACTTTCAGAAATTCCAAAGCCCACATTTACACTTGAGAGAAATTCTTCCTTCACCTCTGTTTTTCTTTTGCACTGATTTCAGTAATACTGCCTTCAAAGGCAGAGAGAGATCTGCACTGAGGAAACTTTGGGAGTGTTTGTGCTATGGATTGCTACCCAAGAAAGCACAAACCTACCTATCTGGTACATGCCATACAATGAGGAGAAATTGGGTTGCTATCACAGCCATCTTTGTGTTACTCATATGCGCTTCCCTTAAATGTTCAACATAAAATTAGGGGAGATAAGTAAGCTTCCTGTTTAAGAGATGAAGATCATTATCAACAAGCTATTTTGGTGTAATCTTTGTCCACAGTTTTGCTCTTCTTTCTGAAGAAGTATTATCAGGCAAAACTAATAATGAAAAACTCATTGAAACTCAGTGAAAAACAACATTTTTTGACCTTAAGGAAGAAGACATAAAATCCAGACTACAGGCAATATCTGTATATACATGAGCGATATATTTTCTTGACCTGAAAAGAATTGCCTATTGTTAAGAAGGCTATCACTGTTTGACAATTAAATCATAAAGTAATTTTAGAAACACAAAATAAATACAAACAAGGAACTCTCTTAAGCTAGTTGTGAAATAATACTTAATGGGGGTTTTAAGAGCACTGCTGTGCACCTAAAATTATGTCCTCATGAAGCTGGAAGAAAGATGTTAACAGTGGAGAGAGAGAAAGCTTTTGTTTCATTTGAAAGCCCTAGGAGAGTCCAGCTGTGGCTTTTGACCTCTGCCTCTGGTGCAAAGCACCACAGAGTGCTGGGGAATGGGGAGAGGTGCTTTTGGGATTGCTTTTTGCAGTCACCTGTGAAGTAGACTGAGATGAAGTGTGTGTGGTGGGTGAAGTCTGGGGCTCCTCTGTAAGGCTTAATGGGCAGTGGGTGGTGGAGAGGGGAATATCTAAACACAAGCTAGTCTCATCTCATGGCCCTTGTTCTTGGTTTCCAAGGCTAAGAGTAAGCTAGAGTAAGGTTTTATTGACTTGAGCTGAAGGGGTGCTTGGGTGTTTTCACTCTCACACAGTCTGTTGGATGGTGACAGTCATCCCTTTATTCTGTAGAAACTTCTCCCGTTGGCAAAACCTCAGTCAATATACACGTATCTGTGTCCGTTGTCACGGGGAGATCGGGTGGGGTGGCCACAAGAACAGAGCCGTACTGTTCGTGTCATATGATCAGTAAGGTGTTTACTAAGCAGGATGGGTCTAGCAGGTGGCTAGCGATTTCTTTGTTTCATGACACTAGCCTGCGTTGCCCTCGCTCCAGTGACTTGGGTCTTGGCTGGCACCCAGCTCCCCTGGGCTCAGCCTTTCCAGTGAGGTCAGGTGTCTATGGACTTCTCCCTCACAGGGACTCCTGCTTTCATTATTATTTGCTAATAATAATACTGAATATATCTAGTTGGCCAGAGTGGGCAGGTGTAGCCTGACCCTTGCCAACTGAGTAGGGCTTGCAGGTGGGATGACCTATGCTGTGCCTTGCTGTTGTCAGCAGGAATGCCTGCCAAACTGAGGTCCTAATGTCCTGTTAGGGAGTCAGTTTGGAATCCCAGTTGCGTACTGGATTGCAGGAAGTCCTCCCTCTGGTTCATATTCATTATCTTCAGCTCATCTGATGACCTGTAATTTTCCCAGCGTTAGAAGCAAGCTCAGAGGGCCAGAAACGTCCCTTTTTATAGAAAGGTGAACCCATGCAGCACTAGCTCTTGAATTATTTGTTAAAGAGCTCAAAGCATGATGTTAGCAATTTTAAAAAATATATTATTTTCAGCAGGTGCTCTCAGAGCATGGGCAGTCGCTTTCACCAGTAGGGAATCCTTCCGAGAGGCTCGGCCTTGTTGGCTTGTGGCCAACCCATGTCCTCACCAAGTTAAGGAGGGATGACTGTGAGGAGCTTGTCCTTTCCAGTCAGAGCTCCCTCAGCTTGGGTCATGTTGGAGGTTTCTCTCCTGAAGAGATGCTATGGAGTGATGTAAGAAGGAGTGGGCCATGGTCTCAGCACAGCTCCTGGGTGGACTAAATTGTCCAACAGAATAAGATGTTGGAGCCTTTCTGTGCTCACTTGTTCTCTGTCTCTGGAGATCAGGAACAAGTAAAGCAGAAATAAACCATGGCTTGTCCTTAAGGCTTTTCTCCTGTAAGACTTTTCCCCTCCTTCCCAGCACCATTCACCTTTATATATGATGGGAGGGTGTTTCTAAAGAGTCATGATAATGCAGTTTGTTTTGAGGCAAGAAAGAAATTGCCTCTTCAGCTGTGTTTAGATACCACAAACACTGAGTAGTTCTGGAGTAGTTCTGATATTGAATAAAATGGAGGAGGGAAAGAAAAAAAAAATACCATTGAGTCTATGCACTGGTTATTATACCAGCTACTCAAATATCTTGAATTCTTGGAGCCAGTCTTAAATTATATCATTATAAGCTTTCTTGCAGATCTTACCTGAGAATTTAACTAACTTGATGTATAAATTCAGTTGATTTTTTTCAGTGGATTTCAAACTGAGCTTCAGCAGGCTGGAAGATTGCTTCAGTCTAGCATGGCTCTTTCTATTATTCCAGATTTATGGATAAGAATTTGAAGCACAAAATGACAAATGTCCATAGTTTCTAGCATTAAGATGCTTAGGTACTTAGGTACTTCAAGTGCTGAGTATTCTTCACGGACTTTATTAAGTACTGATATTACTTGCAATTTAATGTTTTATGTATCTGAAAATCCAACATAATTTTTTTAAAAGATTTTTTTTTGGTAGCTTATAAATTTAAAGTATTACTAGAATTAGGCTTAAGTTTAGAATACCTCAACCCTTTATGAGCATTATTGCTTTCCAGGTTTTGTTGTATAGAAATTATTAATTATATGAATAGATTTTCTATTTTATTTTATATAATCTGTAGTGGTAGTCAGATTTCACTAAATTTACTGCTAATCAATCATTGAATCTTTCAATTACCATTTTTGAACAGGTTATGGGAAAAAAAGTAACAAAACTTGGAAGTGAGGAGGAAGGAGCTGGGCAGCATGCTAGGTTTGAGAAAGATCAGTGTTACTACTTCATATTGGATTTTAACACAAGGGTTCTGTTTATTTTAACAGTTTGTTACCATAGAAGTATAAACTGAAAGGTAGCAATGATGAGTTAGTGTAATATGTTATATTAAATAAACTTGTCCTGTTAGCGCTGCATGCAAGGCTTTGTTTACATTACAGTAAGGTGTTTTTTTGCTGCATTTACAATTCTGCTATACAAATAAATTAAGGGATCTCATGACAGTATGATTTACCTTCTCCCTGCAAAGTGAAAGACATTAATATTTTTAAGCATATTTGCGTGGAGGTGGTTGCATTAAGTTTCTGTTAGGGGCACCATCAACCTGACTACCTAAGAAAGGAAGTAGATGATAGTCAGTCTTATCTCTTTGCTCCTATAGTTAAAGGAGGGGCAAATATTAAATATTATATTCAAAACTCCATGCTATTGCAAACAGTATTGAGTAACCTTTCTAAATATGTTCCTGTCCTGCAACAAGAGATGAAATTCGCAAAATGAAATAAATGAAGCAAGCTTGTATAATTATGCACAAAGGTTTGCTGTGTTGTGCCGATATACTCTTTCGAAAGTTGGTGAATATGTGACTTTGGTCCAGCTGAACAGGTGCAGCTGGATGAATGATTTGGCCTTGCAATGTTGTTGTTATTGGTGGTGAGAGATAAGTTGAGAGGGAAAAACTGAGTCTGAATTTGCAGTCTCAGGGTGATTTGTGGGACTGATGAATTGGAGGATGGAGGCAGGGAAGAAGTATTTCAGCTTAGAAAACAGAACAAATTTCATCTGTTCTCCAGGTGGAGTGAACAAGGAGTCTCACACTACTGCTTTTATATAATATTTTCATTAGAATATGTACGTAGACAAGTCAGAGGCCTAACTCCTTCTGTGAACATGTTTCCTCCCCGCCAAAAAAAGATTAAAAAAAAAAAGAAAAAGGCAAAACCCCCACATTTCTTTGGTGTAAGTATGAGGCTAATATGATTCATTTGAAGTATCCTGATTTAAGTATTTGGAGTTAAGCTCTTCCTCTTTCTTCTCATTTTTGCTAAAAGCTGTTTGACAAAACACAGGGCGACCTGTTCCTTTTATAAACATCACCTCCTTTGGTTGCTCAACCTGAGACAGTTCCCATTCTTTAGGAGCTGTCAGCACTGGCCTGTGAGCACCTGGATGCTACCGTTGTGCACAGCCCAGGCCCTGCCTGCCCAGGACACTGTGCGGCAAAACCGCTCTGGTATCGGAATGTGCCATCAGGCCTTCTGAGGCACGATCAGATTCAAGATGAATCAAAGTCCTAAGCTGCCTGAGGAAGCATTTCACAGGATTGCTAGTTACTGTTTCTTCTGGTAAATGGAAGTATTTGTAAGCAATAGAGCTCTTCTGTCTGCAGAATCCCTTGTTCTTGCTCAAACTCTCGCTTAAGGAGGGTGGACACACACAGGACATCCACAATGGTGCTATATATTTACATTTTTGTTTACACTGTAGATAGGACACAGCAGAAATAACAGCCGTGTTATGCCTATGGAGTGTGTTGTGGTGCAGGTTGCTTCTGCATTTAGCAGGTTGTTGTGTCCTTTGTAATGAGGCAGGTTTCTCGGGTATCTCTGCATTTTGGGAATGTGTGACACGGTACTATAGTTTTCGAGATCTTGTGCTCATGCAGTCTATTTTCAAATAATTTCTTGTAATCCTCAAGATTGAATTAAAGCTTTTAAAAGGCAGTGAAGTAGATGTGATTTAGAATCATGGAAATTAAGTATTTGGAAAAAAAAAAAGAGTTTTAAGTAATTGAGAGAGGGAGAAAAAGAAAAGAAACTTCCCTAGGTCACCTAGCAGATAACAGTGAAAATGTTACTTTTTACTTCTATTGATGTTTTGCTTATGCCTTTCCTTTCCTTTCCTTTGTGCTTGTTTTCCTTATTCTCTTCCCGAGGCAGTGGGGGGTGCAAGAAGAATAAACTTGCAATTTTGTAAGTGATTCTTCTTATCTGCTTACTTCCTTTCTTTTCTCTTCAGAGTGAGCCTCCCACTGTGTGCCAATGGGATAACTAAAAATAAACAAGTCTCATAGCAAAACTCAGAAATTACTGAAATCTGATTTAAATTTTTCTAATCTAGTTTATTTGAAAGCATGCTAGATGTATTAGATTGTTTTGATTACTATAGAAGTGTTATAGCAGCATGAGCCATTTTTTAAAAGAAACATTTTGATTTTGATTTCAAGGCTATTATTTAATTAAAAATGGAATATTTGGCTATGGTAACACATATTCTTGTTTGACCTATTTATTTAGCATTATTATGTTGAAGATTTTTTTGCATGAGACTACTTGTGCAACATTCCTCAGTAATCAGGTAATATGTAAACCAACAACAAAAAAGCAACCAATAAAATAAATAGGTAGCTATGTTTTGCCTACAATATTGTCCATATTCTTTATCTGCACAAGTAACTGATGTGAAGTTGAGAAAGAAACTGAGAAAGATGCAAGTTGGGAAAGTTGGGGATAGAGGCAATAATGACTTTTCTCGGAATTTATAAGTTATGAGCACAGTTGCCGCTGGTTTGAAATTGGTTAGAATATACTATTGTTTAGCCATTTCTGGTCAAGGTGAGCTGAAATGATTTGTGTAATGTGTCAGTAGCAATGCAACCATAATTCAAATTAAATTGATACTACCTGATGTCTGTTAGTAGTTTCTCTGACACTAGAAATACTAACTGAAAACAGAACTCCAGAATTTACTATTGTTTGGCAAAAAGGTGGTAATATTTATAACTAGCTAGAAAGCCCTTATGCCTTTATCAGATGATGCTTGCAAAAAGACCTGGATTGGACAAATGTAACTGTTATTATACAAGCGTAAGTTGCATTAAGTGATAAATTACCCAAAGACTATGATAAATCAGACATAGCACATTAAAAACATCAATGAAGAGTGTTTTGGAGTAGAAGACTTTCAGAAAGTGATGCAGACAAATTACCCTCTTTGAGATTGAATCTATCTCTCACTAATTTCTATAGACTCCAGAGCTTGGGGACATCACTGGAGGAGACATGGGGGGCCTTGGTGCACCAGATTTGTTCTGGGGCCTATTGGAATTACACTTTTTCATGGCTTTTGGAAGGAGAGTTGGCGGGTGATGGAGCTGCTCAGCATTTAGTCCAGTGTGGCAAGCGAGGTCAGTTGAGGCGCTCAGTGTTCACCCTGACCTTAGGATGCCACAGTTCTGGGAACCTATGGTTGGGCAACAAGTCTTAAATGGGACAAGTAAAAACTCATCTTGCCTAATGTGCCTTTGGAGACCTAAATTTAGGTATTGCAGTTTCAAAGTGGAAAGGCATCTCCCATCAAGTGTTTCCAAATACATTTGCTATAAGTTTCTTTCTTTCGCTTCTTAGCTTAGTTGATGATTTTGTCTTTTCAAGAAAATAATAATAATAAAAAATCACTTTTCATTACTTCATTAATCTTAATATTTTTGTTATTAACCATCTGTAATTGCATTACATTTTGCACTGGGGTGGTTTTAGAGTATGTTTTCCTTTAATCAGGTTGGACATGTTTGTGTGTGTGTATGTGTGTGTGTTACTGCTTTTAACCAAAGTTGAACCTTCCATGATGCTGCTTAATGTTCATCAGTGTCTCTTGCTTTTAACTGTAGTTATCAGCAGCGTGCCCAGTGATGACCAGGTTCAGCTACCCTAGTAGAAATGGGATACAACCCAAAAAATACAACAACCCAAAAGGAAGGCTTCTGTGTTTATAATTCATGATGTTTTATGTAGGTTAAAATTATACTGGCTGTTCTTATAGTCCTGATGTGCATATCATTCGGTTTAATTTCAACTTTATTTCCTACAGGGCGCTTGCCACTGTTGCTTTCCAACTTCTCCCTATATGCCAAATCTTCATGAAGATGCACAAGTAAGAAGTGTCTCATAGTGCTAGAAAACAAAAAAGCAGGAAAGCAGAAGTCAGTCCTACCTGGGGTGCAAGGAAAGGTTTCTCTCAGTGGGAAGCTGTTAAAATCTGTAACACACATGTAGAACAAGTCTTTTTGCTATTGCAAAATCTCCCAGCAATGCCTGACAACAGGGGGAGGCATCTCTCCTGGAGGGCCTGGAGGAAGAAATTTCCTCTTTGACTTAAACAACCTTTTAGTTGGTGTCATAGATCCCTGCCTGGACTGGCGATAAACTCATATCTTTTAAATCTAGCATCATTTGAGATAGGCAGTGTATGTTGATTTGAAATACAGCTTGATGAAGGAATAACTGTTAAAATGAATCAAAAATGAATTTGCATCCAAAATACTTTAGAAGACTTTTTGTTACCCGAAAGATAATTTCTAACTGTTAATGTACATCTTATTTCACAAGAGTGTTTTTCTTTATACCCAGAGGCATTGCATATTGCCATTTTCAGTAACAGGTTAGGCAGTTCACCTAGACTTTTTAATTTGCATTATTCTTAAAAAGTCATCTTTTCCACTTTTCTTTCCCTCAGTAGATTATGTGAGACAATTTTCAAGAAGATAGTGTGTGTGACTGCAATCAGCCATAAAGTTTCTAGGAAGAGCTGTAAGAGCTTCCACTGCTAGAATCTTGCTTCCTAATATTTCTCTGTGCATTCAATTATTGCCATCTCTACGTGTGAATGAAATACTTCAGAGTTAAGTGGCAAATTCCTGGAAATTTTAATGGGATTTGGATGCCAGAATCTATTAGGCCACTTTTAAAATTTTAAACTGTGTTTGAATGTTTCTTCGTGATAGACTTTCCCTAAAGGCTAATTTCTTATCAATAGGAGAAAAGTGGATTTTTATTGCTCTGGCTTTTGAGGCTGAAAGAATCAGGCTTGACTGGAAGTATTTGTTGTATACAAGACATGTAATTGTACAATTCTGGAAGATGCTGCCTGTGTATTATGTAATTTCGGTTTTTAATCGTATCAGGTGTCTTGGTGTATTATTTTTGTACCTTGTACTTCACGTGGTGTTAGACTGAAGCATTGATCAGAGATGTATATTCTGACACAGCAACCTATACTCCTATTATGCTCTCTATATTCCTTTATATTTACATTCTAGACAATTGCAAGTTGCTTGGAGGCTAGTTCTCCTGTTCATCCTCATGACCTGTGTAAACTGTTAGCAGAAAGGCTTTGATATCTGGGAGTGACTCTAACCTTGCACAAAGAACAGGACAAGGTTTCAGACACGATAGGGAAGTGCTGCAGGGGAAGGTGAGTTTTAGTCATGTGCACAAGTGAGGCAGAGAAGTGTTCAGGAAGGACAGTTCTCTTTTCCTGGTGCTACTTTGCATTAGGTCCACTGATAATTCCCCACAAAGTATAACTAAATACACAAGTCATATAATGAAACCCATTTCAAAAACTGCCCAGTTTAGAGCAATTCAAATTTTGAAACTGTTTCTGGAAAAGAAGTCCAAAACTGCATTCATATAAAGAAAAATGTGTAGTTTGTTTGTGGGTTGTTCATTTTTTGTTTTTGTTTTCCTTCACAAGTAGTATGAAAGTAGTGAAGTCAGAGAAGAATGAGGTGGCTGGATTCTCCTTTCAATGACAAACTCAACTACTGGCCCAGTGGCGAAGCAGGCAACACTGGACATGGGCTCCAGTGCAGCTCCCTTCCCTGGCTAAGTTCACTTGAACACGCAGCTCTCTTCTCCTAAGAAAGTGCTCCACTGCACAAACTACAGAGAGATCTGTGTAAGGTTTGTTGTGTGGCTCTACATGCAAAATTAAACATTCCCTGAAGCAGCGACTGGAACCAGGTGTTTCATTTCCCAAGTGACTAATCTAGCCACCAGGCTAGAAAGTTGCATTTTCTCATTACCCCTCCCTTCCTCCATGTACATACAGTTTATACATGAGAGACAGTTCCAATTGGCCAGTAGCATTAGAAATTATCTCATTGGCATATAATTTTCCACTGAATTTAATTGGACCATTGCTTAATTCAAATGCAAGGGGAGGTGATTAGAGCAGGCCATGCTCCAAGACCTGCTCAGTTCATTGTACAGGCAAGTTATTATTTTTGATTACTTTATCTGAGGAATTTTCACATCCTAATTTCTAGTCTGAGTTTAAAAACAGGGGAGTAACATCTTGGGCTGCATTAGGCAGAGTGTTGCCGACGAGTAGACGGGGGTGATGCTTCCTGCCTGCTCAGGCCCAATGAGGCCATAGCTGGAGTTGCAGGCCTAGCTCTGAGCTATCCATTGCAAGAGAAACGTGGACCTACTGGAGCGAGTCTAGAAGGGCACAAAATTTATGAAGGAATAGGAGCATCTCCCATATAAGGAGAGGCGGAAAGAGATGGGTCCGTTCAGCCTGGGATAAAAGAAGGCTCAGGAAGGTCTAATCAATATGTATAGATATCTGAAGGGAGAGTGTAAAGAGGACGGGGTTAGAAGTCGCAGTGGTACCCAGTGACCGGGCAAACTGAAACAGAGGAATTCATAAGCTTGTTGTTGAGCACTGGCCATCGAGAAGTTGTGGCATCACCATCCTTGGAGATACTCAAAAACCATGTGGATATGGGCCTGGGCACCCTGCTGTGACTGACCCTGCTTGCACAGAGGGTTGGACCAAATGATCTCCAGAGGTGCCTGCCAACCCCAACTATGCTGTGATTCTGTGAGTAACTTTTAGTTGGGTTATCTGCTTCTAGTCACAGATCTACAGTGACCATGTAAATGTTAAGTAACTAGGTTGTCTTACTCCGTCACATTAAGATACAAAGTTGGTCAAAATATATAGAACAAGATTAACTGAAAAATATTACACTAGAAATGAATCCTCCTGTTAAATTCATAGGTGACAGAAGCCTATTTGCTGATATTAGTAGGATTACATGATGCACACACACATGAAAATGGAGCTTAAGAAACTCTGCAGAGTTGCTTAAAATGTAACTTCCTTAACTACTATTAATTTTACCTTGCCTTATCAGCCTTACACTTGCTGTTGGGGTAGAGTAGGGGGTAGAAAAAGCCATCCTTTGACCCTGGAAAAGATATGCAGGTGACTTGAAACATGATGAATAATTCTTGAAGTAATTTAACAAAGAAATAAATCTCTTTTAAGAAAGGTAGAAAATAAATACAAAAGCAATAGATTCTTTTCTGTGTTAAACTGACATGTTTTGCTCTGATAAATTAAAGTTACAGAAAACTGCTGTAATAAGTGGTTATGGATTTGGTATTCTCGCCCAGTATACAATCTCAGGACTTTGATACTGGATTTTGTAGGTGGAAAGCTCTATTAATACCGAGCTATATATATTTTTTTCCTGGATCCATTTATCTCTTGAACTTTTAGCATCATTAAAGCCTCAGTTATAAACAGGATTTCTTCATAGAAAAATGCAGCAAAATATAAATTACTGTATTCAGGGAAAGAGAAGATTTTAGTAGATTCTCTTGAAACGCTTTAATGTAAATTTAAAGGTGCTAAATTGTTCTGAAATGCCACCTGTGTGAGAGGGCTCTGCACCCTGCCTTGGTGAGATGAACAGAGGGACTCTGTTCTGTACATGGCCAAGCAAGAAATATTATATGTCTGAAATAAAATGTGAAAGCAGGGTGTAAATGTTAACTCTCTATGATCAATGACAGTACTTCCAAAAGTTGTCATTTTAGTAATTTGTACAAGATTTAAAATGCTACAGTATAGAGCCAGGGGATTTCTGTAACTTGGAAAAAAATCTTTCAACACCTTCCCATGTAGTTGGGCAATTATTTTTATCCTTCCCAGTTACATTTTCCATTCTTCCAATGGAGATTTCTATACCTTGCAAAATAGGAGGCCATGAGATTCAAAGCAATAACAAAGCTGTGTTTAAGTGAGCATTCTTTCAAATTTCTTATTTTAAAGTTTTTCTTTCCTTCTTGGCTTCTTAAATTTGAATAATTGACAATTATTGGTAGAAGTAGCCTGGATAAACTTGTCATAACTTGCAGTTTGGGAAGTCCATCTCAAAAACATACCTTGAAGTTTGCCAAAGCTAGCAGCCCTGTCATCAAGGTTGTATAAGAAAGTGCAGAGTTTTTTGGTTAATATTTGATTGCAGAATACAATGACTGTAAGTTTATTGACTCGATTAATCTGTTGGCCAGTTTATTAGCAAATGAGATAGCATGTAATGAAGATCAGAATGGCAAGTTCTGTCACCTTACAGCTTTTTATGTTGTTTAATTTCTATAAAAGCAAAACTAAATATTCACTTATACTAGGTTCCAGAGGAATTAGGCATGGGAAGTCAAGCTGGCCAAAAGACAGCGGAAGCGAGGTTACGGGATATAATCAGTGAAATAAAAGCTGATGACAGTAGCAAGATTGATATTTGTGTTTACAGCTTCTCTTTTTACCTCCTGTCAATGAATGACTCTTGACTGGAGCAACCCAGCTGTGTCATTTCAGTACTTACCAGAAAGACTGGTATCCTTGTTGCTTCTTAATGCTTAGTACTTTAATTTCGTTTCAATCTTTTGGTGATCAGTGTAAAGAGAAGCACATTTTTTAAAGGGGAACTGAGAAAAAGAGAAAATCTTTTATATACTTTACAAATAGCTTTTAAGCAGCAGGAAGATTCCTATGCATATATAGTAGATGCAAAACTGAAGAAAAAGACTATTTTCACCCATTAATCTTGGACTGTTAATTAGGTTACCCAGAAATTGGCTACTGAGAGATTGCCAAGCCTTTAATTATCAGGATAAGCAATTTTGATTGCCAGCAGACATTTTGTTAATCTTTTTTAATAGTTTTATAAATAAAAAATAGAATGTTCAAGAACAGGAACATATTAAATTACTTTATATATATTATGTGAGTACACATAATATTAATTCGTTTTAATAGAAAATAGTAGGCAATATTCAGAACAAGTAGAATAAGCAAAGAGTGCTTCTCTATGCTGATATGATCTATCAGTTGTAAATTATAGAAGAATTAACAGACTAATTATAATAATAAAAGTTGAATTACCAAGTGTCTCTTCATAGGTTAAGGAAATTTAAAGTGATGGCCCTGTTTAATATCAGATTGATGAGTAAGTGTTTTTGTTTCCAGCTACTTTAATTTTAGTGCTTGAAAATGGCTTAAAGACAACTCCATGTTTTTCTTGAAAAGACTTATTAGCTCTAGTGTTAATTTTAATACATATATCTTCTCGATATAACCTAATGGCCTTTTTCTGCATTTTTTTTGAACTTTGATTTTTAACTTTGCTCTAAGTTTTATGAAAATTTACTTCCAGTCTGCCTCACCTAATTCAAAATAGTTGTCTTCTTGACTATGCACCTACCCCCAAAATTGTAATAGTTGCAGAAAATGTTTGATTATTTCTTGAGCTTAATTTCAACTTTCTCAAATTGCATTTTTCATACCAGAATGTAGCTTAATGTTGAACTAATCTGAACAGTTGATTTTCAATATAATTATGAGTTTTTTTTTTAACAAACTGAAACATTTTACTTTCAAGAAGTGTAAATATTTTTGAACTGTTCTTTTTTTTAATAAAAATTCTTTCAATTTGCTGAAATGTTATTACATTAGATCTAATAAGGATTTATTTTGCAGCCTGGAATAAATTTGTAGTGGCTTCCAGATAATTTCTTTTCTAATAACTCTATTTTCCTGCTTTTATCATGTTTAATTGGTGATTTTATTCTTCCTTTTGCAGCTGATAATACCTTAATTCTCCTTGAAGCCGTCCACACGTATGTTTTACTCTTCCTAAGCAGAGGGGCAGGAGGGGAAACTGTGAAAGCAGTATCCATTGTTTGTAAATCTTGGCTTTGATGTATCCTGAAAAATACAGGAATCTAATGTCTGCAACTAGTAGGTCCTCCCAGGGGAATAAATCTTAGAGTTACTTAACAAGCTCCCCTCTCCAGCTGCTCCTTTTCAAGCCTCTGCCTTTGTTTATACCTCAGCTGGGCTGTGTTAAGTCTTTGCTAGATGATGCTCAAAAATGATCATTTCACTGACTGGGTGCAGTGCTTATCTGCAAACACATCTATCTGGGGTCGGGGGGACCAGACAGCAGGAAAATTGAATGTGCTTCTCCTCTGGAGCTGGGACCCCGGGAAGGCAGCGTGTGCTAGGTGCACCCCTGCCACCCCACACTGCTTCCCATCTTCTCTCCTGCAAGTTCCCTTCACTCTCTCCTCTGGCATGGGCTCTGTGCATTCAGATCATTTTTTAAGTGAGTAATTCTATTGGCTGTGGTAGGGTAACTTGAATATGTAAAGCTAGACATACTTGAGTACTTTATTAAATCAGGGACCAGATTTTTCATAATCTTCTCTTTATTTTTAATCTGAATGAGTGGGTCAGTCTCAGGAACCAGATGTCTTAGTTTGGGCTCTGCACTTTGTCAGTTGTGATCAGCCCCTACTTTTTTTTTTCTTTTTTTTCTTTTTTTAATCCAACATGTATTTCATGCTTTTTACTCCTGTCCACAGAAAATAATGAGATTCTTGCACCGTTAAAAGCTCTTTTTAAGAGGGCACAAGTAATAAAACAGCTGAATGAACAATAGCTGGATCTCAGTTGTAGAGCTTTGGGAAGTTGTAAAATAATCTTTAAATTTCCTTTGAGATAAAAATAACTAATGTCAAGGCTCGTGTTTCTACACAGGTCTTACACAGTGAGGTTAAACTACAGCGAGCGGGCTTGGCATTTACCTTGCTGTCTTTGTATTGTGCATTGCCAGTGCACGTGGCATTGCTAGGCAAGGCCTTCAGACTGGGTCCAGCACCATGCCAAGTATTGCAGAAGCCCCCTGAAAGCTCCCCCAGAAAGTGGAAGATCCTGTCAGAGTTCAAGTTTGCTTGCTCCAAGAAATGTTCGAGCTGTTGATTCTTGGGCAGCCTATTCAATATGAATATTCATGATTTGACTCATCATTTAAAACTGTTCTTTATACACACTTTTTTTAATATATATTCGAAAAGTTGGTTAGAAACTATTAAGGATTAATAATTTGTGTCCTAAAGTGACACAAGGAAAAAGGGAAGATATGGCAACTTCTGAGTGCCTCGAAGACCGGTCGCACGGTGTTAGGTGAACTCTTTCTGAACTTAAGCCTTTAAATAGTCCAGTGTAAGTTGTGCTGCATGATATATTGCATTAGATTGTTAATGAAAATACTATTTTGTATCAGGTCTTAATAAAACCAGGGTTACTACAATGATATACTTAACCAAATCTATAATCTCATAAACTAAATCTGAAAAAAATAATGTTCCAAAAGCTCATATTGATTAAACAGGAATTATATTAACTCCTATTACCTCTTTGATTCATTTGCCATGCATAATACCTATAACTTTTTGGTTTATCCCATTGATCTTGTTAAATATTTGCACAATCGCTTTCTTGCAGGCTTCCTGAAGTGTTTCTAAATTCATAAGCAATTCAATTGGTAGAGTACTTCTTAGCCACGTACTGTAAAAAGCTTTAAATGTTAACAGTATGAGTTTGCTGGTGAAAAGTAACTGATTTTTAAATACTATGTGATATTCTATTACCAACCAGGAAAATAAATATTAAATATATTGCAACAAATGTATATATTATCACCATAAAATATATATTACTGCCTTGACATTTAGCTATTGCTATTTTATGAAATACTAATATTTTATTAAAAAAAATAGTTTTATTTTTCTTCCTGTTTGAAAAGAATGTTGGATAACATGCTCTTTCTTAGTAACTTGATATATAGTTCCTGGAGAAATAGCCCAATCAAAAGATTGCTTAAAATATATATATATCTTTTTATCAACCTCAGTCCTCTTAAATAGAATTAGTTTTGCCCTTATGCAAGAGAATGTTAAATATTCTCACTGTTTTGAAAACTTAAGGTTACCCAAGATGTGCAAAATCCTATTTAAAAAGAAATGGACATAAAATAGATCACAGTCTCAAAGATAAAAGAATCCAAAACCTGGTCCTCTTTCACATATGTAAGGAGGCAACTGTTTTATGATTTTAATGTATTCTGTGTTTCATACATTTTCAGGAAAAAGATATAATGGACAGTTTTTCCCCTGTCTTTCATTAACTCATAAAATGCGTAGTCTTATCTTGGGATTTCTTCCTTAACTAGATAAAATTCATATTTACATTTTGTGGAAGAGTAGAAAAGCTGCTTTTTGTGAAGGTTTGCTTTTTTGCATAATTCAGAGTGAGATTTCGCTTGAGGAAAAAAAAAAGTTTTTATTTCTCCAACTAGCTAACCACATGACATTTTAGGAGTATGTTCCTCTCAGAAGCCAGCCTACCATCCAACATATTAATTATTTTTACAAAGCCTTTCGTAGTATTTCTTGAACATGGTATCCCATATTCTGCTTTTCTGTTCTCTGGAGATCTTCAAAACCCGCTTGGACGCAGTCCTGTGCCACGTGCTCTAGGTGTCCCTGCGTGTGCAGGGGGGTTGGACTAGATGATCTCTAGAGGTCCCTTCCAACCTTAAGCATTCTGTGATTCTATCATTTCTGTATCTTTCCTGTGTTTCTGCTCCCCTTGAGAGCATCATTGTATCTTTCCACGTATTCCAGATTTCTTTTGTCAGCTTTGAGTGTGTAGTTCTCTTCATGTCCTTCCTTCATACGTTCTATACAATTTAGTATGGATTCCTCCTAGGATGTTTCTTTTCCTTTATGCTTGTTTTAAAGTGCTATAATCAATCAATAAACTAGATTAAATTCTGTTTTACAGAACATTTTCTTCTTTCTGAGAGCCTTTCATTGATTCACAAGATATTGTTGCCTGTGTCTGAACTATAAAATACTCATTTGTATTTGCAAGTCTAACCACCTTGTCATTGTTCTTCTTAATAAATCAAAATCAAATTTGGAAACTTTGCTGACAGAGCAAATTCATGGACTAAATTTCCTTCCCTTGAAAATCTGCATCAGTTATGAGGCAGAATTGAAATAATTTTGGCAGTGTTGTTATTCTTTCTTCTAGATTTTCTATCTCACAATGAAGCATAATGCAGAATAATTGTCCTTTTCTGCTTCAGCTGATTTGAGTGTCAGGGATATTGCAGGTCAAGGCTGATAGGCCTCAGAAAAATCTGTATAAAAGCTTGTTCAGCACATCACTGCAGTTTGTCTTTTCACCTTAAATTTATCTTAATGTATTCCTGAGATCATTTGAAGTAAAAAGGAAACATGAAGAGTTACCTTAATGGGAAGAAAGGCACAATTGATCCCCACTTTGCTGCCATATAAGCCTTCAGATGCATGAAAAGACATAATTTTTCTGGACCTTTTTCTGATTTCCCATATTTATGCATTTAGCATTTGGATTGAATCCTTATACCATAATGTTAAGCTTTTGTAGTTTTTGCTTTTTAGACAGCATGTTATTCATAATATTTTCTTTACATTTCTTCCTGTTTTTCAGGGTTTGTATAGTAGTATAACTATAAAATATAGATGTGTTTAACTTAAAATATTGCACTTAATATACTGCCATGAAGCTGATAAATGCCATCAACTAGGGCAACTATAGAGTGTTTTTTCAGTGTTGTCAATTCATGTGGGTTTACAAATTTATGAACCAGTTAAGCATTACTTGTGTTATCTGAACTCATAAAACTCATTATACTGATGCTTTCTCACTGTTAAAATGTGTCTGCAGAATT
The DNA here is from genome assembly GCF_059628265.1 of Tinamus guttatus. Lineage (NCBI taxonomy): Eukaryota > Metazoa > Chordata > Aves > Tinamiformes > Tinamidae > Tinamus > Tinamus guttatus. Next base: position 1,532,183 of record NW_028288545.1, read on the forward strand.
ACAGCTTTAATGATGAGAAGTGTAATTGTAGACTTGTGAAAATGTTCATGCAGGCATCATCGTAGTAATGTTCAGATGACTGAGAGATATATTGACCAGGGGAGGAGTGGAAGGAGCAAAGGGGTTAAGTGCCATATCGTAGGCACCTAAGGATGGCTGCTTCGCACTCCTGTGTGTCCTGGTTAGCCAGTTGCTAAGGAAGAAGACCTTCCGGTTTTGTAGTGTAAACTACTTGTTTTCCAGCTAAAATACACTGAAAGGGAGCAGCACCTGTGCGGAGCTATAGGTGCTAAAAACCTCTGTTTTATCTTGGGTGGCAACATCTGATCAAGGAGGTTTATTCTTGCATCTCTGTTTCACTCCGCTTGATTCACCTCTCCCACTGATCTCCTGATATTAGAATTCTGTGCGTCTTATGCCAGGTTTTATCTGGTACATTTAAAGTATGGATTTGGGGGCGTTTCTGGAAGAATGAGTAGAGTTTTGAGTCATTTTCCTGGTAAATGGCACAGATTGCCTATGCAATTTGAAAGTTGCAAAGTTTATTTTCTTCTATGATAAGCCACTAAACTATTATTATTATTATTATGTGATTACTCTTTTCTTATTCCTGAGAGATATATTTATATGACTAAGCCTTTAATTTTTTACACATAGAAAGCCACTCACTGACAAAATATTTCTCTGTCAAAGAACCAAAATCTCATGAAAGTAATCTAAGTGGATGACCCTACAGGTGATTGTGAGTGTTATAGTTATTATTAAGGTATTATTTAAAAAGGGGACATTAAAAAGGGTTCCAGTCATTTATTTTCTTGCTGATTTTGCTTTTCATCAAAAATAGACTTGTAGAACTAAGTTGGCAACTATAACTGTGATACTTATTGTGCCTAAGAAAAATTAAAGGGTAACCTGTGACTTAAGGTTATTTATAATAAATAAGTTTTAGGGTCATTAATTGAAGGTTTATGATATGACTTTATGATATAGTTGTTGACAGTTGATTTTTCAGATGTTGGCTAGAGGGAGGCTGATGTGTGTCCCAGAGGTGACCCATTCCCTCTCCCTCTCCTTTGGCCAAGCTCTGGTCCCTTTAAGAAAACCATTGCTATTTTAGAATACTTTTACAAAACTGATGCAAATGACTGGCTTTTTGATATGATTACAAAAAAAGCAGCAGAAAAGGAAGGATGTTTTAAGAAAACTGCCACAGATGAAGTAATTGTCTTATTTTATAAAATAATTCTGTAACTTGGGCTCAGTTCCTTCCTCTGCCTGAAAGGTATTTCCTCTCCGGGATAGAGCAATGACTACAGGGCTATAGGAAATTTTAGTTTTTGTTAAATGGTGATTACAGTTGGCAGCGCTCTTAATTTCTCCAGATCATACTGTTCCTGTTGTTCCACCTTTTACGAAGGGGAAGAGGAGGAGGGAGAAAAAAAAGAAAAAAAAAAAAAGAAAGATTTTTTTTTTCTGGGTGTGCACAAGCACGGGGAGCAGCTCCAGGGATTTTGGGCAGGTGTCTCTCGTCTCCACGGTGGAGATGCGCGTTCCCCTTCCCACCCCCATCGCGCAGGCTGCCCAGCTGCCGCTTCCGTGCCCCTCCGCTCCCGTCCGGATCTCGCGAGCCGGGCCAGAACAGCCGCCTCCTTGGAGCTGGCTTGGCAGCGTCTCTCCGCAAACATCCGTGCGGCTTTGCCGGTTTCTCTGTCGCAGAGGTGTCACCGACAGGGCAGCCGGCCCGTGCTCGCGCTTCTGAAAGAAACGGGCAGGCCGGGTTGATCTTACACCCTTATAAAGGGGCCTGCTCTAAGCCTCACAGACTGATTCAAATGGGAGGAGTATTGTTCCTAAGTACGCAGGGGCAGGTACCTAGTTATCTCTTTCTTCTCTTCTCTTTTTTTTTTTTTTTTGGTGGGGGCAAAATCTGCAATACCAGCGGATAATGCCCAGGGCAAAGGTACCAAATCACTGAAGAGAAATGGTTGCCAAAAAACTTAAAGACTTGGGGAGAGAGAGGGAGGGAGGGAGGGAGAAGGGAGGCATACTATTTAGACTAGAGTAATACAAATTTGGACAGCAGCATTCTTTCAGACAGCTGTAGCGGACACAGTTTTTTGTACTGGAAGTGATAACCGCAGCCAAAAATGGCAACAGTTGCTCCTATTCCCCAACCTCCTTACACCACTCTGCCCCATCCCACTCCAAAAAACATGTGGGCAAATTGCTTTTACCTAACCCAAGCTTTGTATTTTTGGCATATAAATGAAGTCAGAATGCATATGATATAAATGTGTAATAACAGCAATGACTGTTTAATGTTATTAGGAGTTATCCTCAGTAAAATGCATGTCATGTCCAGTGCGGGCTTAAGTGCGTGAATCTGTGCTATCCTTTAAGAGGCCACGATGTGTGAAGCTGGGTCTAAATATGACAAGGAATCTATTGATTTGTGGTTGTTGCTCTGCTGTGTACGGCTATGTGAAAATAGACTTAGGTCAGAAGTGCTACAGTGTTTGTTGAAATTGTGAGCCTGAACATAGACAAATTAATTATTTGCAGTTTGTTATTCTGTGCACATAGTATATTAAGACACTCAGCCTGAAGTTATGTTTCTCCTACAGTGACTGAAATAACATTATTTATGTTCTTTATCAAGGCAATTACTTCAGAAAGTGTTGATTTTAGATGTTCTTCTAAAGCAAGCTAATTATTCTTTCTAACACTCTGAAAGTATAAATGGAGTAGAAAACCACATGATGCTAATTTAACCATTGCTGTGTTTTCCCTTAAAAGATGCAGATGTTTCACTCACATTATTTCTTCGTGCTTTTGTTACCCAAAGGCTACAAGGAGTTGGGTTATCTCTTATTTCCCTTGTCCCTGGTCACAAGCAGTATCTTGTTGGCACATAAATGTAACTGAACTTCAATGGCAAAATGGGCCTGAGCGCGAGCAAGATGCAGGGTCTCATGTGCGGTGCTTGGTACGGTTATGCTGTGGTGTTTAGTCTCCTGTGTGATGCCTTGGACATTTCCAGATGGTTTTCTCTTTCAGAAACGTTCTAACAGCAATTTTTAACTCAACTATGTTTATCTCCAAATTTGACCAAGTTACCAAATTTATACTTTCTTGTGCGAGTAACCTTTACCTTTTACTTTATTTCATTTTTTTTTAAATTAATGTATTAAAAATTATGAGGTCTCTGAGCAAAGACCTCCCGATGTCCTCCAAAATCGGCTTGGTAGTTTTGATTCAATTTCTCAGTTAAGAAAACTGTTTTTGCTTTAATGCTTTTTTCTTTTTCTTAAGAAACAAGAGTTTTCTGCCATTGCAGAGCATAATTACTAGCACATAATAACACACTGTGTAACGTTGGCTTTTGGAAAGGAAACTGGTGAGAGCTGTTGACTGGTGGAGGAGCTGAGACGCTGTTCCTGTACCCCTGTTACGATGCTTTTAGTCAGCACCATGGCTAATTACTGACGAGATGGCTGGAAATCATCTACCCTAGCCTGTTCATTAAGTTAAAGATACAGAGAGGAGCTAGTAGCCTGCATTTTCTTCCTCACCAGGCTTCTCTAAGAGTTTAAAAAAAAATCCTTTTCCTACACACAGAATATAATTTTTCAGTTTTCAGTTGTCATCTCCTGAGGAGCAGGACATTACAGACATTTATCCCGACAAACTTATTTTGCCTGAAAAGGGTGATCTTTTTTGTTTTAATTATTTTCTCTATTTTTATGCTTATTACTGTATATCTATTTGTCATCCAAATACACCATGTATTTTCAAAAGTTAAAAATTCCTTTCCAAAAAGGATTTCATTTGTGTTCGGTGCCTCATTAATTTAATTTTCTAATCAAATTTCTGTTCATGCATGATTTTAAAGGCACTCTTCTTCTTTGCCTTTCAACTTTATTTCTTACCAACTTTGATGTATTATTCGACTCTATAATTTTATTATTTAACACCTGAAACTGTGCTAAAGTACAGTTCATGAGGAACTAACTGCATGGAGATGCACATTATTTAAAGCTGGTTATAAATTTTCTGGAAGGAAGGATAAAAGGTCAATTGAGATCTCTGCATTGTCAGGAGCTTTGGCTTTGTTCAGATACACAAAAACAAAACTTAGGAGAAAAAAAAGGAAGGAACAATATTGTATAGTATAATTTTTTTTACTGAACAGGCAGTGATCTTAAAGAGAAAAAGAAAACATTGTTTCTATCACTTTGTTCCTGATTATTCAGAAATAATATAAAACCGATGAGAAATCCAGTCACAATTCTGATTCCCCAGACCCAGGTCCTGCAGAGAAAATAACTCAAATAACTGGAAAATTTTGTATATGCAAAGCAACTCGCATCAAACAGAAGAGGCAAGTGAGCAGCATTAAATAAAGATTAGTATTTGGCATTGAGCCCATACTCCTGAAAGCACCATTTGTCTGATCCCTCTGGGGTGAGTGGTGAATACCAGCCTAAAGCAGTGGCAAAATATCGATTTTGTTCTTCAAAATCTTCAATACTCAGAGTGACAGCAGGGTCTCCTGGAGAAGTTACTCGCAGCTGGCTGAATTTGGTTCTTAAGAATTAAAATATATCAGAATAGATCACTATGCCATTGTAAATACGTCCCTTGCTTTTGGAAAATGTCAGGAAAGGAAAATACTGTATTTATGAGGAAGTATTTTGCCTTGATTCTAAACATCAGGACCAAAGAAAAGGCAAATTTAGGTTTGCAATATCTGTTCAGAATGTAGCTAAGGGAGCTGACGCCTGACTTTCTCAAAGGCAGATGATAACAAAATTACTGTTGTTGCTCCTCCCTGTGTGAGAACTTTTCTGCCACCCTTGTAGTACATCTGTATGCACAGCACTCAGCCACGGGAAAATAATAGAGTTAACCTTGAAGGAAGAGCGTAGCCTTGTCAGGTCGGTGCTCTGCTCGGGTTAAATGCCCCTTCTCAGCAGCGCTAATTAGTGTTGCACTAATATTGATAAACTGCCACCTTCGCATTAGTGACTTGGGATGTACCGTGCACTTTTGATCTCTTGGATGTTTCCATTTCAGTCCGTGTAGACCTTTGGACTTCTGTGTGGTTCAGGATATTTCTGCTCCAATTATTATACTGTGAGAAATAATCAAAGACGAGTCTAAATGTTCAAAATGGTGTTCTGGGTATTTTTCCTATTATTTGAAGAAAGAAAATAATTGTGTTAAAAATATGGCTGAATAGATCAGTAAGTCTTTTGAAAGATGCAATTGTGCATGCCTGGAATAAATAAATAAGTAAATCTTAGCGATTATACCTTTCCTAGTTTTCCTCTTTTACATTTTAGCTATCTGTTTAAAATCCGGCAATAAAATATATATCTTTTTGATGCGTGGCAGCTGAGGGACTGTCAGTGAAATGAGATTTCCTATTCTGACAGATGAGAGCTATAAGACAAGGCAAATTTAAATATGTAGTTCTACATTTCACACCATTTAGTCAATGGATATATTTATATGTGACCGGATAAAGCTACTTTCTTGACATTATAAGAATTTTTATATATATTTACATTGTATTCATCATGGGTTTCTAATGTAAATCTGACTTGAGAGCAAAGTCTGAAAATCCATTTTCATTAAGAAAGTCAACAGTACAGTAAAAAAGTAGTTAGTATTTTATGTGGTTTTGGGCTGCCTTCCTTAGAAAAATAGACCAAAAAAGTTCTGGATTTGTTTGAATCTTTCAGGAGCCTGGTGTTCCTGTACTTACTTTTATGGTACCCTAGGTCTGTTACACGCAAAGTGTGTTCTTTCAAACTTTTTCTGTATTTTAGATTGTCATATTTGTCTTCTAGCTATAATTTAGTTGGGAAGCCTTTCTTTCCTCTTGCACCATTCACATTTTGCTTTAGTCCTTGCCACTGAGAAAAGTTGCTGCCAGGTGTCAAGATGCAGTTCAGGGAAATGCACTCAGGGTGTATCTATTTCCGTTTGTGTTGTGGTCTGAAGCTGTTTAGGGACAGGCTGTGTGGAGGAACGGAGGAAATCTGCTGCTCCTTCACATAATGTTATTCAAGTGGGTGAAGGACACCCTCTGATTGTGAAGCAAACCATAGGTTAGACAAACCTATACTAAGAAAAGATAATTTAGGTATCATTTCACGGTATTGAGGAGTAAGCAAGAGCTGTATATTCTAGCTTGACAGAATGAAAAGAAAGCATAAATCAAGATAATTTCCTGAAGGTAGTATAGAAGTCTGATATTCACACCTTATTCATCCTTTCCCAAAAAATCCTTTGTCCTACCAATTGTTTTCATAGTGAAACATTGATGCTCTCCTGATATGTGTGGTTGGCTGATAGTAGTGCTCCATTTTTATCTTGTGAGAAAGTATGTATTATGAAGATCTTAATGGCTTAAGGCAGGCTGTAAAAAGGATGGTAGATATAAGGCCCTCTTTCCAGATATTGCAGTAAGGGCACTGTCTAATGGTTCTGTGTATGAATGTAAACCTTTCTTATGGTTTCAGTAGCTTGATCACTTCAGCTTCTTCTCTCTGATGCAGCCAGTTAATTTGAATTATACCATTAGCAAGGAAAGGCATTTTTCTGCCAAAACCTTTTGCCAGTCAGCATCTTATACATCACTTCTGTTTCTTTACTGCTGTTCTACATGGCATTTTTCATGTTTCTGCTGAATCTCTTTAGCTTTTTACCTTCTGCATGGCTCAGCACTTAATTAAGCTAGCTAGCTGAGTATAAACGGGACCAGTAATGATGGATAATGTTCCGTACAAAGAATAAAAATATTTTTACTGTAACACTACCATAAAGTGGTTTCTTAAGTTCACAATAAGTACAAGGAAAGGATAGGAAGGATTGTGGAAACTGGAATGGTTTAAAGGATGAAGCTGTCATTCTTCTTTATTGTTCTTTATTTAAGAGCTGTGTCTGTAAAGACTGCTACTTAATGGTTTACATTCCCTAAAATGCAGCTTAGGGAATTTTTTTAATTTGTTGGGGGAGGGCTAAATGTTGCAATTTTTCATTTATTAAACGTGCAGAGCTCTGTTATTAAGAGGTCCAAAACTGCTAAACTATTTGTCTTAATCAAGAAAAAAAATCATATTTGAGATCAGGTGTGGCATTTCTTCCCTTAATCAATACAGCTAGCACTGTATTAGTGTAGTGAAGTAGTGTGTGCTGTTCAAAATAAAACCCACAGTTGCTTTGGGCATCTCTGATTGGGAACATTGTTTTTGGCTTGTAAATACTTCAGTTAAAAATTGCAGTGACACTTGTTTCACCTAGACTTATGTCATTACTGCTCTAACATTATTTTAAAACTAATGAGTTCAGTAGAGGATTTCATATCTCTGCTGTCCTTCATTCAGCTGTTTCATAGTTGATCTCTAAAGCTGCTCAATGTTGTAAAGTTTTCTCTTTTACAAACAGTAACTAACACTTATCAGAAGAAGGACAACTGAACTTGAACTTCTACTTCCTTTTGGAAGGTTTTTCTGTAGTTACTAAGGTATGGTGAAGAGCAGGATCCCTATTATGTGCCAGTTGAGAGAGAGTTAAAGTCTGATGGATCATCAGTTGGTGACAGAATTATTTTACAGAAAAGGAAAAAAAATATATTGCTACGAGTCATACAATTCTATCAATTAGCTCAAAGCTGCAGTACTTCCTTATTTCTACTGAACTATTTTTAAGAGGCTCTTGTGTGTTTAAAATAAATGTTATTTTAAAAAGAATGTTAAGTATTAGACTGTTAACATGTGGCATATTTTTCACATCCTTGCTATAGTAAGATACTGTAGTAATAATGTTTAGTGTTTAGCTTTGCTGGTGCTTGAATTAATAGAATTATTTTAAAGAGCAAGATAACCTGATAGTTCTGAAGGCTTTCTTCCAAACTGTGGTTCAGACAAAGTGGATCATAAATACTAACATGTCTGGAAGAGCAATGAAAGGGCTGCGACTGTTCATGCTCCTGGACAGTTCTGCGTGATTTGTTTTCGAAGACTTTACCTCTATGTACTGAGTTAGACCCATTCGCAATGAAATCTGAACCCTAACATTTCTAAATGACCTACGTCCTGAAAGAAGACTCTACTATTTTTCACTATCAAACGAGGAGATGCAAAGATCATCGGCCCACAAACACTTGCATTCTGGAGATTTACAAAAGAGCCCACTGCTCTGGTTAAACACTGTCAAATTGAGCACTAATTGCAATTTTATCAATTTAATGAAATAGTAATTATAGTAGATTAATTATAGCAGATTAATTTTGCCATGTTAACTTTTATGAAAAAAAAGTTAATAGAAGCAATTTCAAAGGATGGGCCAAACTTGTCTCTAAAAAGCTCTGTTTTTTGATACGGCTTCCATGTGGGAGTATCAACAGCCAATAGATTGTGAGACTCTTTCTTGGACCTCACACTTGGTCAGCTCTGCTTTTGCCTTAAGGGACAGTTATCTGAGATACCTGCCTTCTTAATTGGATTGCTAAGTAGTAATTTTTACATGCTCTGCTTCCCTGATAGTAGACAGACTCTGTTTACTTATCTCTAATAAAATTAATTAGAGTTTAAACCCTAAAAACTAAATTTTCACATTTGAAGACTTACAAGTTTTATTTTGAACAAAATAAAAACTGAATTCCTAGTGATGATTGAATGTCATTTCTGTTAGATGAGAACTTGAAACTTTAACAGATCATCATGCCATTCCTTTTATTATCCAACAAAATTAGAATCATGTGGCAGAGTTTACTGCACAGTGTTTTCAGTCTTTCTCTTCTACCAAGAGAAGTGATTTAGAGTTAGAGGGCATTGAATACAGAGTCAGTCATCTGGTTGTTCTTTAGATGTAACTAAAGGAAAGTAAGTAACACAACTAATTTGATTCTATGTAAATCACTTTGAAGAAGAAGAAAAAATCTATTGCTACTTGCCTAGTTTTAGCATTTGTCTTTTAATGGAAAGAATCTTTCTATTTTCCTTCAATATTTCAGTCATTTTATCTCTCACTGGCTGCATACACATAATTGTTTCTGATCAGCAAAATGGTTTGTAAGCAAATTCCCCACTCTTCATTACTTATTCCCTACTTATTGCATGTTGGTTCAGTACATGCTTTTGATGATCCTGAGCTACCTTCTTCTCAGAGAAAATTGAACTAGACATTCCATTTCAGATATGCACTAGCACAATTTATTTATTTATTTCTTCTTCTTATATAGAGCAATTACAAGATTTGGATCATAAAATTAAGGTTTGTAATCTTAAATCTTGTTTATCACTTTTTTGATTTTTAGGCAGCTATAGTGGAAGAAAAGTGAATTATGCTTCTTAGTTTTCCTTTTTCACCTTTTTTAATTTTTTAAACTCAAGCTTAAATTAATTGCTTTTCCTTGTTGGCAGTTTTGCTTTCTGATTCTTACTGCAGTTTCCTAGGGCTGAATCTTAAGATATACTCTCTACATAGAAAGACCTCCAACAACAACAAAAACTCTTTAAAAGCTCACAGTGGTATGAGTAATTGTGTATGATTATAATAAAGTCTTTGTGTTGCATACATTGAACACATGTACACACACTCATTTTTATATATATGCATGCATATATATATATATATATACAATGAGTCATTTGCTGAAGTTATTTTAAAGAAAAACAATATGTGCCTGTGTGTATTGGAAATTGGAGTTTGTTTCAGTTTAGCCTGGTTCAGATAAGACATAATTGTTTAGTCTTTTTTATTACATTTTCCTGGCTGTAGATGATGCACAACATGAAAATTAATTGGTAGGCCAATTGTAGGAGTAAAGCCACAAAAGAAATCCTGTAAAAAGAAGGTGGAGTAAGCCTCTTTCTTTCCCTATGATTTATGAAAGCAATTGAAATAGCCTGCAATATTATCCTCTACACTTATTATATCTAATGGACAATTAATTTAAGCTTACTTAAGAAAGTGCAGAGAAGGAGCAAAAGGGATGGACTAACAAGATGTGAACTGCAAGTATGGGGGATCAGAAAGGAGTCAGCAATTTACCATTTAAAACCATGTGTCTAATTTGATGTACAGCTTTCCAATATTTGCATCCAATGCATTTTAAAGATGTGAGAAAAGGCTCGTGCTAGTGCTGGTTGAAAAATAAAATATTTCTTAAAAAAAAAAGTTTCAAACTGTGGTTTTGTTTTAATGAGGAAAGAAAAATGAAACATCAGTGTCTGTGATTTATAAAACAGAAATGGTTGCACCTCATCCCTCCTCCATCTCTTTGCTCTGCACAATACTGTGTGTGCTGCTGGTTGGGAGGCTCTGTCTGCTGTCTTGTCTTTTTGCAGTGAGTTTCTCTCTTTTACGGTTTGAAAGCTGACATTCATCTTCTGAGAAACAGGGATGTTTTTCGGTGGAGAGGATGAGTTAAAAGTTTCCTGTGAGTTTTAGTTATGACTTCAGTCCTGTTCTTCCTGATGAGGACAGTGTTACGAATCCAGTTTAAGGTGGTGATGGCTCAGTTGTGGCTTGAGTGAAATATATATTTGCTTCTCTTTTGTCTTCTCCAAGTTACTATCAAACAAATATTCATACCAGGGAAAGAAAATGTCATCATAAAGATATTTGTGTAGGAAATTGCTGGACCTTTTCTTTTTTCTTTTCTTTTCTTTTTGTTCCCTGTGGTCTCAGGGGCTTCTATGATGCAAAGTCTTATTTTCCTCTGTCTTCCATTAGGAATAGAAATATCTTCTATTCCTGCTGCTTTTGGTCTTGAAAACAGCAGTTTGAAAGCCCTCTGAAATTCGTTAATCAGAAGGAGAGGCCTTTGACATATTTGACACACTGAGCAGGTTTGGTAGTTTAAAACCAAGTGCGAATTTGGGTGTATTTGGGGAATGTGTGCATTTCTAACATCCTATCAAGCAAAATACCATAAGAGTAGGTTATCCCAGTAGACTGTGACCGTTATGTTTGGCAGGTCGTATTAGAGAAAAATTACAGCTTATCTGGGGAGGAAATGGGCAAAGTCCTTACTGTTTGTCCAGAAAGTGTGGCTAAGGGTCACCTTTCTTTCGCAGCCCGCGCGTAGGTGTCGGCAGCAGCTCTGCGCTCGCACGTTGTGCTTGGGTTGCTGCAAAGTGACACCTGAAGTGTCACCGTGCGGGCATTGCTCCAGCTCGTGTCCTTCTGCATCCTTCTGCATTGCATCCGTCGCTCGGCGGCATTTTCGGCTCCGTGCTGGGGGAACAAGCAACTGGGCAGCTGCTGTTTTATTAGGGGAGGTTTTGGGGGCTTTTGCACGTTGTAGCCTGTGTCGGAGGGGAGACGGCACCCCTCACCCTTGCAATATTTTGGTGACTGTTGCACGCACCATTCTGCTTTGCAAAAAATGTTATATCGGTTTTGCTGACTGCTCATGACGGATGAAGCCCTTGCAGAGGTGCTGGGGCTGGCAGATGGGTGTCCTGGTGCGACACAGGGGTTCTGGGCTCAGGACACCCTGGGCTTGGGGTGGGGGCCAGTGCTGCAAAACCAAAACAAATCCCTCTTTGGGCATGCGTTGGCGCCGGGTGCCACCGCGGCAGCAGCGTGGCTACCTGCCAGAGCTGACGGGCCAGAGCCGCAGTTTATGTTAACGAAGTCCAATATAAACCGGGAGTGAAATTAATCTTGCAGGTCCAAGATAACCAGATTCTTTTATATGAAGAGAATCTTTTCTTTTTGTGTACTTATCTGAGCACTTGGGATGGGAAGGGGTGAGATATAGGGCTTTTTCTCCAATAACAGTTGTCTTATTATGCTCCTACCACTGTTTCCTTCTGAGTAAATTTTTTTATCTGGGGAGTGCTAATTTTGAGCTACGCAGTAGCAATTAATCATAGTAATCCTAGGGCTTCTGTGTTTTGTGTGTAAGCTGCACTGCGTGTTGTCACAAGGTCTTTTATGTTGCTTAGTGGTTACTCTGTGCGCCAGTAGCAGGTACTGCGAAAAGAAAATTTAAGTGTGAAAAAATATAAAAGAGCAGTTTGGTGCAGTCGAAAGGACTGCGCATCTGACTGAGAAACGCTTACCTCCATCCTCTGCAGCCCTTTTGTGATGGGACTTGATGTGAGTTAGTATCCGTTTCTCCTTGCCTTTCCGAGACTTGTTCCTAAAGGTGTTCAGAAAGTGCAAAGAAATCTATAGTTCTTTTATGAAGGAAAAGAGAAATGCTTTCTGAATTTGGTCTGTTATTTCCATTTCTGTTGCATGGGATATCGACAATATGTCCCTCTTAAATGTTTAGAGATTTGATGAATCAGCTGTGGTGCTTATGGTGTGGCTGGATGTATGCCTGTCAGTAGAATAATTGGGAAATTTGTGGTAATTTAGATTCTCTTCCTATTTATTAACCTGTTCACGTTGCAGCATGGAAACAAGTCTGTTGGCATGAATCCCTGCAGAAAAAAAATACAATATATTACACATAACAAACTGGGGAGGAGAAAAAAAAAGAAAGAGAAAGAAGAAAAGATGATGATCATCTAGCTTTTTACAATGCTAGATGATTCAAAATAAAACAGATATGAAATGCAGCATTTAACTGTACGAATACAGAAAGCTCCATCTGTTACCCTGTGCTTGCATGGCTTAATCCTCTCTCTTGCATACTGTGGATAACTGTGTTCAGTTTTCAAGCGTTATTGATGGTCCTAGATGTTTCCAAGAATGGACGAAAACTGATTCACAGCGTTTGATTGCTCTTTTACAAATTGCTGAGTACAAAATAATAAAAATGCTAATCAGACAGTGCAGCACTGAGCAAGGTATGTGGGATGCTTTTAGCAAATAAGAATCCTCTTTAGGTTTATGTGCCTTTGAGAAGGAGTTGTTTTAATAGATAATTTTTAAAAAATAATTGTGTCCATTAGCACATATCAGAGGGAATATCAATATTTTGGTGATCCTGTGTGCCTTGGTAGGCAAAGACATAGGTTTGCTGAATGATATTTTTCCCAAATGCAAATAGTTTTGATTGCAAAATAAATATTCTTGTTGCTTTAGTTGTAATCTGTCAACTCTTAACTGTGACCCACTCTGACAGTTTTAATTGCCGTGATTGCACAAAGGCACCCGGAGGCACAGCTGGATCCTGCACCAGCGTGGAGCAGAGCAGCTTTCCTCTTCATTGCTTCTCTCGTCCCAGGGCGGAGGTGTCTCCCCTGTGGTGGCCTGGCAAAACCATGGGGAGACAGAGATTGTTTGAGGCCTGAGGGCTTCCCATAGCTTCAGCAGGGAAGACGCTTCTCTGAGACACTTCTGAGATGAAAGAGTTGGGGTCCCTTCCTTTCTGCGTCCCTTTTATATTGTTTCCATGAGTCCTTTCTACTACCCTAAAGCCAGTTTGTTCCAGTTAGACATCAAAGTAATAAAGCAGAAATGAATCATCCGCTCCTCTGATGAGATAAAGACGTCTTAACACAAAGTTTTATTTTAATTGCCTTTTATGGAGCACAAGGGAATTCTAAATAGCCAAATGAGCTTCCCATAGACATCTGTGATTAGCGAAACTGGCCAATCCCAGAAAATGATAAATGAGAGAGAGAACTTGCGTTTTGCCAACTGAGAAAGGAAAATGAGGTAAATTATGTTTTTTTTTTCTTTTTCTTTTTTCTGTGTTCTTTGGCCACAAGCCAGATACTTTTCAGTGCTTCAGAACTGATCAAGACATTTACAGCAGGAAGCAGTAACAAGCATTTAGAAATTTACTTTAAATTTCCACCTTTTATTCAGAAACCAAAGTACTTGTTTAAAAAAATAGAATCCCAGTTTAATGATCAGAGATTTAATGAATACACTTTCAGGCTGTTTAAACCCCAGGTACTTGATGCAATTCCTGCGAGCTGATATGGGGTCAGGTTACACTCTGATACCTCTCTCTCTTTCCAGAAGTCAGATAGGAAGAAGCTAAAAGACTTCCCGAAGTCCTTGCAGGCCTGGTGTATTGAAGGGAGTGTCTTCCTCGTGAAAATCATTCTGATACTACTGTAATCACAAGTGTCTGCTGACACTGCTGTCTATAGGTGCAGAACTCGTCCTGACACTATCCTGGTATCACAAGGTGACTCCAAGGATGTAACATGACCTGATTTAATTTAGGTATCTCTAACCAAGCAATGAACTGAAAAGAAACAGATAAATTACCTATGAGTTTTGAGAACGTTGTACAGCTAGACCTTCCTACCTGCCTTCAATCACAAGGCAAAATCTTACCATTTAATTATTCTTAGAGAAAGATCAGTTTTACATCCCCTAAAATACTTTACATACTTCCCCACGCAGTTGTGAAGATGGTTTTATGTGTGAAGATGCACACAAGGTCTTTATATATTTTAAAATCAAAGTTAACAGGATTTTCTCACGTCTTTGATTCTTTATCTTTAGAAAATATAACTGACATAAGCAGTACTTTCTTGCTACATGGTTATGTACAACTGGAGGTGTCTGTCCAACTCTAAGGGCATAAAGCCCTGTATGATGTGTAGGATCAATTAATACTTTTATCTGGGAAGGCAGAATAGCTGGAATCATTACAAAAGAAAGATTTTTTTTTTTCAATGCTGTCTACAGCACAACACTTTAAAGTGCCCTTTTTGGTGGGGGCAGAAAGATTGTAAAAGTATTGTATTTACAATTTACAAGATGTCATAACTTTCAGGTCTGTGAATGATCAATGCAATTTTTATTTTGAGAGTACATCTGAGAATCAGCATTGTTTTTCCAGACTGGCTTCTCTTCTTACTTGTTTCCTCTGCATTCCTTTGCCTTTCATTTACCCTTTTCGATGCGTAATATCTGTGTGCAACTGCTGCAATCCTCCAGCTCCTGCCTTCCCTCCGTCCATGTCCTCTTCAGCACCAGCATTTCAGGGAAAAGAAATATACAGCCCATTTATGCGTTCATTCATTCAGCCCTTTCGTGCCGCCTCCTTGTTCGCGAAGCGAGCAGGAAGCTCTTTGCGACTGGTGACTCACCATCAGATTTTTACAAGGGGATTATGCTGAACATCACTGATTCACACACTCGCAGCTTTGTCGGAGGTCAATGTTTTGGCAGAATTCCCCTCAAAATACCGTACGAGTATCAGGCTGTTGATCCTCAAGAGCTTTAAATTGTTTTGGCCTTCCATGGTAGCATGTCTTGTTCAACACAATTGCCAGCTGCGAGGAAAGATGACAAATTCTGTGTCTTTATTGAATAGAGAAATTACCTGACATGCAGTTTGCGTAGGGCTTTGTGCTCAGCAGCAGCTTCCTCCCTTCACGCTGAAGCAGATGCTGATTTTTACTTGCCTTAATTTAAAGACCATTTGAGATGTACACATAAAATAGGTTTCAGTGTTATTCATGGCCTTTTGCTTTGTAATCTTCCTCCCCTCTTACTACACCACTACTCCCTGCTCATTGATGCCTGTACTTTACCGTTTTCTGCTGCCTTCTTTGAACATGCTACTCTTTAAGGACCCAGCCTGGTAATCCATGGTTAGTGCTGTCAGATCCTCAATATCCAAGAATGCCCCGTGAGTTTGAAGAGTGGGTTACAGAATCCTCAGAATGTTCCATTTACTTGCTCATATTTCTCTAACATTGTGGCCATTTTAATTTGTGGCCATTTTTCAAATTTAAAATTGTTCAGTGTCCTATTTTACTTTTAGAAAAGGTGAAAACCTTGGAATATTAAGCTGGAAAACCTACAGTCACTTTCTACACACACCAAAGTTTTTATTGTTTCCTTCAGACTCCTGGTCGTTCCTACTCCCCACATGTATTCTCAAGAGCAGTTTGCCATCCTACCCCATATAGATGGACCTGAGCAGAGGTCCCCCCTCCGTTAGTGCATAATATCCAGGCAACAGAAAGCTCTGTGCAGGGGGGAGGCTTACAGAGTGATCGTTTTTCTTCATAACAATGCTGTTATCCCTTTGTGAGTGACATCTTTTTCTTCTGAGGAATAAAAATGTGCTTCATAAGTTCTGTTACATAACTCTCACATATGCATGCAGGAAATTCATCCGTTGCTGAAATAGTGCCATTACCTTCAGCTGTTTTATGAATTAGAGAATAAAGCATCTTTTTTTTTTTTGTAAGGCTGTTCAGTTAGATCAGGATTTGCAAACAGTTTGTTCCATAAGCAGAAAAGATAATTAACCTTATTTCTTACTGATTTGCTTTCTGTCTTGTACCATCTGTGTCTTTACTACAAGTATATAATTTGATCCTGCTGCCTCTGGTGATATCCTTTGTTGCTATCTCGCTGGAATTTCTTCAGTTGTGATCACTTTCCCCTTTTTACCCCGTGTTTTCCAACTTAATTTTTCAGTAGCTGGGCAGGATTCAGAAAAGATGGTGCTAGCCCGGAACTGCAGACACATCTGATTGCTGAGGGGCAGAATGGCTGCGAGGGAACACAGAGCAAAGCAAAGTTGTCCTTGCCCCTGTTTCAGTGCTCTTTTTCAATACTAGTGTGTGACTCCTCTGTGTATCTATTCTCAAACTTCCAGAAACCTCTTATTTTAGAGAGTCACAAGTCACATATTTTGGATAGCTTTCACTGCAAATATAAGGAGTTTGTTTCTTCATTTTGTATTATCATTTCTTTATTGCTGATTTGCTTAGTATTGGTTAAGCTGACATTCAAATTGTTCCTTCAGGTGAATATTTCATGGCAGTGTATCTGATTTGCTGATGATATAAACTTATTCAGGATGGTGAGAAAATCTGTAAAGAACTGCAGCAGGGTTTTAGGAGATGGAGATTGAGCTACACTGAAGCTGTATGTGGCTCAGACATTTTGATAAGTGCCTGGAAGGAAGCTGGGAGAAAACAGGGGGAATGCTGGGGATTGATATTGCCGGGGCATTCACTTTTGCCAGTTTGCTGGGCCCCTGTCTGAGATATTGCAGGTATTCTTACAAGTTTCCAGAAAGATGATTTGTTTAAATGCTAAGGGAAGGTTTTTCAAACATGTCAAAGAAATAAGAAGAGGAAGGACATAAAAGTGATGTGGGAGGGGAGGTAGTAGAAAGCAAAGCTCTGAGCATAAATTTTACTTGGGAAGAAACAACTATTCCATATTATATATGAAACATATAGAAATAACTGTAACATAACAGTTAAGATTTAGTTAATTAAGGAAATAACATTGCAAGTCTGTATTTCTTATCAGGAGCCTTTCATATATCTCACTTCTGTGGTCTGTGCACTTATTTATAAAGGAAGAGGTTAACATCGTTGCCAAACTCAAATGTTTTCAGGTCACTGAACAGGAAAATCTTTAGTTTGGCTGGATGTATGAAATGGGCTTTAGCACGCATTCTCCAAGATGGGATTAAAATCTTACATTTACAGTTATTGCCTTAGAAGCTTTTAGAGAAATGAAAATCTGTTACAAAAATGGTTTGTTTTGCCTGGAAAGAGATAGTCATTAAGGTTTGTTGACTTACTTTGGTCACCATATAAAATAAATATCAATGCAGTTCACTGTCATCAGAGAGGTTTTTGTTTTATTTTTGTGTAAGATATTTTACCTATAGAAGCCCATCTCCAAGATAATCCTACTGTAATTATGGCTTCACCACGTTTTTCTGTATAATCTGTATTCAGGATTGTTGAGTGCCTCGTTGCTTTCATTAATTCATTGGCGGTTTGCAGCAGAAGTGATGGCTTCTCTAGAAAGGAACCTGCAGTCCTCAGGTCTTCCACCTCTCCTGGGTTGTTTGAAGTTTTCAGTGAAAGTGAGAGATCTGCTGTCTTGAATTAGTTATACAGAAAATGTTTTTTTATAGTTGCAGCCAAGTTATTGCTTCTGAGACAACATTATGACACACATTTATTTCACTCTTTTTTCATCTCATATATTTCCATCTTCTTGATTTTGAACGATAGATTTCAAAAATAAAAACCTAGCTAGAGAGGTCAGGATTATTACCATTAAAAAGAATCATACACATCTCCAACTTCTTTATTTAAATCATAAGAGGAACATTTTGTCTAAGGCTCTAATTATGTCATGTTTTCAGCTTATGCCAGTAGGACTTGCACGGGGATTTCAACACAGTCAGTGCTGTAATTTTCTTACAATAAGACAAGGCAAGACTATTGTTCCTTTCGGTTGAAACCTTGTCAAACTTACCATGGTATTTTTTTTGTCTAAAATTTACTGCTGCTGTATTGATTAAAGGAATTTCAGATATATTTTTCTTATGATTTACAGTGGAGAGCAGAATTTGATGCTCTCTTGTGCAGTGATCTTATTTTTATATTATGGGTTTACTGTATTTCAAGTTTTATTTACTCTTTTGGATTTACATTGAACATTTGAAGTTTATGAAAAGTTGTAAGTACACAGGACATATGGCCCACAGACACCATATACTCTGGACTGTGCCTGAATGCTATCATTTTTTAAAACATAATGTCTGTTTTTAAAATCAGATTAAATAAAATGAAGAAACATCTTTTAGTATTCTTACAGGATAAAACAGAGCTGTTCTTTTTTTCCCTAACCCTTCTAATTTCTGGTAGAATACGGCATCACAATTTTATACTGGTGTAGGATTTGTTAAGAATACAAGTACACTTTTGAATAAAGCACAGTTATAAAATTACATGGTTCTACAGGTAGCATGAGGTAACTATCATGAATAATGAGGCTGCAGGGATAAAGCCATGACCACACAGAGTATTGCATTTTAAGCAAAGCATCTCTCTGTGGATTTTTTTTTGAATTATTCTGTTTTATTTTATTATTTTTTATTTTTTGTTAATTATATTTTGTTTGTATTGTTTATTTTGTTTTATTTTGCAATATATAGGGTGTAGAGAAAGAGTGGAAGGAAAACTTGTGTTTGAAACTTTAACTATCCTTGAAGGGATGCTCTAATGAGTGGGAGGTGAACGGACGGCCCGCATCTTTGTGCTCTTCTCCTTAAGAGTGGCTCATTTCAGGGTACAGATGGAAAAGCAGAAGAGCACTAGCAAATACTCAGTGAGGCTTAATGTTCTAAACACTGTCTTAAAGCATGTTTCTCTGCGGATTGTCCGGCCTTGTTCATACAGGTAGAAAATTATCAGCTCATCCACGCTAGTAACGAAGAAGGAGGCTTCTAAGCGTGGGGCCAGAAGTGAAGTTGTCAAGCCTGGTTATCTGACAGGAAAATAACATTAATGTTAGGACTGTGGCCTTACTGTTATGCATATACCTGCAATACCATCCAGCTGCTGCAGTTATAAGTCTTTGGGTTCTCATTACAGTTGTTTGTTTTCTTCATATGTGTAAATATATTTTTCTTATTTTAATGCAGAAAACCTAAAATCATTATTACTTCCCCTTCCAGCATGAAACCTTGAATCAAAGCAGATTGCACTCATTTATTTTATATTTGAATAAAGTTCTGAACAGTATTTCAACATTTTGAAAGATTTCTTTCTGATAACCAGCAGGATCCCTCAGAGCAGCAGGAGTGCAGTCTTCTTCCAGGTCTGCTTGTACTTTAATATAGGCTCAGCTGAGATTTTTCCCTCAAATTTTGATCCTGTTTACTTGACAAGATTATAGAAAATAGCCTGAAGTCCTAGAAAGTACATGCACACGTGCGTCAAAATTCCATATTCACATGCCTGTCTTTCCTGGTTTTAGCACGAGACAGCAATGGGTTTTTGTTTGTTTGTTTTTTGTTTAGAATGGTTTAGGAAACTTCTGTTTGTTGCCTTTGTCTCCTCGCAGCACAGCCAGGAACCAGCTGCTCCTGCAGTACTTCTGGCCACTAGCCTATGGCTGAAACACGGTGAAATTCAGGTTTGGTTTTGCTGAAGGTGGGGTGGAGGCTGAAAGCCCTCCAAAGACAGTGAAGAACTGGCAACTCTGGCAGAAGGCAAAATTTTGTGAGAAGAGGAGGAAAGGGACCCTTTACAGGGGGTCTTCTGTTAGTTAGATCCTCATCTCTGTTGTTTGGACCTTTGTTCCCATCATCTGCTCTAGTCAGAGCAAAGGAGGGTGACCCCAATGGGCACCACCGTAGCTCACTAGGCCCCATCTGGATAGCTCCTCTTGCTCCAGGAACAGGCTTATCAGGGATACAGTAAAAATATTGCAAAAAAAAAAAAAAAAAAAAAAAAAAAAAAGCCTGTTGCACGTGCTGCCTTGAGTGAGCTGGGCTGGGGCATGCGTGCATGCACATGGGGTGGCTCTGGCTGTCACGGAGGCAAGAGATGGTGCAGCAGGGTCTGGATGTGCCACTAGGCTCTCTGAGGCTCCCTCCCAGGTTTTGCAGCAAGAGTTTCAGGCTGAGTACAGACTTGTGTGCTGCCTTTTCTGCAATTACCACTACCTTCATTGCAAGGGGGGGAAAAAAAAAAAAAAAAAAAAAAAAGGTCCTCATTTCCTTTGTTTCCTGTCATCTTCTGGCTCATGTGGTCCTCACTCCTCGAGCCCCCTGTTTCTCAGCTCACTGCGTTCAGGTGTCCTGGCCTCACCTCCTTGCTGTGCACTGTCCCTGTCAGGCACAGTAATAGAAGTGCAATAGAAGCAAATGTCTTCCTGTTCTCAGTTGCAGGGGACAGTGCCAAAACAATCCTGAAAGGCACAGAGAGAAATGGAGAAAGGAAAAAAAAAAAAAGATTTAAAAAGGTTTATTCCATTTTGTACCTTGTTGGCACTTAACTGTTGGAAAATGGGTGAAACAAGTATGGAAAAAAGTGATCAATTTTTCTGCCATGTCTACTGAAAAAAGTATTTTTATCAATTAACTTTTGTAATTTGCTTTTCCTGGGCACTAGCTGTAGCAAAACAGCATGAGGAGCATCATCCTGTTGGCCTACTTTGTTAAATTCCATTCACTTCATGTGAAGGAGTTTGTTTTATATTCCTTAAATCAGAAGTTTTCAACAGGCAATGCTTTCTTTCTGAATCTTCGAAAAGAGAAACGTTCCATGGGCTGCAAACTGTTGGCCAAGTTCCTGGGCACTGAAAAGAGCAGTTGAGGGGTTATTTTACCTATACAAATGTTGATCTCAAGCACATGCATTTATAGCTGTCCTATCTACAAAAAAAAAAAAAAAAAAAGATAAGTGACAATGAGTTTCAAAGGACAGAGTTATACTAAAGTCTATGAAATATTTAATGCTGTGATTTCTCTTTCATTCTGTATTACTAATTCTTATTCTAATGGAACGAAACGGTAATTATATGGGTTCTTCAGACATTAACCTAATGTTTATGATGTGATTACCCCTAAATATAAAGCATGTTCTTCCTTGTTTTTTGAAGGTTTCTTTAGTATCTGAAGGTTATCCATTGGGTTTGTTGCTTTTATAGGTTTAGCATAAGCCTTTAATCTCACTTTAATTATTTGTGTGTGTAACTTATTCTCATAATTATTACTAATAAAGCTACTACACAGCAAAGTACAGTACATCCAGCTGTATCAGAATTCTTTATCTTATTTGTTTATATCTTATTAGTAGAAAAAATGCTACTTATCTCATGTTAACCCAAGAAAGGGTCCTTCTTGTACATGTAACAGCACAGACAAAGAGTAACAAAGAAGAAGGCCATTCAGATTTGGCTAACAGCATCTTGGTCAGTGAAGTGGTGCTAACTTTGTGGGAAAGGGTTGCTGACTTTTGTTGTTGTTCCTTAGATTATTTTCCAATAAGAATTATTCTAAAATAGTAATAAAAAGTATGTTTTTAAAAGTTTTATCATCAATATTTTCATATATATGCAGTGATATAACTTGACTGTCTAGAATTTGTGCAATATTTTCTTACACCTTAGTAACAGAAGGCATCTGCTGAACTAGTTTGCTCAGCGATTCAGAGTTGCCTATACTGTGAACTGATGAGTATTCTCTGTTACCTCAGGGCCATTTAAACTTCTTCATTCTAGGAAATTTATTTATTCCTTTGCTATTTTGAGATACTCTATTTTCAAAGAAAAATAAATGATTTTAAGCTTTCTAAAGCTCCTTTCTTCCCATTGCCCACCATTTGCCTCTTGCTTTCAGAGGGCTGCTTCCCAGGCAGTCCTAGCCACAAGAAGAAATTTTGCTGCTATCTACACTTGTCCATTTGGTCTATCAGAGAAAAATGCTTGGAAAAACGCTATAGCTGGTTCCCTCCTCCAAAAGACAGAGAGAGATGCTTCCCTGGTCCCTATATTCCCTGATTTGACTTTCTACTCCTCCTCCTCCCTATCCTACCCTTCTAAAGAAGCAGCCTGCTGGAGCATTGCTGGCGAACTTCCGTGCAAAGCAGCACTTCAGTGTTGAGCAAGTCATCTGTGTAACGTCCAAGGTGGGCTGGAGGGGTAGAGCATCCACACTGCGACTTCTTCTCAGTGGCTTTTTAAAACATTGTTTTTATCTCCAGGACTATTTGTTCTCTCTGGGGATATCTGTTGCATGTCTACCATATGTTCCTGGCTTTAACATCTAACTATAAGATCCCTTGGTCTCTGACTAATGCCTGACTGCGGTGTTGCAAGTCTATAATTGCTGGGCATTTTTCAGCCAGTAGCACGTATGGGTTAGAGAAAAGCAGTGCTGATAAACAGGAGAATGGATAGATGAGTATCTGTTTTATTGCTAGTCAGCAGAATCTATCTGACCTTTCCATGTGCTTCTGTGAGAAGGAGGACCAGGGAAGTTTGTTTTGCTGGTCATTCTGTGAAATCCTTTCAGTTTTTCAATAACTCACTCTTTCGCACTTTAGTGAGCTGTTCTTGATTTTAGAATTTGAATATAAGAAGATATTTTCCACTCTGAAGTGCTGGTTTTTTGCCCTTTGTCTTTTTCTTTCTTCCATTTTATCTCTCTGGATGAGGAGGAAAGGGGCGAGCATTTCACATCTGCATCTGTGGGTGGAAATATTGTGAAAAATATAAAGCCTCAGTGGAAGCCCTTACTGCAGCTATGTACATGACCATAAGGGAAATTATAACTAAGGAGCACTAGACAAATGCATTACATTGAAAGTTGCCAATACCTCTGATACAAAAAAAAAGTTGAACAGTTTTTATTATTTATAAGACCGTGAGTAATATCAGCTTGGACACAGCAAAATGGTCAGGTATTGACCACTTACATTACCTTATATGGCGAGATTTTTACCATGTAACCCATAGCCCCTGATGTTGCTGCTTTCCTTTTTTTCTCCTCTTAAATTTAATCTTTGCTCCCAAGAAACCAGAATTGTTTTCATATTTTATAATCCCAATTAGTGTCAGTAATGGGTATTTGCTGCACCAACTTGGTTGTCCTACATACCAAGGAAGAGGAGAATGAATGACCCTTTTGCAGAGGTTAAAAACAGTCTTGAGTCATCCCTTCCCTTCTGAACCCAAGTGCACATAACTGGTGTTGACTTGCATTAAGGAGGAGAGGCCATGAAGCTATTTCAGCTTCATTTCTCCCAGGCAGATTTTATTAGCATATAACATAGGCGGTATTTCAAGCTTTATTTCATTTTTCCACAAGTCATGATGTGACCTGACATGTTCAGAGGTTTCTTATTAATTAAAACCAGTGTGTTTAAGCTTTATAACCATTCTGCGGGCACATGCTGAACGCAACCGTTTGCTGCTTTATTTGTGTTGACCAAGGGAATTGTGCTCTGTTCTCAGCCTCCACCTATGGTCAGTCCTGGATGAGGACTGCAGTCACCTTCTTTTGATCTTTTAAATTAACTGTTATTGCTAGATGAATATCCAGTAGCACAAATTCTGCTCCAACTGGTTTGACTTTATTCATTACAGTGTGCAGTGCAGGAAAAAAGCTATAAAATAACAGATCAGAAAAAGTCCACTCGACTTTGGTTTTGCATGGGTCATGTAGAGCTACATGACCCATGTAGCGCTACATGTAGGGAACTTCTCTAGTTTCTCAAAATATTTTTTGGTTCATAAAACATGAACTTGTGAATTGCTGCAAAGCAATATTAGCTGCTATTCACAGGGTTTAAATGTGTTGAGCAACACATTCTTTTGATACTTCCTGTCTGTTGCCAGCATAGTGTTAAAAAAAAAAAAAAAAAACACACCTTTGGTGAGACACATCCATAAGGTATAAATGTGAAAAAGTAGCAATATGGAAAATAATTCTAAAGCTGCTCCTTTAGCATGAAAAGAAAGAATAAGATAGTTTAGGAGGGCCAGAGTACAGAGGCCCTTGACCTTCATCAGCAAAGAGTTAGTTAGAGATCTTATACTAGCTCGCAAGTCCATCATTCTGCTTCTGGAACTCCAAGAAGTTCTGCAGCACAGAACAAATGTCACGTTTTCATTACATATTTTCTCAGAATAGAGCTCTTGCACAAGAACTGCATTAGCCCTACTTCTTCCCCTGATGTCTTGTCAGTGGAAAAGAGCACGTGGCGAAGGATGTTCACAGATAGATTCAGTAGGAAAGGGCTCAAAATTAAGCAGCAGTTTAAAAATATATTTGAATGATTTTAAATCTACAGTGTATCACTATGCTTGTGCATGTGAGAAGCGTTGCTCAGCATCTGTTAATGTGGACTAACGTGCTGATCCCCGTCTTCTGTATCCCTATGGTGGCAAAGCAGGTGTTTTCTCTCAAAGCAGTTAAAAACGTGCTCATAAATTTAAACATAGAATCATGGGGCTTCATGCAGACCTGAAAGGCATAACCAAAATGTAGATGCAAACCATAGTTTTAATTGGAAACTGAGGAAAATAGATACCACTGAAGTCCCACCTAAATTTCAAATCAAACTGACATTGTTTACCAGTGCTTGGTAATTAGAATTATTATTTTAAAATAGATTAAACTGTTAGAGAGTGTTGAAACTATTACAGACTATTGAGTAGTGGGCTTGTCATTGGAACTGTAAGCTGGATCAGTTACCATTTGAAAATGGTAGGTCACCCAGAAATTACAGAGTTGATATCAAGACTAAAAGTCACTTTATCAATACGCATTAGTCATTGCGGGTATAAGATCTCACTATTGAAACAAAATTCCAAGTTTCAAGCAATAAATCAGTATTGCACAGTTTCGAAATATTGCATATTCATAACATTAAATAAAGTTTGATTAAAACAATAATTATTGTTGCCAAGGCTAGAATGTTCTGTCGTTTGGATATGATTCAATTTTGAATATAAGGGGTCCATTCAGTTTCTCTTTCTGTTGTACACAATTAATATATTATTTTTCTTGAATATGTTGTAATAATTACCATTTAGCATTCTATTAATGCAGATCTTAGCATAACTAAACCTAATGAGTGAACTAATTTAAATAATGGAAATAAATAGCAAGCAGTTTCAATATAGTGAATGATTTAAAGCAAGCCATAAATTTTATCATTAGAGATATTTAGCTCTTGTGCACCTTTACGCAGTATGTTCTGATTTACACAGGGAGTAACTGGCAACACTTGTATTTTTGTCTGTTGCCTTTTCATTGCATTACAACAATACTTTCTACTAGTTTAAAGACCCATAATTGCTAAAGAAACAGGTCCAAGATTTGAGCTTAGAATTAGACTTGCATGAAAATGATTTTATCGATGATTTTATCCATGTCAATGAATACATCAAGCAAATCGGTGTAAGGTTTGGGTCAGAGGGGTGCTTGCTGAGTCACTGAGGCTGTCGTTGTTTGACTGGCAGCATGGATGAACCGCACAGCGCGTTGTCCTTGGAGGTGAGAGGGATGTGAACAGACTTGTCACCTGATAATACAGAGTGTGGGAGTGACTCATGAATTTTATCTGTATAAACTGAGCATTTGGAATGAACTATTCATGATTAGCCTTTTAACAGCTGTGATATGCACACAAAATATCTGTGATTTCTGATTAGTTTTCAGTACTGGTTGCATGTTAGGAAAAAAAAAACTTAGCCTTATTCAAGTGGCAGCATAGATTTTGCTAGAGAGCAATGCTTGTAAACTACATCGGTCCTTAATGATTCCTTCCTTAGAGAAGCTTTTCTAATTAAATGAAATGAGCTGCTAATTCGTGTCTCATCCCACATTAGCTGTATAGAGCATTTGAGAAATTGATGCCTCATTGCAATCTCCGTAGAAGCAGCTTTATGCAAGGACAAAGTTGTCTAGAAGCTGTGGCATGTTTTTAAGAGTGAATACAAGAGAGAATGCGATAGTTTTTGTTGTTGTTTTTAAGTAATTTCACTTTTAGGCAATTTGGGGCAACTGCAGGAAAAATGTTGTACAAAATTCTTTTGAAGAAGTTCTCCTTCGGTATTTTCAACGAGTAGCACTCAGTTTTTGCTTTTCCAATGTCTAATTACCTTTGTGCCTTTTTTTTTTCCCTAAGATCTTGGTGGTTATGGCAAGATCTTTCATCAGTGCTTGGTACAATGGACTGCAAGTTGGATGATCTGCAGTCATCTGAAACATGATATATACTTCACCTCTTCCTTGTCCATGGTGAGTTTTGTTGCTATATTGCATACCTTGTAAATGCTTGATATGTGCTTCAGAGAAGGAACTAAACATTTGCAGTAAGGTGCATTGGATGATGTTCACATCGTTTACATATACACTGGCCTAGAGCAGTTCGTTTATATATAGAAAATAGTTCTTAAAATTTTGATGTTCTTTTAAAAACTGATTAAAAAAACATCTTACACAAATCTACTCTTTTGAGGATGATTTTGGAGCTAGAAAAACATCCTTATACTCACCTTGAATCGTTGTCCTTCTCTTCAGTTTGAAGGCATCTTGCCCTCAGTGTACAATGTTTTAGTCCAAGTCACTTTCTGTCCAAATGTCCTTTCTGGTTTTGTGCAGACAAACCACAAAGCACTTGTGAACAACGACAAAAATTACAACTATTTAAAAATACATTTCAAAACACACAAAAATACACTAACTTGGAGGAAATATGTAGAAAGAAAAGATTTCTGTTTCATTTTTGCATTGCTTTTTTACATCTTTGTGTCCACAATTAATCTGCTTATGATACTCATGGACAATGTTAAGTATGATATAAAGAATAATACTAGAAGCAGGCTTCTTGTGGTATAATTGAGCTATCGATTCTGATTTGCTAAGTGTGCAGACATACAATAATGAGATCCAAAGTAGTAGTTGTTCATTTGGCTAAACACCAGTTAAAATAGACAACCCAAATTTAGATATCAAAATGCTCCTGACTGTTATTTAACACCAGAAATGGGAGGCCATTCTCTTATCCAAAACAAAGCATTAGAGGTTAAAATTCCTACTGTCTTGCTTCTCCTTTTTAAGGATTTTGACATGATTTGTAAGTCTACTGGTGAACAATCCTGAAGTTACCGGAATACTAGCTGACCACTGTTAAAATCTATCTATATGTGTTTGTTATGTTTGTGATTAGGGTTCAAGTTAAGAGAAATGCTATGACATGCAAGCATGAAAAGCATCTTTCTTTTTCCACTTATGTTCTGGACATCAGAATCATTGTGGGAAGATAATGAAAAGTACAGAGAAAAACAGGGTGATATATAAGCATTCAGAGTAGAAGAGACAAATTAATGGCATTAGTGAAAGTTATTCTTGTGGTATACCTAAGTACCGTAATGAACAGGCAGAGGCAATGCAGTTTCCAGAAATGTGTTTGCACTTGAAAATGAAATGACATGTTTAAATATCCTGTGTAAATGGACTGGGATATCTGCCAGTGAAACTGGTTGTTATTATTTTTGGTGGAAGTAGGTTATTTACGTAGTGAATTGCCGAAATACATAGCATGTCATTTTCATCCTTCGGAGGGCATCTTGCCTGCTTGTCGCTCATCCATCCCAGCTTGCTTTTCATTTCAAATGACATCTGTCTGCAGTACCAACCATACTATTGTGAACCCAGGGAACCAGGTAAATATAGGAGAAAACATCACGTCACTTGTTTCCACTAGCAAATTATTAAGCAAAACGATATTGCTTGGTTGGTTATCTAGCACCTGTTGGTTCTGTGAGGCAGTTCCCCGGGTATTCATTGAGTCCCACATTGTTCCCCAACCAGGCTTTTTATTTGCCAAGTTAGCTGACTTGCTTCAAGGAACTGACCTTTTCTTTTCTCCTCTTCCTTATCAGCAATGTACCGTACATTTCTGAGTCTGGTTTTGCATCCTGAATGTGCACCGATTTGTGATGAAATAAGGGCCATGTGACAGATCTGGTGAAGGAACTAATTTCTCTATACAGAAAAAAGGTTGTCTGTCCTATATGCATAAACACTGCAGGATTTTGTCTCCTTTTGCAGAGGTCTGCTACAGCGCAACTAACAGCATTTGCTCTCTGTCTATAAGAGCAAGAGCAGCATCAAGAGCAAATGGGAGAAAAAAAAAAGACCATGATTATATCTTTTTTTTTTTTTTTAGTAAATATTGCCATTTTGAATTACCTTTATGATTAAAAAAGGCAACATATTCATTAAAATTTTCTTTTGCAGTTAAAATCTTCAAGTAAAGAAAAAGTGAGTGTGAAGAGAGTCTTTGTCCCCACCTTGCGATCATTTCCTTTGAGATACTCAAAGAGATTTTCTCTCAAAAGCCTAGAGCATTAGCTACTGCTACCCTCAAAAGAGATAAAATCTAAGGTGGATATTAAGAAGTAAATTGAATGTCAGTACACTACATGAAATATATAGTTTTCTCTATATAGAGCTATAGTAGATGGAGAATGTTATCTGGAGATTAAATGGCTTTATTTGTAAAATCCAAAACCTACGGGAGAAGAAAGGATATTCAAGACAACAATATGCATTCTGAGTATATAAAATTAATAAAGAATTCTGGTTTGCTCCCTAATCTGCTACTGCATTAGCTAGCACAGGGGAGTGCACTGCAGAAAAATATATCACATGGAAAGCCAGGCCGTTGGAGAGGCATCCCAATGATGATGGGATAGAAATACATAAAAGGGAAATGTACTATAAGGAATTCTGGAAATGCAAAATTGTGCATAAGCCCCTATTTATTCAGTGTCTTCTGTATTTTTGTTCTGCATTGGACCAGCTGATATCAGTCCTGAAAGTTTTTTGTCACGGGAAAGCACATCTAGCTCCACTGAGATTAAAATATATGTATTTGAAAGTCATATGCATAAAGTTGAACTGTCTGCTATACATTGAGAAACTCTACATGGTATTCTATTGTTGAGCAGATTCTCTTAAAGATACTGCATGTGTAAAGTCAGTACAGAAGGATGACAAAGAAGCTATAAAGAGCATATGCCAGATGCTGCTTAGAAGACATTTACGGTGATTAAAAAGAGAATATATAAAACATTAAAGGTCAAGATATCTACAAACAAGGTAAATGGTTCAGACCATATGTTAAGCTATAATAATAAGCAAAGATTTTTTAGTACGTAATCACATCAATTTACATTTAAGGCAGTCTGGCAAAAAGACTAGAAAGTTCGTTTAAAAAAAAATGTAGCAAGTGTCCCAATGCCTTAATACTTACTAGCTTTATTTCCTGGACATCATGCAGTATGGGCAGCAACTTCTAAGGACAGCATCAGCAACTGCTAGGTAGTGTTTCAATTCCATTGGCAGGTTTTTTTTTTAAAAAAAAAAAAAAAAAAAAAGAAAAAAAAAACACAAGCAAAACTTGGAAGAAGTCTAGCCTTGGATCAAATTTCAGATGTATTTCTCAGCTCAAAACAATTACATAGAATCACGGAAGGCTTAAGGTTGGAAGGGACCTCTAGAGATCATGTAGTGCAGCCCCCCTACTCAAGCAGGGTCACCCAGAGCACGTGGCACAGGGTCGCACCAAGCGAGTTTTGAAGATCTCCAGAGAAGGAGACTCCACAACCATCTCATACTTACATGTACTATTTCAGTCCTAACTAATGGAATGCATAGGTTTTGAATGTTTCTACTTCTGAACTTTTCACCTTCTCGCTGCTAGTGGCTCACTGCTGTTTACAGACATTGTTGTAGCTGAAGGTGCTCCAATTTAACTCGTCATTACTAAATCATCATTAGTAAGTATTAAAAAAAATGGATTATTTCCTTAGCTTCCTTCTTATTGTGAAAACCGAAGGATCTTCACACTACTACTCATTTTGCTTAAGGTGTGGGTCCACTAGAGTTCATGCATACGTGTGTCCTGAGTAGGGCACATCCTTCCTGCCATAGTAGGTACTACCTGGCCTGCCCAAATGCATCCTGAGTTTCGTTTGAATCCCAGAATAAATAGTACAAGAGATACACCAGAAGAATTGGAACGGAGGAGGGCGGAACGGAGGGAATTTCATAACTAATGCATTAGTTATGAAAATCACAATTCTACTGGGATATATCCTGAACGGAGGTGCCTGTTGCTCATAAACAAGAACAAATGAATAGTTGTTAGCACTTGTCTTGCAAATTTCTGGATTGGGTAATTTTGAATTAGGTTCTTATTGCTGCCTCAGCATATTCAAATAAAGAGTGAGCTCCCTTTACCCTTTTCCTCTCATTTTAACACACCTCTCTGCATTTAATTGTCAAGCATTTATTGTGGTCCAGGTCTGTGGTGTCTCAAGAAGCTTGACTAAATTATGCAGCAAAAGTTTCAAAAACTACAAAGAAACTAGTCTCAAAGTTAGCTCAGGATTAAGAGAGAGTTCAGTAACCTAAGAGGCATTATTTCAGATGTACTAAATCTAATGATTCTCTAGCCACAGAGAATCTTGACTAATGAGGCTATCATTATGCCATGATTGATGGTCAGAGGATCAGTGAATCATTTTGTTTCCTCTTAGATAGTGTCATTGTGATGTGAACATGATAAGATTCGACTTTAAATGAACTGCTGCAAGAAATGTTTTTGTCAAAATGAAGACAGTATATTCTGGCTTTTTATAGCATATAGATTTAATTTTATTCTAAATAAATTTTATTCAATACATTTTTTTACACTAAAAGTGTTAATAGATGAGTAATGTTATGCTTGGAATGAGGATAGACTCTGTGATAATATTTACAGTTAGTGACATAAGAAAATACTGCAATACTGCATGTCTTCATGTCTGTTTTTCTTCTGCTACGAAGGTAAAATTTTCAATGAAAAGCAGAGGTACAGTACAGATATGTTACCAGTTTTGCAGAGGAGGATCCTAGTAAGCTGAAAGTGTTGGGGATCATGTGTGCGCTCCAGGACCTGTGCCAGTGCACGATCAGTTGCCTTTGGCTACTTCACAGCACCAGATCCTTCCCTCAAAGCTAGAAGAGACCGTGTTGAGAGTTGAAGAGACCCGTGCAGGGAGTTAATGCAACAAACTCAGTGCAAGATCTTTGGGATCTTTGTAATATCTCCAACTGAGATGGTTTTCCCTATCCTTGTCCTCAAGCTCAAGGAGCTCCTGGTGTCCCCAGGCAGCCCAAGGTTTCTCACAGAAGAAAAAGAACAAACAAACCAAACGAGGGACTTTAGTCAGGGGTTGGAAAGAAAAGTGTCATGCTTGGAGCAATGAACAAAAAATTTGTTTCCTTCATAATTAAGAGGCCAAGTTCTCTTCTAAATGCTTAATATTTTGGAGGCTTATGTTAAATATATATGTTGTAACTCAACCTTTAGATGAATATAAGGATCATAAAGTAAACAAGACAATATGGAGATGTTTAAAAACTACGAGGCTCTTCCATAAAGAGAGAAAATGAAAGAATAATAGATCTTAAAAAGACTGAATTCAAGCTTCTTTCCCAATCATCTAATTAATTAGACTAGTCCTAACTATTTACAAAAGTCATAGAAATGTTGGCAGCAAGGCCCCCTAGAGGGCCACTCCCCTGCCCTCCTCAGCCACTGCCCCACAGCAGCTGGGGACACCACATGGATGTCCCTGTGGACCCAGCCTTCTTTGAGAGAGATGGATTTTTTGTTGTTGTTTTTCATACGCCAATGTTGTCCTTTAATTTTGCCCAACGGCAATGAGTTATAACCAAAGACATGTCTGAATGTTTGAATTAAGCTAAATCATTTTAAGCCTTATTTGCAAAATAGCTTCCCAAAGTTCAATTTAGAAAATGGGGAAGAATCACTGCAATTCTGTGACTTCCAACTGATCATATGCATATGTTATCTATGTTTCTTCAAACTTTAATTACAGTCCTGGCCAGTGTTAGCAACGAACTGGGGGAAAGGGGAACACTGATTGAAGAGGGACAGCTTCTGAAAAGCAATTTATATTTCTCTGCTCAGGGAAACAAAATCTTTGCTTTTGAATAGACTAATTAAGTGTTTGAGAAGGGGAGGAATGA
This sequence comes from Tinamus guttatus, assembly GCF_059628265.1. Lineage (NCBI taxonomy): Eukaryota > Metazoa > Chordata > Aves > Tinamiformes > Tinamidae > Tinamus > Tinamus guttatus. Next base: position 1,564,461 of record NW_028288545.1, read on the forward strand.
GATCCATAATTTTAATTCATGCCGTTACAGCAGGCATCCACAGTTCAATTCTACATTCATTGCTTTTAAATGAGCTATATATTAAATCGGAGTAAACTTATTCAGAAGTTTAGATAATTTTTTTTTACTGTTGTCATCTAGATATTGACAATTTTTTGACATGGGCATAAACATCTCAGTGAGATCCCAACTATTGTCTTAAAGGTAGATCACTGCAGATTCTCAGCAGCAGATCTTAAAAAGAAAGAGGTGTTCATTCTTTCTGATATTGTAACTCTTATTCATAGATGATTTTAATCTTTTTAGACTTTCTCATAACACTAATATGTTATTAGTTATCTGTTTTTACTAGTGAACTTTCACTTACTTAAAGCAAAGCATCATAAAATCCTTTAAATCTTGAGAAGTGTATTTTGTGGTGTTCTGTATGGAGTTTTTAAGGCGAAGAAAATTCATCTTTCCATGGCAGAGTGTGGTTATTGCATAACTGACAGGCTATACTTGTTGTGCTTCTATCACTAGAAAAGTTTTTGCAAAACTTCTGCCCCAAGTCTTGTTTTTTCACTGAATGATTCATCATTTGATTGAACGGTTCATCTGCCCTTACCATCTCTCATATCGTATCATCTATTTGAGGCATCAGTAATATCTGTCACTGCCTTTCAGGTTGTTCCTCATCCTTACTTTTCGTAGGAGATACGAGCTAAATCTGAGATTCAGAAGCTTGTGATCCGAGTTGTTCCTAAACAGCATTTCTAAAGCTCTCTGAATTCTTATAGGAGGAACTTCTTTGTTTGAATATAGATAATGCAAAGTAAACATACCTAGTAAGTGATAAGCAGCCAACCCCTGGAAACCAGTTGCTGACATGTATAGTTTCTAATTGCTTCAGAATAGCAGTTGCTTTTCCATCTGTCCTGTCTCTTGTTCTTTTCTAACTTTGATTTTTTTCCACAATGATGCTATTACGGTCATCTTGGTGCAATCTTCATGTTTCCAAATACCAAATTTCAGCTTTTAATATTTTTTCTTTGTTAAACTGAAATTCTGCTTTTCAAAAGACAATGCTATTGTCTACAGCTTTACATAAGCATGTTTTCTGACTGCATTTTATGTAAGTAGAGTACATTTTACTGTGTGCATTTTCCCACTAATTTGACCTGTAAATTGTTGTGGTTGGGCATGTTTGGGGGTCATTTAAAGGTTTTTGTGCTAAATTATTTGCTGAACATAATGCTGCAGCAAATGGAGTTTATATCCAAAGTTGTTATTTGCTGTGCTAAAATACTTAAATTGTAGATACATCAGGATATTGGCTTTGTATAATTGGTATCACTGGTTTAGCAGCCAGGCCATATTTATTTTTCTAATCAATAATATATTATTGGTTGTTTGTTAATGTTAGTTTATGTCATTAACTGATGGTGTAGTTATATTAGGTAGTAAATATGTGCACATATATAAACATATATGTATGTGCTCATGTATATAAGGCAAAACAAATATTTAACAGAAACAAAAGAAATTTAACAGAAGTGCTTTTGGAAATAAGTTGTTTGGGCAGGAAGAAGATCATGCTATATTGCATTTTTTTTCTAATACTGTACTTTATCCATATACTGAATCCCACATTGTGCATATCTGATTAGATGGATCTCTGTAATAAGGGTAGGTTTAATCCAGTGTATCTCAATTGTCAATGGGGAGAGGCAGGCAGCTCTAGAAGGCAATTCTTCTCTTACATCTATCTTAGATATTTATCTTGGGGTGGGATATATTGCTCCCTGGAGATGGTGATGCATGCAGTACTGTTATTTCCCATTTTAAAAAGAGGCCAAGATAAGCATACTTCCTATTTCTTTTTTATTGTTATTTTTATTTTGTTGAGTCTGTATGTCTTTTAAGTGCACTTGCACTTGTTTGAGTGGTTTTTATATTTTAAGTACACAGAGACTCTTCAAGTGATAGAATCTTTCAAGTTGGAAGTACAGTACTTCAACTATAGCTTTGCAGCATGGCAGAAAAGAAAGGCCAGTATTTAAACAAAATCTTTGTTCTTCAGATCTTCTGTTTGCTTTGTATACTACCTGCTTCTTTTTTGTACATAAGCAGAAAGTTAAACCTGGAGAACTAGAAGTTTTTTAGAACCGTTTTATACTTTTTCTACTGGCTGCAGGAAAAGAGCAATATATATCAATAAGGACCATGTAATTAAGAGAAATTGTATTTTACAAACTATATTGACTCCTGTATCCCCGCTCTTACAGAAAATTTTTCCTTTTTACTCTTTTAAGGTGTTCTTTGGTAAGAACTTTGTCTGTTTAATCTATTTACTCATTTGATTTTTTATGGGGTTTAGACTGTCTTCAATTCCTCTCCTAAGTGATGTGAGTGTTGTTGTGCTCTGTTAAATAGTGTTTTACCACAAGAATGTGGGCTATTTAGTAGTGGAGAAATCTTTTCTCACTGAAGAATGTATGGCTTCACTTAGGCTCAGTAGTTACAGTCCAAGTTTCATCTTCAGCCAAGTGAAGCTAATGGCTCGACTGCATTAAATGGGACCTTCTTGTATAGTGCTAATTAATGCACGCCGTGCATTAACACTGAAACCTTTCAGATAAGAAGGAACAGCAAGGTTTCAACCATTTGAGCTAGTAAAAGCAAACGTGCCATTTGGGGTTATCGTGACCGGCTTGCAGCTCGTGTCACATCCCGGGTAACAGCCTTCTTGCTGCATTTCAGCTCAGTAGTCTGTGGCCCTTTGACTGTCCCCAAAGCGACTGCACTGCGTGGCAGAGCCGAGCAGCTGCCGCCTTCCCTCCTTGCTCCAAATGCCTCAGCCTAAAATAGGTGTTTTAAACAGCCTCCAGTCCAGATTCAGGCAGGAAATATAGGCATATATGCATAGGCATTTTTTCTGATCAGAAAAATAATGAAGTTGCTTTATAGACTGCACATTTACATAGCTATCAAAGAGCCACTGAAGGATTTTGGGAGAGTATCTGTGGGTGTGCTAGTACGCCAGGGAAAAGAGAGGGAAAGTGAAGAATTTGCCTCAAAGCAGAGAGTCTTGGGAGAATTGAGGCATCAAACAACTTTCCCAACAGCAGCCTGGAGCCACACATTAGCATGTGCGGCAGGTGATGCTGATGAGTTTGAAAAGCTTATATTAAATGAACGCGGGTGTTGATGTTAGCAAATCAGGTCTCTACAGAATAGTGCTAGTTGCTATCAAGGGACTGTTCTTGCCAGAAGAAGTTTGGAGGTAATTTCAATTACAGTGACTTTGTGTTGTCTCCAAACAAGGTCATAAAACATGTGATATAATTCTGAATATGAGGCAGCTATGGAATAAAAAAACTTTTAGATTACTTTTATTTGGAAATTTTACATACCTGAGCAGGTTTTGAGCACAAGCTCATCATATTTATAAAAGATATAACTCTGATATCTGATAGCAGAGGATGGTTTTCTACCATGTGCGTACTAAGGAAGAGCTATTCTTTAAAATATAAAGAAAAGAAAACAAAAATAAAAGCTATGGTGTCTGTTAATATTTTGAATAATGCAAGCAGATTATTCTAAGAAAAGTGTTCTTGTAATAATTAGAAGCTTCTTGTCCATTGTGTATTGGCTGTACACTTGTTGGTGGATCTGGAAGGTAAAACACATAGACTCTAAAGCCATTCTCAGGCTCCAGGAAGGGCTGCTTTTGTCTCTATTTTATCCTGTGTTTAGAATGACTGCGTTAATTCTGTATGGGGCAATATAGTTTATGTGCCTCCCTACCCGAGCAGGCACTGTAATCAGAGCATTAATTACTTGATGAGAGAAGGAAGCAGCTGGTACCTCTGATGCTGCCCGTGGGAGGGCTGCATGCATCCTCTGCTGTTACTTAGATCTGTAACCCTGAGCTGTTTGCAAGATGAGGGTTAATAGCTACTCCTAAGGAATCATTGTTATTTCAGAGGACAAATAACACTGTCATATTATCATCGCTTCACCCAGTGTTATGAGACTGCCAACATTGACTTCAGCTCTATTTGGTTAGTTTTAAAAAACCTATAAACTTTGCTTGTAAAATGAGTTTTGCACAGCTGCTTTCAAAATATATTTCTGTGAGCCATATCATTGTTGACAGAATTTTTGATTATGTTTGACTTTTGTTTTTGCTCTCAATGTTTTATGTACTTTGAATGTGTGATTATAAGGTGCCTGCTTACTCATTAGCTACTTGCTATTTGAAAGACTGAAATAAAGCTCTTACCTCCCACCTCTTTTTTCCTTTTCCTTAAGTGTAGGAGAGAAGGGCCCAAGCACGGCACCAGCATAGATGTGCAAAAAATCCTATCATAATTTGGTAATGTTGTGGCTAAAAGTGTTTTAACTTGTTGAAAGTGTGGGATTCATTGCACTAAAAAAAAAAAAAGGTCTGTGTTCAGTCTGAACCAACTGTTGGAATAGTTGGACACTTCTCAGACTCAACAAAATAAATAACTATATAATAATTTGTCATTACTTTCATAGCTCCTTCAGATGCGAATTTCAGGACATGGGAGGTATAAAGACAGCTAGTCTGGAAACATTTTGGTGCCTGCGTAGTTGGCCAGCTCTGCCAGGGACAGTACTGAACCACCAGACCCTCACTGGCATCACTAACTTTGAGCTGCATTTTGCCCATCTCCAGCAGTTTTTTTTGAACCTGGGAGGTTTCATGGAGTTTTTGAAAATTCAGGCTTTTGTAAACTGCACAAACTTACTTTAATATTTTCTAGTATCTCAAAATAAGGTCAAATTCTGTAAATCCTTCCCACACCACACACTAATTAAACCCATGCTTGTTTTCAAAGAACTTCATCTAAAATTTATGTTGTTTTTTTTTTTTTCCCAAGGAGAAATTTTGGTGTTTTTTTTCCAAAGGCAGATTCCTAAGGGCAATGAAGGAGAAAAAAAAAAAAAAAAAACACACACTGGCGATCTGAAAACAGTAATTGCATGGTAGTAGCTAACATTGAGGTTTCAAAGGGAAGCCCCTTGGCAGAGTGTCATTTTAAGGCTTTTATGAGTTTGAGGCTTACTGATGTTTAGATGTGAAATACTGCAGTTAAGAAAATTATTTACAAGTTAGAAAAACAGACTTTTCCAGTAAGTCGCTTCACTTGTGTGATACCCGTAGAAAGTTTGTCAGACCTGTTTTGCGGACCCTTGAAGTTCTCCAGATCTCTGAGCACTAGGGGAAACGTGTTTTGCGGTCTACTGGGCTGAGCAGATAACTAGTGTTACATCCACATTTTCATTGCAATTGCAGGGTTGTTCACTATTTGTGGAGTATTTGAATGAATCAAAATACATAATCCACAAAAGAATAGGCGAGGCTAATTGAAGACATCCCTGACACAGTGGGCAAAACCCAGCAGGGTGGTATAGTAGATCACTTACCACACATCAGAGGCAAAAGCAGAAATCAAGAATAATTGGTGGGGTGGGGAAGGGAGCATTTCAAAGGGAGAAAATATGTGCAGATGTAATATGAAATAAAATCTTTGTTTTTTGGTATTTGGAAGGTACCTCTCAGGATGGGATTACTTCTTTGGGTATCCTTTTCTTACAAAGCAGGCCAAGCATATTCTGTTATTGCGATCTTACTGTGATGTTTGTGATGGTAAGAGCAAAATAAGAACATTTTGCTAGCAGCAAATGGGAATGGTAGCCAACAGTTCTCCTTGACTGAACACAGATGAAAAGGAGTACATTAGAGTGCGAGTTAAATTAACAGTATTAATTACCTGTGTCTGAGGTCTGTACTGATTTTTCTTCTGCAAGTCTCTTGTAGGCATATTTTGTGAGCAATACACAGAATATAATCAGAGCAATTGTCTTATGTTACTGTCTTTATATTTATTTATCTTCACTTTATAATCTATTTCAACTATGCAGACTCCTGTGATTAACTTGCTACTTGGTTCATCTGACCCAATGGCTACCATAAGAGCTGCTCTTTGCTTCAGATTTTTTTTTTTCTATTTGTATATGGGAATTTTATCATGTGATTTAATTTCAAATGTACAAAGCATATACAGGAAAACTGACTCAATAGCAGTAGCACAAGAGTGATCTGGGATGGTTAAGTATGGGAAAATTTGACAGTGCCTAAAACTTAAAATCTGCAAATTTCTCTGGAGGTTGTGTCACGCCGAAGAGTCATCAAAGCATTAAGGCAGCTTCTGGCCTGGGCAATGCCAGTGCACGGGTAGCTTGTGAGGCTGCGTGCCTGAGAGGGAATGTAGAAGAAGTTAAATGATGCCTTGAAGGCATGAGTTATAACATGGCTTTTTGATTTGGAGTGCCGGGGCTTGTGCTTGCACGTGTTATCCAAGGGGCAGGTGAGCAAAGAGGACGTTACCTGGAGTTAGCCCTGCTGTCCAACAGGGAGCCAGCAGCTCCGAGTCGCTTGTGTGTCGCATTCTGCAGCTTGCCGTGGGCCTTGCCTGGTGGGAAGGACAACATTTCCATTGGTAACAGTGAAACAGGAGCGGCCACTTCAAATACCCTTTGAAATAATATTCTGTAAGTTCTGATTAGTCTTGTTGTCTGTTCCTATTTAAGTGAGGTAGTTTTGGGATGTACTTACTAAATGGAAGTCCCAAGGAGTTTTACATTTTATTTCAGTAGACTTATTTATTTTTATTTTTATTTTTTTAATGCACCTTGGGTGAGGGGGAACATTGTGTACATGACCAGTGATCCAAGATCTAGACTGCAATATGTAAAAAAAAAAAAATATTTAAAGTATTTCAGATGTGCTTCAACAAGGGATGTAAAATATGCTAACTGTATTTTGCTGATCTTGATATTAAGAAGAAATGAGTTATCAGACAAAATACAATACACAATACAGGCTACAATAGTAGCCTTTTTCTTAGTTGAAAGATAAATTAATATTTAGGAATAAAAGTGGCCTTGATATTTTTTCTCTTCCTGCCCTGGAAGCACTGAGTGTATGGAAACATTCTGTACTCTGCTACTCTGCAAATGCAACTCTATTTTTTTTTTTTTTTGTCTGCAGCCTGGCACAGTGTAATCTTAAATGTTAATAGCATTTTCAGGAGAAAATTCGTACAATTCTATTGCTCTTGACATTGTCAATGAGGAAAGAAATTTGCCAGACCTGGGTAGTTGCTAGAAGGCAATAAGAGATTGTACGACTTTGCGAACAGCACATGTGTCCTCTGCTGTGTAGATCCCTGCTCTTCAGACAAGAGTTGAGGAGATCCTTCAGATTTTAGCTTTCACTTTTTTTGCTTGTTTTTCAGGCAATAGAACTTTCAGGCACAGAACTTTCTGGAAAATCATTTTCTCGTTCTTGACCCATTTAGTACATACCTGAGCAATGAGTGGGCTGAGTTCCCTCTTATTAATGTGCTGTAGAACAAGCCGCCTGCTAGGTTATATTTACCTGACCCAGTAAAATGATTGTGTTAATGTTTTAAATTGTGGTTTGTTCTTGTTTTTAACGTAGCTTCATGTTTTCTGGGCATAATCTGGCGCTTTCCATACCGTGGTTTTCTCTCTGAATTTCAGTGGAACTGCTCATGTGTTTAAAATGAGCTCATGTGCCTAAGTGCTTTGGTGGACAGGGGCCAGGATACTCAACACACTGCAGGGCTGAGCTGTGGGTTCTGCTTTAATGTATAGTCTTCTCTATCCCAGGATAAATCAGGATTACTTCTATGGAAAGTGTTACAAGGCTGTAAGGGGTCAGAAGCATGCAGGGCAGCTTAGGCAGATACAAGCACAAAAGAAGCAATTCCAGTGGGTTAAAGCTTTTTGCATTTTTAGCAAATAAGGCGTTTTTTGTGTAGCTAGAGAGTTGGTCAGTTAATTTTCTAATGGTTAAGACTGTACTTCTTCTAGCTTTTGAATGATGCCATCATCTTTTTACGTGTTGTTCAATGTGACATTAACTTAACCTTCCTTCCTATTACGAGCTATAAGCACCTCCATTCCAATATAGAACAAATTGAATTTGTGGTTAAATCTACACACTTAATAAATTATTGCTATTATTGTTTGGGATTAAATGGAGGGAGGGAGAAATATAGCCATTCTATGTCTTTTATTCCCATTAGCCTATAAAAGTATTCCAAATCCTAATTAATACAATATTGTTTATGTGTTTGTATTCTTGAGTAATAGTTACATGAAGTGTGAAATAGCCCAGATGTGTATTTGGCAAGTATTATTTGGTAAATAATTATTCACTGTGTACATCTGTGCATATTCTGTTTTTTGCAATATTTTTTGTGAGGGAAGAGTTTTTTTAATAATGGGAACATAGCCATTAACACTAATTTTTAAGGGGTGTCATGTGAATAAACTTCTAGTTTCTTCTTTTTTTGGATAAAGATATACAAAGATTAAAGGTATGAGAGGGTAATATTAATTTGTATTATTATTTTATGAGTTTACTGAACTATGGGGTAACTGATTCTGTGGCTTAGCTGCCCTTTTTTCTCTTGTTCTCTATGTTCTCCTTCTTCCCTCCCCTAGCCAATCAGCTATTTTTATATAAATTTAGCATCTCCAAAATAAAGCTTTTTTTATAAGAGTCTTTTCTATCTGAATTTTAGCTATTTTTAGGAAGTCTACAGAGTCTGTGGCTCTGTTGCAGAGCATACTGAAGAGTTTTTTTTCCTATACTTATGCTTGCTAACAACAGCCTGTTTGAAAACTGAAAATACTGCACAATCAAAATGGAAGAACTCTGTTCTTTGAGTCAGTAACGCATAAAAAGGGGCAAGTGACTTTCCAGATGCTTGAGAGGGTTCTCTTGGCTGAGTGACAGAAGATGAAAGTCTGAGTGCAGGACAAAAATGGAAAGGAGAATATGCAGTTAGTAAAACCTAGTGATATGAAAGCCTACATAAAATGGAAGGGATGGAAACAGGGCAGGCATGGTGTTAGGAGGTAAAGGATGCACTGAAGAGAGACACAACAGTTGGAAGGAAAAGAGAAGGAGAGGAGTGGAAGTGGAACGTGAGTAGGTGGATTTTTATGATGTTTTCATTGGAAAAAAAACCTTACATTATTTTATGCAAATTAAGCCTATATAAAATTTTGTAATCTTATCCAATGGGAACATGCTATCTTTATGTAAAAGCAGAATCACAAAATACACTCGTGTGTATTACCACTTTCAAATATCTTAGACTTCTAAATGCTAAACCTTAAAGTCGAACTTTAAAAGAAACTCATGTCATTAGAACTCTTTGGTGGGATGAGGAAATAATAGTTTTCATGAAAATAGTACCAAAAACCTTTCAAGAACCCACCTAATAAAAGTTTGCCTTTATAAGATTAATTTTAATCTTCTAACTGTTTAACAATTATGTGCTATCTACTATAGCCTTTATCTTTACAAACCATAAATGCACTGAACTATCTCAGTCCAAATGCTTAATTTGCTTGGGCAAAAGAAGATTGCTTCAGGAAAGTCGATGTTGGTACATTTGCTGGATCTGTATATGCTAAAGCCACAGTTGAACATCTAGGGTGCTGGGTTCTCAAAAAGAAGTTGCAATAAACTATTGATTCAATGTGATTGCATTAAGTTCTCTAAGTTCTCCTTATAAGAGTATCTACATTTTTGTTCTATTTAGAGGGCTAATTTCCTCATCGCCCTTCACATTTACTCTTCAGTCCTCTGTCATATAGTCAGACTTGAGTTTTTAAAGTTACCTTTGATATTGTTGGATATTTAATAGATACTCCTGCTGGGCCATCCTCCTTCTTACAAGCCACTGTGAAGTGACTCAACACTGTCTATTCCTCTACCTGTCGCAACTGCATATTTCTAAGGGTAAATGCCTGTTTCTAGAGAAAATGTATGCTGGCATCTGCTAAGTGCAAAGTGCTTATGGTGAATGAAAATAAACTGAGCATACAGTTTTCCTCTTTTTGTTCAGATACATTGGCTTTTGAAGTAACCACCGTTAAGACTTTTTTGTGTGTGTTTTGTTTAGTACCCTATGCAACAGTTTGTATTTACATCTCACCTAATTCTTCGCAGTAATACTGGAGGTTGTTACTTGCCCTTTTGTTCTTCCTGTCTTCCTCCACTCAGCAAGGATAAAACCCTTTTCTTTCCACACTTTCCACAGCCTTTTTTTTTTTTTTTTTTGGTTTCACTGAATTCTTGGGAAAAAAATGTCATAAATAAGAAGTCTGCTATTCTTGTGAAAACCTTTTTAATGCAGAGGACCAATAAAAAGAGAAGACAAAGGAAAATGATTCAAAATCCAAAATGATTGAAAGCTCTAAAACAGTTTTCTGTACTAAATTCTACAGTTCAGGAGAAAAACGAGTGGGGAGTGGGTTCTTCTATGCTCTCTGGCCATGATTTAAATAATCCTTAAAATACAGTGCTTGGTGTAAAGGGAAGTTGGGATAGACATTTATACCAAGCAAATCAAAATAAAAATGAACAAACAAACAATAATAATAATAATAATAAATGTTAATCTCTTGCACTTGTTCAGGGGAAAAAAAACAAGCAGAGATTGTTTGTCGGGTTGCTGTTGGTATCTAGTCCAATCTTCTGCTCAAATCAGGGCTAATTTCATAGCCAGGTTGGGTTGCTCTGACCGTCTTTCAGTCATGTTGTGAAAATCTCTGAGGATGGAGATTGCACCAGCAGTCTGGCTCAAGTAGCTCAAGTGTTGCATCTGTTAAACCCAGAAACTTCAGTTTGATATGGTGAGATTCCTTTCGCTGTGAAAAATGTTGAGGAGGCAGGCAGACAACTCAGCTGAATTATGCCTGTTGACAAGTACCTGTGAGATGCAAAGTGAAATGAAGATTGCAGGAGGTTTTAGCAGAGATGCAAAGACCTGAGTAGATTAGAGAACAAAGATGCTCCTTCAAGTTTTCAGAAGCAAAACGAGATGAAGTAAGCAGGTTTCTTCAGGTTGCTTTGATTGAGGTCTGGTAGGAGTACACTGCTACATTGTTGGAAAGCAATACTAGCATTTTTCAACGAGAAGAAAGTTTCACCATCTTTCATTATGGTTAAGATAAAGGGCATTCTAAAACAGCACCGTCTTTGCAGACCCTTGATATTGCTAGTTACGAGTCTTTCATGACTGTACTAAAATATCACCACCTAGCATCCTCTGCCTTTGCTAGCAGTACGTCTATGCTAAGTGACCTCTCACTGCTGATAATCAAAAGTTGCTCTGCAACCAAACCAAAAGAGCTTACTGTAGTACTACAGTGCTAAAATTATTTATTTTTTATGAATAAATACAGGTTTCTATCTAAGGCCACACTGATAAATCTTACTGAAACACCCTGAAACATCTTACAAGATAGTTTAGGGTGCCTGGTGCTGTAGTGGTCATTTAATGCAATATAAGGAAATGATAAGGTAATTTCACATTGTGCTGATGTTTATGATTTGAAGGGTTTATGATTTTTTACCATTGAAGGATATGTTGTTGAAAAAGAGTAAGCTGATGTTTATGGATTTAAGTAATCCCACAAAAGACCGATCGCTGTCTTTTTATGGAACGCCAGCCCAGGCTTTGGCCCCGTTTTCCAGTGAGCTCTGAAGGAGCTCCGCGACTGCAGGGTAATGAGGTGAGAAAGCAGTTTGTGTTTCAGCTTGGCTAGCTTGTGCTACTTTTGTTTCTTTTCTGTTTCTTTTCTTTGCTTTAAAATCTTGCTAAATTCTACCATTGCTTTGTATGTGCTGTAGGGGATGGTGCTTATAAAAGCATCCTGCTGAAGGGGCAGGGGTATTGGTGAATTTCCCTGAGTAGAGCCAAGCACAACTGGTGAAGGTGTAACATTTGCAGTAAAAAAGCAGCCAGTGGTCCCTGGGCGGCCACCGCTCTGCTTCTAGGGTGGCTGTCTGGTTTGAGATGTGTCTCAGCATAGGAGGAAAATACAAAAAAAGCGGAGGAGGTCCGGTGGCCAGGCAAGGGCCAAGGTGAGAGGAGGTCATTGGATGAGGGTCTCCAAGAGCTTTTGTGACCAGGGTTTTATTTGTGAATTTCTATGAGTTATGGGAAAGTATTTTTGCGTTATGAAATATATGAGCTACTGGAAAACCAAATAAGGAATTGATATGGCTTTGTTGCAGGGATAGTTGAAGAATGAGGGGGTTGCTTTTGCTTTTGTAATAGCTAAAGAAGAGTTAAAATAAGCGCACTTATTTATTCTGAAGGTACCGATCCTTTGGCCTTGTTGGGATCCTTTACCCATGGTTTTCTAAGGATCAATAAGCTAGGCATTTATTGCTAATTGAATTTGCAGCAAGCTGGTACTTGCTTTATTCCTTTATTCAGTGTCTAATCAAACTGGCCAGATGATAATAAAGTGGGGCTACCTAAATACAAGATGTGTAGCCAGAGGTCCCCTGCTAGAGCTCTAGCAGAAAGATAGCTCAGAGACTTCCCAGGACTCCTGTAGGTGCTGGAAATGTGTCTCCTGCACTGGGCAGGTTTGGGTGCCTATTTTAAAATGGTCCAAGCACATTCTTAATCATAGCGTAGTAGGGGGTGGCGGGTACTTCTGGAGCACATCTGGTCCAACCTCCCTGCTCAAGCAAGTTGTATTATTCCAAGTTTTTTAGTAAAAGTAGCAGAAATAGGCAAGGGGGCTTTTTCTTGGTGCTCTGTATCACAGCTCTTGAACATGATGCAGTCCTTGTATGTCCAGCTGCAACTATAAACTGCTGCCTTTCCCGTACAGTGATTCTCAGTGATCTAAACACTTCCAGAGAGAGAAGATACATGAGTGCACTAGAGAAGAGAGGAAGAAATAAATCTTGTTTAATCATTTACAGTAATAATAGAGATGCAATTATGAGGAGATACCTCAATGAAGTTTGAGGATCTGACGAAACAAACCTTTTATTGAAGGGATTGTGTATTCTGTCACTTCCTTGTCTTGAAGAGCTTTACGTATGTCCTTTTGTTCAATAAAATAACACTGAGGGTCTAACAAAAAAAAAAAAAATCTGTCCTCTGGAATATTATCCTGGGCCACAAACACAGTAGGGACAAACAACATTAAGCAGTGGCATTCAAAATGTCCTTGGTTTCTGCCAGCTTCTGTTCCTTTGTCTCTTTCATTGTTAATTATCCTTCAGAATAACAGCCATAGATGTTTTCTAACAATATATCAGCAGCTTGTTCTGATTCCTGTGTGCTCAGGATATGTCCTATACCACAGGTTGGGAAAATTGTCATGTTGATAATTTATGCAATAATTCATTTAAAAGATCATTTTCAGCTGAGTCAAAATCTCTAAAACAGAATACACATGTTGGTTAGACTTCAATATCTAGAATTAAACTATATTATCGTTTGATAACAGAATTACCTATAATAGTTCTCACAGTGCTGTACCTGAGTTTGCTGCAACGACATCAGCGAGTGCTGGTGGGGCACTGAGTGTTGCCCATGCCTTGCCGTGGCAGGCTGTCTTCAACACGAGCCCTGCAGCGTGCAGCTGGAGTCAGAACGACTGTGACTAAGCATCATGGAAACTTTCAGTCTTGCTCAAGATCAAAGAATTCAAAGCTTTTAACTCTCTGTGTGTGATTTTTACCTTAGTTGATTACAGACATATGTACGTGTTCATGTCACGTAGAGCGGAGGTCATACATCACACTTAAATGAAGTATCGAGCAGGAACTTGGGCAACCAGCACAAAAATGTCCTAATTCTTTAATGAATGACAGCTCAGAAAATGAGAGCTGGCTTAGTCGTCGTCTGGAAGGAGGCATGGCAGAGCTCCAGCCTCCTGCCTGAACTTTCCATTCTGGTTGAGCAATGAAGAAAGTGTTTCAGGTCTCTTACTACTTGGAGAGTTACAACAGAAAGGCTGTTTAGGAAACACTTGAGTCCTGGTAATGAATTACATGAGCACTTCTGCAGCCTATCCTGGAAAGAATGGGGAAGTGCTCATACGCTTTGGGAAGAGGTGCTTTGTGGAGCAAAGAACATTCAGCTCCACGCAACTACTATAGGTGAAAAGTCACTGTCCTTGCTTGTTGCTTTGCATATGAAAAAAGCTTATGCAAACTTCTGCAAAGAAGAAGAAAAACAAAACAAAAAGGTCCAACAAATGTTGCAGAAAACTTCTACCGTAGTGTGAGGAGAACTATGAGGGAGATGTGCAACCCCTGTCTCAGGGCAGAGAGGAAATTGGGTATAAAACCTGGATACAAACCTTAGCTAAACCCAGGCATCCATGTGCTATCCCAAGCTTCTGGGGACTGTTTTACTTAGGACGAGGCTAGCACAGCTTATTAATGTTTTTATTTTATTTTTGGCGTGCTAGAGGTATCCAGGAGAGGGCAAGAGTGCTACAACAAACAGTTAGGAAGCAAGGGAAACCTGGAGCATGATCTATAAATCCTCATAGCAGCAAACAGTAGCTCCTTGGCCTTTCCACCTCCAAAGCTTGGGCGGGCAGGGTGCAAGCAGTGCACTCTGATGTTTTCTCATCCCTCCCCTCTGTTATCATCTCCTCCACAGGCAAAGGTAATCTTGTAGCCACACACTTAATCATCAAAAGCAAACTACTCTTCAATCTCCCTGCCTTTTTTACATGATGTTAGAAAGCGAATGGTGTCTTCCATCCTTGTGTGTGGCTTTTTCCTTTCCTTTTCCTTTACGTTTTATGTGTGCGTGTGCGTTCTTTTCTTCCAAGCCTAAGCCTGATCGTCTGCAGGCTCTCTCTGGAATCTCAGAGTTGAAAAAACATGTGCCAAGTAGCTGAGCACAATCTCCCTTCTTTCAGAAACAGCTCCCTTCTTTGAAAAAGCAGGCACAGTGGCTTTTCTTGCAGCCAGAGCGCAGGCTCTGACACCCCTTGCTCCTCACACCCTTGGCATTTCCTGCCATTGACGCCACTAACTGCGTCCTGGGATCCCGTCTGACGAGCCAGGTGTCTTGGGAACGTTGTGGGGGAGTCTGTGCCCTGTCGTCCAGGCTATGGCATCCAAGCTCTTGGCCTGAGTTTCATTTTCCTCTCTGGATACTTGTAGAGCTGTATCAAAAATATTTTGGTTTGCTGGCATGAAGGTATACAAGGGAGTATGTTGTGGGCTAGGAGTAGAATGTCATCACACCCGTTTATTCAGGCTTGCAGACACACAGGTCCTAGATCTTTCATGAATTAATTTGTATGAATTAGAAATTTTTAAAAAAATCAAAATGGCTTTTGTTTTCTTTTTAAAGCATTGGCATGGTATTACAGTAGAAATTTGTTATTGCTTTCTAGACAATTAGTACTTGAAAGTCAAAAGACTTTGTTTTTGTATGATACCTGTATTTCAGTGAGTTTTATTAGATTCCTATTAGTCATATAAGCAGTTTGGTTTGCTAGTGTAGCACACTTTGAATGTAGTATTCAGAAGAAAATCTCTAAGGGTTGTCCTTACAATTATTCATCTTGACCTTGTTTGTAAATATTATCTGATGTCATGTCTGCAGTTACAGCAGCCCCAGACCCAGAAAGGACTTTCTGATCCTACAGTGTTAATGACTGAAACTCGACTGTCTTGTCTGTGTGATAATTCTTTGTAGGAGAAGAAGCATGTGTCACCTAGTTATGTGGCAGAGCTAGTCTCAGAAGTATCTAAGCCTACTGATCTTTCCTCTTTCAGATTGCTCCTCATCCGTCAAGAGGTGGCTGTCATGAGAAATAATTCTCTCTAGGCAGTGACAATGAATTACTGCATTAAACTGTTCAAAATATTGTATCTTCAAGTCCCAAAGTGAGTGCACTAATAGATGAGTCAATAAAATTCGGGATCATGTTAATAATTTATTGTAGAGATAATTACACAGGAAATAAAAGGGACAAAGAAGGCCCTCAGTGTTCTAATTTCTGAACATTTTTAGATATAGTGTCTGATGTTCGTTCTTAATGCCAGTTAAGAAAAACTAACCTGCTATTATGCAGAACACCTGAGAAAACAACACAGTCCCTAAAACATTGAGGGATTAGTTAGTTTTCAAAGCTGTAAATATCAAGGATAATGAATACTCCTTAAAATTTTGAATTGGGCCAAACAGTAGAGGTTTTGATTAAAAAAAATATAAAATACATTTGCTATTAACAATCAGCCTTGTAAATATCTTGCATACCTTTTTACCAGAACATTTCTCATGCCCAAATATGCTTTTTGAGCATCCAAATAATGAGCATGGAACAAGATCTGGCCTCATAGAAGGGAAGGACAGACTTTCTGTTAGCTACCATAGACCCAGGATTTTATTCTAAAATTTTCCTACAGACTGAAAAATAATGGCTAAATCAATGCTATTGCAACTATAATTGTATCTAAATGAATATAAGAATTGTTCATAAATTGCAGCAGAGGGAAGCATTGCTAACATACAAGTTTTCAAAGAGTAAGCAGTATTTTCAAGCAATTTTAGCTGAAACAGAGATACCCCTCCCCACTGGAAAACATTTACATTATATATATATATATAAATCCACTGGCCTGGGTTATATGTGTATATATATATACACACACACAAATATATATATATATATATATGTACAAAAAAAAAAAAAGCTGTCCATTTTTGATTTTAAAAATTGCTGATGGTGAATCTATAAGTATTTTTGTGAACTATCTTTTTGGCCAACTCATTTCAAGACAAATCACCTTGCATGTTATGTAAAAGTTAAAACAGTCACTAAGACTGTTTTAACTACAAGTCTGTATTTTTTGTTTGTTTGCAACCTTGCAGACCAATGAAATTTCCTCTTACTCTTCTTAATTTTGTTTAACTAAACAGGTATGGTTCACCAAGGGGAGTGAGCTGAAGGTGTAGCTCCTTCAAGAACTTTTCCCTCTTTGGATTCCTTTTGTAATGAGAATAATTTCTGCGCAGAAAAGACCCAGAGCACCTAAATTAAGCTTGTGTTGCAAATTATGTTCATCTGATCTCCCTCATTTCAGGAGGAAAAAAAAAAAGTGGTTTATTATTGCTTACTTTCAGTCTTTAATTATAACAGCCAAGTGATTTGTGTCATATAGAAGATCAGTGATTGGAAAAAATGTGCCCTCATTTTTTCAATCCTCACTCGAGTCTCGAGACCCAACTTTATTCTTGTGTGATTCAGGCTGCAATAGTCCAGCAATTGAATATAACAACCTCTCTAGGGACATTTTTCTTATAGGATCTCACCTGAGACCTGGTAATATACTCCTGGGGCAATTTGCCTGTGTCTAGGCTAAAAGGAATAAGATTCCACAATTACCATTGACTCCCCCGCACATGCACCTTCATTCTGCTTTAGTGACCTTGCCCTCTGCTTGACGCCATCGTCACATCAAAAAATAACCCTCATGCCCTGGACCAGCCTGGTCCTGTGTGAAGCGGTTCCTCATTGGCACCTGGGTTTTGGCTTGCTGGGGACAATGGGCCCCAGGGAGCTGCCACCGGTAACGAGATGATTACTGGGCTCTAGAGTAGTGGCTGTTGGGGGACACATCTGGATTTTAATCCAGAATTTGTATCCAAAATCCTCTCTGTCCTGGGAGAGGGGTTGCACATCTCCCTCATAGTTTCCCTTCCACTACACGAGAGATAGTCTGCTAAGCTCACAGGATTCTCTTTCTGAGAGCTACTGCCTGTGTGCAGGAGTATTAGATAGGCAAGGCTCTGCAAGGCAGAGCTTTTTCATGCTCCCGTATTGTGTCATCACCAGCCTTTTGATGGGTAGTGTAAATCATTTGTAATTATGAGGTTTCTTTTGGGGAAGAACGTTTATTTTATCTCTGTGAAGAGATTAGGGGATTAGGGTTATTGCCTGCAAGTTTTGTTTGATTTTGCCTTAAAGTGGGAAAGCTTTATCCAAAGCAGAGATGTTCTGATGCAGGGAAGCAGACTTTTGACATATGAGACACAATAGACCTTTTAACTGCAATTAGAAGAATTGTTTATCATTGCCGACAAGTTCTGAGGAATCATGTAAGTTTTTTGGGGGAAAATAATTCTTCCTGTTTTACATAATATTCCTGGACCAAGCTGTTTGCACCCTACTCAACTTGTATTTTATAACAAATACTTGACTAAGCCTCTTCATAGGGTGCAAAAAATGTACCCTTACATGTATTAAAGGATTATCTTTGAGAAAAAGAATCAAAGAAGCTGTTTTGAACTATTGTAATCTCTATGCTCATTTGAAATGCCAGCTTTACAGGAAATAAATGCTGATCTGGGCTTTGTTTAGAGTATGCCACAGGGCCTTCTCTTGGACAGTTGGCGTGGAGGGAGGGAGCATGTGTGCCTGGGCATAGAAGAATGACTTTTTATTTATTTTTTAAATTAAATTATTTATTTTGCACTATGCCATGTTCTCTAGGTGTCCTTGCTTGAGCAGGGGAGCTGGACTAGATGATATCTAGAGGTCCCTTCCAGCCTCAACCATTCCGTGATTCTGTGTGATTCTATGATTTGGCCAGAGTCAGGAAAACACTCTGTCCATAGCATTTCTCACTTGGCTTCCCTGGGACTTTCTAAAAGGTTTAGATGGGCCATGTAGTCAGGAGGCAAAGCTAGAACTGGTGGGAATCGAAGCCCTGCAGCGCCTACAAGTGCTCTGCCCCCAGCAGCAGCTGCTTTGCTGCATTGCTCCAGTTGTTTTGTGCCACACGCCGCCCTAATGTAGGCGTAGCCTGCAGTTGCTCTGTGGAGACAGATGTGTTCAATCTCCAGGAGGCAGGGAAAATTTATAAAGGGCTTTTTTTTTCCTTTTATAAATATATATATATTTTTCTTCCTGGAAGCTGACAAGTGAGTATCAAAAATTTTAGATAAAGTGCTGCTGAATGGAAACCCAAACATATACAGGACAAGCTTTTGAAGAGATGAGGGCTTTCTTAATGTGTTCTGTAGTTAGGGTTAGTTTTAGTGAGTGACAGCCCTCTCTGATATACTTGACTCCAGTGATGTAAAGGATAAGAATTTGCAGAAAAGGAGGAGATTTCATTTTGAAATGCTGTGCAAGGAAATTTTTGAAATTAACATTTAATAAAGAGAAGTGTTCATGACTCAGGAGAAAAATCAGTCCTAAGAAGCTGAAAATTAGGTAATTTTATAGTTTAGCTTATATTTTGATCTGTATATCATGCTATCTTTTGTGCTAATTTACTGAAGCACATGTTGATTTGGTATGGCTGGAAAGCTTTTAGTTAGAGACATATTGATTACCATATTAGCAGTAGCTGGAAATATTTGCAAACTACATTTTTACACTGATTTCTAAAGAAGGCAAGGAGTTTACTATTGTAGTCTTTCTCCATTTTCCCTTCCCTTTGGAAGCTGAGTTTTAATATGAAAAGTTAATGACTGACAGCATCTAGTTGTGTGAACTTCAGCACGACCTATTACAATCCTTAGAAAAGGTTTGAGTAGCTAATATTTCGAATGGCCTATGTCAAACCGAGGAAATGATTTCAGCTAAAATCCTTCTGTCCTAAGTTTCGTTGCAGGGAAAAGGAAGGAAATTTATGGTTACTGCTTTGACACCAAAATGTGCAACTGTTGTATTTTCAAATAATCGATCTTGATTGATGTTTTTATAGTTTAGTTCTGTCACATCAGCTGATTAGAGGAAGCACTGCATGATTCTTTGATGTAATTGGTATTCTATTCATCTCTTCTTTAAGAAACCCTCATTATCTTATGGCCCATTAAGAAATACTTTTTCACTTCAGGAAAGGTAGCCTTTTAAAATTTACCATCTTTTTCATCTTTAAAAATGGTGAGAAAGTGTCTTACAAGATTTCAGAAGTATCAGCTCACTTTACAGGCCTTAAAGGCCGGCAGTGCAGGCACAAACACATTTCTTGCAAAATGCTCTTCGGGATGTTGGTAGCTCGTGACCTGAGCGCCGCACAAGTCCCATGAAATTGTCAGCGTCCAATAGTGCTTGTGCTCCACGAGGAGAAGGAAGGGATTTCCATCTGAGATCAGCCACCAGCTCTACAGAAGGCATACAGGGTGTCAATGGTGACTGAATATTAAAGGTAAGCATCTCCACCTCTATTTAAGATGGTCTGATTTCAGTGAAATCATACTAACGTAATTTTGGGGTAATAAAATGGAAACTCTATCCCATAACTAAGCATGTTGAGTGGTTTTAAACATGCAAGTATTTTAAAACCTCTATCCTTTGTTTTATCACATAAAAGTGTACCATTTTGTCTACCTGGTAACTGTGCTAAGAAGAGATGCTGTTGGTTTCCTTCAGGGGTTCTTCGTAGCTCACAAAATGTGTATGTATCATAGAAAGACTACGTCTCTGTAAGCAGACATCAGGCCTGTGTATGCAAGGTGAATTTATTTGCTGGACACCCTGGCTTTTCCCTGGAATCTCAGATGGGGGACTGGGAGAGGTCCAGTGCCTCTCTGGGGACAGCAGGAGATAGATCCTGGGGGAGCAAGAGAAAAGAGGAAGATAAAGAGCAGCGGATGTAAGTGAAATGAAAATACCTCCCTGCGGTGATGGTGTTAGCTCTGCTGCCCAGGCTCAGGGCTATTCTGAGGTGCCTCACTGTTGTTATGACTTGTAATTTGATTTGGGAGAGTGTCTGAGTAAGAACTATGTACTAATCCAGCAGCCGCCTTCATTCATCATAATAGTACCCACAAGACGCAGCTGAGTCACCAGGCTGGAGGATTTTTTCTAGCATGCATCCATGCTTTATTTGATTATAAAGTCCAGATCCTCCTGCTTTCTGTTGCAGGCTTTTTATCTTACTCTGGTCGCGTCAAAAGCAATTTGTAATTCTGTGGTGTACACACAAAATTAGTCTTAATTTGCTATGTGTTTCTAAGGGTGAATGACATTTAATACTTTCTACTGGGGTTCTTATTAGCACTGTGTACCAGTAATGTATTATATGGGTGTGATGGCAGAGGGTAAGTGAGCTATTGAACAGCATCCATCTGTTGATTTAGAGAAAGAGGGAAAAAAAAAAGGAGATGACTAATTGCCAGCAGTTCTCTCTGTGTAGTTTAGAAAGGTTGAATACAGTTCTGTGGGACTGCTGTAGAGTTGCAAGGGTTTCAGCCTGCCACAAACCAGCACACACTGTTTAATAGTAATTCACACACACTGAGCCGTGAGAAAGTGGTGGCAGATTGTGTCAAGGCAGAATTCACTGGCAAACAGCAAGAGAAGTTGCTAGACTGTGGGAGAATTTGTATGTTTTGTGTCCTCAGCCTCAGTGTCTGGAGGCCAGCTCCTTTTGTGTAGTGAAAGGAGTGCAAGTCCAGTCGCTGTCTGTGCTTTAATCAACGTGTATGGGGTACTTGCTGTCACTGCTCAGCTTTGCTGTCACACAAGCACTTTGCTATAGGGGTTTTGAAAGGCCTGTATGGTTTTGTAAACCCCTTGTCAGCTGACGCTAGAAGAAAAAGATGTAATTTTTCTTCCGGGTTTCTGTGTGGCCGTTGAAGTAGCTGTCTACCTGCTCTCTCGATGTTAGCCCTCTTGCAGGGAGGGCAGTGCACAGGTAAACGATAGCACCCAGGGGACTTGCTGGTGTTGAAGGTCTTTTCCAACCATAATGATTCTATGAGAAGAGGGAAGCGTCCAGGGGAAATGGGCACACAGCAACAGCAATGGTGTTGCATGGCACAAGGGCAGATAAACTGGAGCATTATTTGTGGGTTCTGCCAGCAATATCATTAACAAATTTCTCTAAAGTCTCCTAGAAACCCATTGCCACTCTTCCCTTTGGCTAGGTTTTTGCTCTCCTCATCCTGGAAAGGTCCTGTAAGTGTGGTCCTGTAAGTGTTTGCAATCCACTTGGAATTAATAGTGAAGGAAAGAGATCTGCAGAGGTAATTTGTGGAGAACACAAAATGCAATATAGTTGCTAATTAAGAATTTACAAATACAGGTGTCTGTATTTGTCCCCAATGGATACAAAGTTTTCCCCTACTCGTTAACTGCAAGTAAAAATACAGACATTTCCTTTGCAGTCTGTCAGGCGAATTGACTAAAAATTTGAAATTGAAGTTGGTAGATTGAAAGGAGACTTGATGCTCACATGTCGTTTAATTTGTCCAGAATAAGTGCCTCCACAGTCTCACAGAAGTTAACAGAAGACATTCTGTCATGGGATCCTCACTGATGACTTAGTCATTGCGTTAGAAACTCTCAGTACCAACAACTTAGTCGCCTTGCTAAGAAGTTGTTAAATATGACTGTACATTTCTTGAGTATTTCTCAATGGTTTATATATAAGCTGTATCAATTAGCATATAATGTTGATATCTTTAATTTGCTGGAGGAAGGTATTTTTAAAAAGTTTTGCCTTTTGCTTTAGAGTAACACCAATTATGCATTTTTTCATGGACGGCAAGACAATTTTATATTAGTGATCTAACATATTTGCTAAAATTTGTATTACTAGATACTTCTGGATTAAGGAGAATGGTAACTTACTGAAAAGCATATAAAACACCTTTTCTTGAAAAATCCTTGAGATTAATTAGCTCAGGATGCCATTTCATACTCACTTTTGTCCCACTGCATCATTCTTCATGTCAGTTGTCCTTCCTGCTGCTTTGTGTTTTGTTTTGTTTTAAAAAACCTTCTTTTTAGTTTTTCTTTTCACAGATCATTTTTCACATTCAGGTTGCTACCGATGTGCTAAAAATCCTCTACCCAACTCGGTGGGGCTGAGGTGTCCTGTTGCAGTTCTGCAAGACCAGGATAAGCTGCAAGAAGTAAGAAAAGCTTTTTCTCCAGTCAGGTGGTGCACAGTTGTGCAAAGGGCCCACAGATGGTGCTTTCTAGAACAGCAACTGCTCTTCCCTAGATGTATTGCTGTGCTTTTGAAGTTTGCTCTGGTACTTATAGTTTCTACTCTCATTGAGCCTTGGCCTTCAGCAGTCCTTACAACTTGCTGCAGTGCTGTAAGTTTGTCGCTTTGTGGTATGCTACTCTGCACTGCAGCACCTGAGTATGAACGTGTGAGTGCCTTAACCTTTGTAACTGGATCTGCTGTTTTGTCTCACTAATATTTCTTGCTTTTGTCATGTACAGTTCCATGTCCTTTTTACAGAAGGGTTTCTAAGTGACTTGTGTTCTTTCATCACACTGAATTCATGTAGAGCTTGTCTTTAATACAGTTGTAGCATTCTATTAAAAGCAACGGCTGTGGTATTTAGATGTGCAGTAAATGATTAGTTGCCTGCAATGTTTATGCTCAGGATGTCTTACAGAATTATAGTGGTTTGCCAGAAGCTGTAAAGCGTTAATTGTTTCCATGTAAATCTTAAAAATTAAATACATAAAAATCCAGTTTTACCTGTGAATTAATAAGCAATGGAGACTGAAAAAAGTCTTCTATCAATATATGTACCTTGTTATTAACTTTCTAAAATATCATTTTAGTTCCTACTAATATAGAATTTTAATTTCTACTCTATTTGTATAGAGTTAACTTTAGTGAATATGTCTTTATGTTAGGAGGTGTCTTTACATTTGAAGATGACTATACAGAGACTATACAATTAAAAGAATATGTCTTATTAACTTGAAACCATCCTTTTCAGCAACTTGTGAAAAAAAAGTGTAAGGACTTATGCTTTTACTTTTCTTCCTTTTCATGTCTTAAAAAATAGGCTAGGCATTTTTCCCATGTCTCTTCACTAGTCAGTCATATTCAGCTTCCTATAAACTGAAAAAATGAAAAAATCTACATGAAAAAATCTAAAATCTCGTCAAGCTAGATTGCAAGTTTGATACTATATTAGAGTCATCTCTCCATATGAGAATTAGTCATCACTAATCATGTAACCAGAAAGCTGGTGTGTGGTTGAATATAGGAATCTACTGTCTTTATGTTTAGATACCTTTATGGGTATTAATGGCATGTCAAAATAGAAAAACAAAAACAAAACAAAACAAAGAGGATGAAGAGGATAGGTCTGTCTCCAAAGCTTGTTTCCTATACCTGGCAGTGAAATAAGGTGGACGGGATATCATTTGCAAGAAGAGTATTTTAGTTTTATGCCCCTGATGCCCTCCCACGCCAGGACTGACCTTAATGTGCTTTGGCCCCTTATCCTCAGGCTTCGTGCCTGGAGCAAGGTTGCTTGCAGTGTTTTAGCCCCTCACCGCAATGATATCACTTCAGAGTTAAGCTTGTCAAGCATGGAATTGATTTAAGTGGAAGACAGGAAGGACCAAAAAGAGGAAAACTCTAGAATGAGGATGAAGTAACATATGAATGAAAATTGGAGCAATAGGAATCTAAGATGTGCCTTGCTAAGATTGCCTAGGGCTCAACATATTTAGCAACAGCATCCTGAGAAGACTGTTTTTACAGTCTTCTGCTGTTGAAGTCCGGAGAGAAAGTGTCTGTCTTTAAAGGTTCTGGGCATCTTGGCTCTTCCAAAATTGTATAGCTGCTGTTGTGAGATAGCCTCTTTTAAGAGAAAATCCAGGGTGCGCTAGCCTACCCATTTGAAGAATCAAAGTTAATTTGTAGTGATGAAATGTAAAGCTCTTTATTCTTTTTTTTTTTTTTCCCCTCCACTTTTTTAGGCCTGTATCCATGCTTTTAAATTCAGTGTTCGGCAGCTATGGTCATCAGTAGAAACTTCTAGGGAGGTTCAAGAGGGCACTTTTAAAGCACCTCTGCGTGTTGTACTGTCTCACTGCAGTTCTGGTCATGCTGTGAGGCCAATGGAGCACATGCAAGCAGTCTACCTGTTAGTGGAACTGAAGGGGGAGGAAAATGCAGTTAGGAAGACAAAGTAAACAGTAAAGGACTTTTGGGGTTTGAGGTGTTTCATGTTCTTTAGTTCACTGGGACCTCTTCCTCAAAATCCTTCACTTGGGACTTCAAGTTTCTCCCCTGAGTACTGAAATGGAAAACACTTGATTGATAGGGTCTGCAGTCCATGGTTTTGGCTTGAAGTTGCTGCAGAGACAAAAGCAGCATGGTTTTAGGGTTTCTAGGTGGCAATCAAGAATGTGATCTACTGAGAACGAAGGAAAAGAAATACTTTAGTATCAATCTAGGCTTATTTAGCTTTTGTTTGTTTGTTTGTTTGATAACATGCTCCACAATGTTTTGTTTTGTGACAATACATTACAGATGAGAATGAGCTTTTCTCTCTCTAGAGTCTTTCTACTTACTGAATGACTTTCAAAACTGATTTTGGTATACAAAATGAAGTGCTCTTATGTCACTTTTTTGATTGATGGATTCATTTCATTTTAATATTAGGAGTGTCTCATTATGACACCTTTCATCTTAGAAAATGTTCTAAAAGTTAAGTTTCTGTATAGTTCCCAGTTTTATTTCTAGGGTTTGAGGTGTTGTTTCGAAATAAAATTTTCTCCTTTATGAGACATTTTAAAATCCTGAATGTTTTTGCATCCTCTCTATCTGTTGTCTTTGTTTTGAATTTCTGATTTTATTCCACCTGAAAACAAATTGCAGGAACAATTGTTGCAAGTTCAGTTTTAAAAGGAAATAAGTGTAATCAGTCTTGAAACAAGAGACAACAAAACCTCTTATCTAAGTTTTGATATATGAAGGATTAAAGACTATAAAACCTCTTATCTGAGTTTTGATATAATATATGCAGGATTAGAAATATTTGTTGCTATGCTCTGTGGCCTACTTATCAGCGTTTCCTAAGGATCCATTGCGTTACAGTTCCATACTCTGGACTTATTTTCAGCTGCCGATTTAAAATACAGGAGCTAAAATCTTGAAATATGTAAAGGTATTAAATGTAAATAGGGAGACTTGGAAAGGCAGGAATTCAGGAAATCGGTTGGTTCTGTGATCTAAATTTCCCTTTTTTAGAGAAAAAATGTGATGTAGTTGCAAAAGAAAGAAGTCAATATATTTAAGGGAAGGAAAAAACCTACATAGAACCTATGATGACCCTTTGATTTTTATCTCATTTCTGTTAAGGAGTAGGATGCTGAATAAGCAATATGAAATAACTTGGTCGTGTATCTCACCAGTGAGGACTGATTCGAGCACACATCTGCATAAAGCATCACATCAACATCACATTTACATTACAGATCAATGACAATATTTAATATCTGCTATTTTTGCAAAATAACTGTAAATAGGGACAGGCAGAATTTGCGTGCTTCTGCCTATCAGTTTTGACCTTTCTAAATTCTTTAGACTGCTGAAGGTGCACAAATGTATTATATGAACTAATTAGATTTCTAAATTACATTTATGAAGGTGACATTTAGATATGACCTCCTGAAGGACACTATTACCAAGGGAAAAAAAAAAAAGGCAATGTATTTTGAAAACCTGTTAAGTTTTTTGATTTGTATCTTTACAGTGTGGGAAGATTCTGAAATACATTCCAGTCCATGTTATTTAGATATATATTTACTCAGTGGGCTTCCTCAGAATTTACTTTGGTATAACATTACCCAGAGCATATTTAGTCTTGAAAAGAACCTGGGCTATATTCCAAAGTCTTCCTTTTGAACTCTTGAAATGATGTAAACTCACCAACTTCTCTGAAGTTTATATGAATTTACATTCTGTCTTTTTACCTTCTGACTGAAGAAAGAGTATTAACATGTCATATGTAGCTGTTATGTAGTATAGAGTGCAGAACATTTCAAATTAATTCATTGCAGCTAGCAGTGGGTGTGCTAGTGCGGAGTTACTGAAGTAGAGGAGATGACAAGCGCACTTCACTGCCTCACAGCATTCTTTATTTGGTTTGGTGAGACAGCAAGCGTGGAACCTGGGCTGGTGCCTCAGGGCCCCTTACCCATCTTTCTCACCAAGGGGCTGGCACTGGCCTTGCTAGTGGTAGGACTAAAGGAAGGCAGTTTAGCTACAATTTGATACGATGATGAAACTCAAGGGAGTGAGAATGGGAAGAGCCTGAGGATGTGCGAGTCATGTTGCAAGGGGAACTCGCCTGTTGTTCTCAAGCAGATCATGCTGTTTCAGAAAAGCATTGCCGATTAGTACTAAAGAGCCATGTGGTGACATCTGATATAAAGCATAAGTTTTATGTTATCTTTACAGACTATGTAGCTGTAGAAGATGAAGTGTAAAATATATGATTTTTTTTGCTTTCGGTCATTTAAAGTTCAGGAAAATAGAGCTGTCATTTCAAAGAAATATTTCTTCTGTCCACAAAGGTGTGCCGAGAGTACAGTATAATTGTGCAGTGCCTCCTATCAAAAAGATAACCCCATATACTATTTTCTGTCCTTCTCAAGTGTTTTCATATCCAATTGACTTTTACAGCTGTTCCCAAAACTTGAAGCTCTTTCTATTTTATCTGTTTTCCGTTTGCAGAATCAAAACAGAGAACTGGCAGGGACAGAGAATGAGAGCTGGTGAAGACTTGAGAGTAATTGAAATATCCATCCTTTTCTTGAGTTTGGAGAAGGAAGTCAACAGCAGATCTACATCAAATATGAAAAGATATATTTCAGCCTTATTTGCTCTTACAGATTCAGGTTTTGTCAGATTCTATGAAAAAAAAAAATAGGGAGTCACTTCTAGGGAGTGTTTTAGATAACAAGAACTTTGGATTGTTCCATTTTACTGCTGCAAATTTCCTGAGATTTCTGTTGGAAATTTCTTCACTCTCTGGAAAAAAATCATTAATAGTAACAGTTTGCACACTGTGAAAGATCTGGAATCTTGTAGTATAACTCTACATTAAAAAAAAAATGAAATGTATACTGCACACATTATATTTCAGTAATAAAACTTCATTCAAAGTTTTTTTTGCTAAGCGTGGCTGAAACATAGAAATGTTTAATGGCCTTTTTTTTTTTAACTTCTTTTTTTTTTTTTTTTTCCCATCAAGAACCTGTTTACTGCATCAACAAAAGGCTAGAAGATTTTTGGCAGGATGCATTCGCTAGCTTTGTATTTAAAACCTAAGCAGTGCCCAGTCCCCTAACCTTTTGATCTTGAATGTAACTTTTAAGATATGTAATGTTGCCAAGGCAGAAGTTGCTGCTGAATGAGACTACTCAAATTTCAATTCAGTTTAAGAGAAAAATGACTGGTAATAATGATTTTTGGATTCTAAGAACTTAGCAGATTGTTTTTAATGATGCATTCTAATTTACTAAGTTTGCAACTTAATATGCTTCATTTGGCAAAACCTAGAAGAAGCCAATAAAATTAATTGGATCCTTGTTATATTTTCATGTATACTCTTTTTCTAAATGCACTGGAAATGAGAATGACTAGTTATCTCATTACAAAAAAAATTACATTGATCTAATATCCTTTTCAACACATCATTATAAAATTCATATTATGTGTGAATTGTCCCTATAAAATGTTGCATTTCACACTTTTAGCAGAGAAGGGTTAAGATAATCTTTAGAATGGAAAAATATGGTGAAACTTTGAATTTAAATTAGGTTTTTATATAAAAATAAATTTCAGTAAAACAAGAGAAATTTACTGTATTGCAATTATTCATAACACTGTCTATGCATGCTTTTAAAAAGATGTATTTAACATGCATTCTATTTCTTTTAGGTATTAATATATACTATTTGACATGCTATTCTGAAAGTAATATTAGATGCTAGTCTCTAGTACAATCTGATAGATTCAAATTACTTTAGCCATTATGTTGCTCATAAAAATATTACATAAACCGTAAAGTTTATGTTTTTAAAAGCTTAATCTGCAGGCATATATGAGATTTGTTGGAACCCTGAGGGAACACACATAAATGCTTTCTATCCATCTCTATGCTCAGAAGCTGCCAAGAGTCAACTGAGCTCTTAGACCAAGCTTCTGACTTGCTCTAATTTATTTTGGCTGATGTAACAGTTACACTAGTTTCAAGTCCAAGGAGTACAATGTGACCTAGAAATTTCTCGGCCAGCCATTAAGGCAAATCTTGGGGGATTTCTGTACAGGGGAAAGAGGGGAAACTACAGTTTTGCTGCTATAGTAGCTTTCATCGAAGGCTTCATGAGAAAAAAATAATGAAACTACACTTCATTCTTTTTAAAATGATGGCGCTGAGACAAAGAAAATGGTCATGGAATTGGATGTGATAGAAATATGTTAATGTGTTTTTTCCAGTGTGATTCTCATCATTCCTATATATATATATGTATTTTTTCATTTGGAAGTAAGGCCTACTGACTATCCAACCTCAATGCAATAAAGGCTTTTAACACAGGAATCTATCATATGACCTAGATGGCACGCATAGTACTTGCAGGATTACTCCGTGACATTACTTCAAGCAGAGTAGGTGTATCTTTTGTAGCCTCTTGGCTGTTGAGTCACTGCCTTACTTGCCATTACAAAATGAATGAAACAAGCTAAGACTCTTCCTGCCTGGCACAGGGACAGTTTTGTGGGTGCAGCTGAGAAGCCAGCATGTTTTCTGAAAGGATGGCAATGAGTTGCAGAGAGTGGGAGCACCTGTTATCTTAAACTGATATTCTTGCCATCCAATGTTTTATATCGTATACCATAACTTACAATATATAGTCTTTTTGTATGCATTCAGAGAGCTTGCTGATGGGTTATGACATCAATCTGACAAAAACAAAACAAGTAAGAAAATTTAAAGCATTATTCTGATTGCACTTTGCAACTTACTCTAGAATAGTGTGTCTGAAGTTAACAACTGGTTAAATATTGCAAGTATATTTCTCCTGATTCAGAGGTGTAGCCATTACACTGAGAATAATTCTGCTTCTTCTGGTTCATAATACTATATGTTATATATGTTACTATATATGTTATGTATATATACTATATATGTTACTATATGTATAACTATATACTGTTAATCCAGTCCAACAGAAAACTGGCTTTGGACAAGGAGCAGTAAAAGTGATACATGAGGTATGCTTTGTAGTGGTCATGAAAATGTCAATATCTTGGATGCCAACAATTTATTCCCCTTTTTTAATTAAAACAAACAAACAAAAAACTTCAATTATTAAATAGCAATGTTTATAGCCTCAGCATCTCAAGGCTGTAGTTTCATAACCATTAGTAATTGATATGTGGCCTGCGAGATCACCAAGAAATATGATCCTGAACCACCTCAAAAAGAAGCACATGGTTCATTTTTGTCTGATGAATTGGAATATTTGACAGCCAGTTTCTGCCAGCTTTATCCCTCTATACATCAAAGTACACCAGAACATTATATCAGGCACACAGGAACAAAGAAAAATGTACTGAATTAAAAGTACAATGTTGAACTTGCAAGGGCAAGACAGGGCTATCCAGAAATGAGCCCATGGTCTGTGGAGGTTGTTGCTTAGCCAAAATCCAGCAAGTAGCTACAGGAGATTGGAGAAAAAGTACTGTCTGAAATGCAAGAGAGCAAAAAAAATCTAATGAATGTTGAAGTGGAGTAAAAGCTGGATGCTAAGGCAAGCTGTGTCAGTGTGATGTATTTCTCAGATTAATTTTAATACTTTGCCATGATCTGACATATCTGGCATTGCTTGTTGATCTCACTTCAAAAACAAAATACAGTGATGTTTTTCCTGCAAAGCTCAATCGATACCATTATTCTGTGAAAAATGCAAGAGCTGCTTATACTAATGTTCTATATTTTATTTTTTCCCCCACAGAGAATTGGAATAAGACAGCAAATGGTGCTCTATGCCAAAATTTCTAACAGAGCAAGCGTTTTACCATTACAAAGTCTGTGAAAAGACAAAACTATTTTCCTAACATACTCCATGACATGCACAATGCATTCATACAGAGATTTGAGATGAGCCCAAGTCAGACACTGGAAGAATAAATCTTTTTCATGTATACAGTTCAGAATTGAAGCTCTTAACACCTCATTTTGAACCCCACACTGGAATACATTCAATGGGAGAGCTGTTCATCTGGAGACTTATAAAAAAGTAGGACCTTGTTCAAAGTTAAAAAAACCTAGTTTTTTTAATCTAAAAATCTAGTTTTACCTAGATTCAGAAGATGATGTCAGGAATTAAAAAACAATCATTTTTATCAAAATCAATCATAACAATACATTACAACATGTTAATAACAATATATCAGTTTTTCATATAAATCATTTGTATAAATGGTATCTTCTGTTTGAGTGCTTCAATCTACTTTAAATGTACAAAATGTCATCACTGATATGACAAATGGACTTGTTTGTCTCAAAGTTTTTTATTTGGACTTCATAAAAGTATCTTATTAATTTGCATTAGTATTGAAATTTCAGGATTTGGAAGTTCACCATCATATCGAACTAGCATCAGAAGTAAATGCCAACAACGTTTTTTTTGAACAGGATTCACCCCACTACTTATAGATGGGAATTGTTCTGCTTATTTAGTGTCTTAATGCTGCCTTACTTGCATGGAATAGCAATAGGACTGATACTAATCTAGTTAAGATGCTGGAAGATCTTTGGGAGAAACACTACCAGAAAATTTATTCTGGTAAAACTGTTGAATTTTATCTTATCCTTGTTAAAACATGGAGTAGAGCACAGTTAAGTTACCTCATCATTATGTAACCAAACAGCTTAGTGCTCTTCAGAGAACGTAAATCTTTACGGCAAAAGTTTGTTTAGGGAGTCAGTTCTTCTCTAGCCTTTCTTCTGTTCAATTGTTGCTCTATAGTACAGTATGTAGTATAGTTCAATACTAATTCTAATTTGCAACTATCTACGGCAATATTCCTAAAGTGAAACAATTATATGTCTTTAATTTTCTGTTTGCAAATAATATCATTCTTGCCTGTATTTTTGATTTTCAGCAATGTTGCCACCTGAAGGATTGTCAATAACTAGGAAGAATTGAGCTTATGCTATGGTTTTTTGTATGGCCCAGTGCCTTAACTTCCTGTGGTGTTTCATAGTTATTAAAGATTGTACCTTGCTGTTCATAGGAACAAGACATGCTCTTCAGGAAGGGATGTCAAAACAAAATTTTCTTTCTGTTCATCCTCTCTTTAGAAGCACTTTCTTCCATGTCTCTGTTAGGGCAAGGTTTCAACAAATATTCCTTTCCCTTATAGCTTTCTTTCAATAATCTCTTTTCAGTGTTTTAGATTAATTTTCCAGAATTTCCCAACTCTACTCACCAAAAGGCTCACCAAAATCATGTAGTTGTTTTGAAAACTAAAAATGAGATGTGATGTTATCCTCATCTGTCATGTATCAGTGTTTGTCTACAGCTATAGGACTTAGATTTATTTTATTTTTATGTTCATGAATGAAAATGGAAATATTCACGCAAGGGCATAACAGTATAAAACTGCAGCCTAATGGATGAAATGTCAGAAGACTCCTCAAAAAAAAAATCAGATAGATTCTTGCTGTTTTGGAGGTTTCTCCTGTATTTTTGACACCTGCCTAAGATTTTAGAGACCAACTCATCGTATTTTGTAACTTTGGAAAGACTTTTTTCTACACATTTAGACCTAGCCGTTTAACATGGCTGATCTGCTAGGCTATCTTTCTCTTGCTGAAGAGCCTTTCCTTGCCAATAGAATCTAATTTCTAGATCTCTGTTTTTCTGTGAATAAAATAGAATTCCTGGAAGTGAAATATTCTGTCAAGATTTATCATTCCGCAATCTGGCAAAGTGGATATATTCCCTACAACCACGAATAAATTAATAAATGACTTAACTGTTAGTTTTTCCAAAGAAGATAAAAAAGAATTCCAGGAATTGGAATTTTGTAGTTTTTTTTTCTCCTTTCTTCATTATTTTTCTAATATGAGTGTGAAAGCTAATAGCCTATCCTGGTTTCTAAATATTGTGTTATAATATATTAAAAATCTGAAGAGATTTTTTTTTTTCCTGAGTAAATTTTATAATCATCTGATTTAATTTCTCTTCCCTCTGATATTTGCAAAACTAAGTATCAGGAATTTTTCTTGGAGTTTCTCGTAATTTTCCTCCTAGCCAACAAGGCAACTTACCACCACCTTCATGCTCTCCTTAATGTCCATCCCAAGGTGAACAGAAAGAAATGATTGCAACCATAGACTGAAATTATACACTTCATGCTCCCCACCTTCTTTCAAAATCCCTAGGAAAAGTCCAACTCATAATGCAGAGGTTTAGAGTATAATAAGTCATGGCAAACAGAATTCAAATACACCATTTAAGTACTGTAAACTTCATTGATGAGGCAGTTCAAGTACTAAGCTGTGGAAAACAGTGCTGGAAAAGAAGGATCAAGAAGTAAACATGATCTTGATCAAGAAGAAAACATGATCTTGATCAAAACAATCAAGATCAGGAAATACCTAAAAGAGACAGGTGAGTTGCTGAGAAAGAGCTCCGGGGGGAAGAAGGAAAAGGAACGGGGAGCCTCTCAGTAGCAGTGAAAGAAGAAGACGATGGAGGTGGGCAGAAGAATTGCTTTTCTTCCGCTAATATTCTTTGAACATTGTATCCTACTTCTTTTTGGGAGAAAAAGAGGGAGATTGTTGCTACCTTGGCCCACTATGGTGGATGAGTCAGCCAGCGGGTGATTGCTGGGTTTGACATGAGCATCCTAATGGGAAAGGCACCCTGGATTTGGCTTCCTCCAGTTCATAATCAGAGAGAAGGACCAGCACAGTCAAAAAGATGGACTGGAAATCCAAGCACATTTTTCAACTGAGGCTTAGTACCTTGTAATACTGCAAGCCAAAATCCATGGCACAAAGGTTTGGAGTCGGTTGGTGGAGCAGAGGGGTGTTTTGAGAACACTGACCAGATTTTGTTGGTAATTGCAGTGTGACAGCACGTAAAAGCCACCTGTGTTTTGTGTTGACTCTCATACAAAAACTGGGGAGAGACTTTTTTCCTTTCCAACTCCTTTCATAATTTTCCTTTTATTTACATAGCAGGATGATTTCCATTGTCTCTTTATGGATACTGGCACTTTCTGGTCAGCGTGATGCTGGTATTTTCTGTGTACTTAGATTGTTCTCTGAAGAAAATACAAGGCACCCTGAATTCTATGTAACCCTAAACCCACACATCAAAAATGTGTCATCAAATAAAGTACTATGCATTTCAGACAGGCATAACTCTTGAACCTGACAAGTAACTCTATACTTTCATCTTATCTTCCAAGAGTTGGAGTAAGCTGTGATAAATACTGGGATACGATCTTTAAGCTGTCAGAGTTTAATGACCATCTCAGGCTTCCTTGGAACAGGAAAGATTCCAAAGGAACCATCACACTTCATAGGAAAATGCTCATCATAATGAAATCATATTTTACAAGATTAGGTATTTAATCAGACAGCTTACTTGAATCCAAAATTTTGATTGCTTTGAAGTCAGGATTCAAAGGGAAGGTTATCTGATTGGTTCAGAGAGGATGAATAAAATTTTGATGGGAATGCTGGTTCATAGGCAGTACATGGATTAGGAACTGTATCCTTTCAGTCAAGTCTCTGGTTGCAAAGAGACAAATTACCCAGGGTAAAGTGTGTTCAGTCCTCTTTCCTTTCTGCTTATTCCTTGGTTTCTCCATTCATATCTACCTGTTTTTGAGGTCAGAACAATCCTCCAGTCTGGAGCTAGTCCTAACTGAAACTAATCTGGAGATAATACATAGCTGATGCTGCATAAGAGGAGCTAACACAGAATGCTTCTGCTCTGGTGATGCTCTCGGGATAGATCATGGAGTGCGTTGAGCTTCTCTGTGGCTTCGCTGTCACCTCAGCATATGCAGAGCAGTTAGAGAGTAGCAGGAGAATTAGTGCATAAATTCCAACCAGAATAGTCTTTAAGTAAAGATCCAGTTTTGTACAAATGAACTAGAGAATAGTCTCCTAGAGGAGCTTAGTTTGGTTTGATTTGTCCAGGTTTGCCAGGTGGCAAAAAAATAGGAAATGTAACTATTGCTATACTGGGAGACAGTGATTGCTTTTTGTCCTCTAGCTTATTTGCTTGCCTCGGTCTTTGCTTTCTGTAGTAGTTGTTCCTGTCAAGAGCAATAACCAATGACAGTTAATGACTTTAAGATGAATTTACATGAATTACTCAGTTTAGGTCTGTGAACTTCAGAATTCAGAAGCAGATCCCTAGCAATACTTTTTTTTTAAATCAATTTTTATCAAATCATAGGAAGTGTGCAAAAGCAGATGAAGAGCGTCGATTAAGATAGTATATCCACATTTATAATTATTATTTCTCTTGGTTGAGCAAAACATTGACTTTAATTTTCAAAATATATCATTAGCCTATCAGTTTCGCTGTTCAAGTTGACTATTTGCAAGCCATATAAGGAATTTCAGGAGCAGCAGAGATCTATCCTCAGGCACTAGTGAAAGAAAGTCTGTTGATATTGTAAAGTAAAACACAAGAGGAATGCAAAGAAAATAATAAATTATTTCCATCACATTTACTACTACAGCTACTCCAGCATGCATCGTTCAGAAATTCATGGCACAGAATTTATCTGTGTGTATCTTGTAGTAGTAACAAAGGGCAGCTCATTATAACATATTTACAGACAAGTTACACTTAAGCTATAAGGAAAATCTGTAACTAATTTGCAAGATTATAAACTGTATTTTCTTCGCTAAAATATGTTTAGGTTTTGTTAGCAAACATGCTGTCTATCATTAATTACCCATTTATATTTATCTCTTGCTTAAAACGCTCTTGTAAATCTTTTGATCGGGATACAACTCTGCAGGGATTGCCAGTTACTCTGTCACATCAAAGAGTTCCTCCCCTCTTTTTTTCCTCTCCATGTTGGATGGTAGTCAAAGAGATCATTGGACGCAAATGGCAAGTTCCTGCAAGATATTTTCTACCATCTGGTTCTTGATGGGCTTCTCAGGCACTTGAGCTAGAAACACTGGAAGAACTTCTGAGGTACTTGCATGATTTAGTGGCTTCTTGGCCTTTTATATAGGGCTTCTCCTCTAAGTGCCCTTTTGATATGCCGTGATCTATGCATTGTATCTTGCTGCAGATTCCAAAAATGCAGACTGAATGCTACAAGTATATGGTGTGTATCAAATGTGCTGCTTAACCATAAGGCATGTGGAGAGTTCGGTGGCCCTTTGTGGCAGTGGGCATGTTTCAAATTAACATGTACTGCAACAAAAAATCAAAGCTCCATCAAATACTT
Organism: Tinamus guttatus; assembly: GCF_059628265.1. Taxonomy (NCBI): domain Eukaryota; kingdom Metazoa; phylum Chordata; class Aves; order Tinamiformes; family Tinamidae; genus Tinamus; species Tinamus guttatus. Next base: position 1,600,603 of record NW_028288545.1, read on the forward strand.
TCACAAATTTTTGGAGTAGCAAGGCTTAAAATGGAGGTAGGAAAGAAAGTTTATGCATTTTGATTTTAAGTTGTAAATGAAAATTTGCTTTATGGGACATCTGCCTGTATGCTAATTTGTCTTTCTTTGGTAAGCATTCCTTGTCTGTAGTTCTGTGTTGCAAAAGAAGTCAGACAGTCCTTATATTCTACTGTGCTTTTAGGCTCCCAAAGGAGAATTTACCCATGAGTAAAATTCAGTTAAAATTTTCGTAGTTCACAGTTTCAACCTCAATTAAATCCTATACTTAATATTAAGGAATTTCAAAACAAGTGTCAGCCTAGTATATTAAAAGTGCAATGTGGAAATCCGCAAATAGATGCTTTCTCTATAATTAAATGATTTTTTTCTTATTTAAGCACCAGGTTCTTATTTTCTCATTAAGTTGATTTGATATTTATTTGTAAAATGTTTGTCTTCTGTTTTCTTTTTTTTGGTTGGTTGGTTACTTTGATTTGGTTTGTTTGGTCAGTTACTGTCATAGCAATGATAATTGTTAAATGAAACTTTTTGGAAAAAAAAACATAAACATAACAAAAAACATAAACAGAACATATTTAGATATCATATTAAAAATACATTGAAAAATAGTGATAACAGTAAAAACACATCCCACTTGAACAGATATTTTTCTATTTTTTTGCATAAGGCACTACCTAATAATAGGCAAAAATGAAAGCTTGAAAATAATTTCAGTCTGGATAAGCATGCAAAACTTATAACACTTATAATTTTTGATTGAGCTGGATTAAAATAAATAGAATGGAATGACAAAAATAATTCTAATCTCCTCAACTCATGAACTGCTTTGGCAGTAAAAAAAAAAAAGACTTCCACTTTTAACTTTCTTAAAAGAACGTAGCTAGGATTTTCACTCATTGGATGGAAAGACCATTCCTCAACATTGCTTGAGTTATAATCAAGCACTTGCTTCTTCCGGTCTGTAATTTTGGTCCCTTCCTGCAAATTGTTCTAGGTCTATGTAAGAGTGACCATAAGATTGTGTTCCTTTAAATGTTTTACTCCATAATTTCCAAGATTAGGACAGAGAATAGATGCACATATTTCCCTTCAAGTAAGGACAGATATCTTAAAGTAACTAACCTTCCTCATTGTCCTTTGCCAGCAACAGCCATGATGCATTTCATTTTTGAATAAAAAATTCCTTTTTGTTTTTTTGACTAGGCACAAGACTGATTTAAGAAACTTGTCTTTTTATAGCCCCTCAAACTTAATTTTACACATTAGACAAATTATTTTAATACATCTTGGCCCCTGTTTTCACTTGGCAGAATGAGACAGTATTGTCTGCTCATATCTGTCCTGCTCATATTTGTGTTACAATGATTAACTTATTTGCATATTCATGAAGCATTTGAATATTGTAGTGTATTTTAGGAATAATGACTCAGTGTGTTTGCAGTGTAACTGATAATGCCATATGGAATTTAACTGTCTTTCCTTATTTATTTCCTGCTTTTTATTTGATCTGTATCTTTATTTTATTCTTGGTGTAACATATTTGCTGAAAGTTTATTATTATTATTATGCCTTTTTGACTTAAATTCTCATTCATACTAAGTTCCCATGTACCTGGTCTTTAGTGTTGAAGTTGGAAAATTAAAGTTAGCAGATATCAGTTAATTTAGACACAAGAAAGTTTTTTGGTACCATGACAGAAGAGAAATTTAATTTCCTCTCAATGAATTTCATCTCAAATTTCTCTCAATCATCTACAGAGTGTTGATGAGAGTCTATTTTGTAGTAACCTCAGCGTAAAGGGGTTTTTTTTTTTTTTATGATCTCTGAACTGTGAGGAGCAGCTTTGTCAAACCCAGGCAATCTATCCTTTCTTTCAATAAATAGATACTGATGCGCCATTGGAAGGGTGAGAAACAAATCATGAAAGACTTTTGGTCAGAAAAGAGCTATCCTCCCACCACCAAGGAATCAAGGCACATGTTTTTTCATCAGCAGATAAAAGAATAAAGGAAAGATTGTGTGTAAAGCAAACAGGCACAGACTGATTGCACACTGATTCACTGGAAATGACATTATGAATTTACCACATCATTTAAATTCTAGACTGCTCTGGCTAGGCTCATTTCACTTAAAAGCAGTAGTCAGAGTCATGTCCATTACAAAAATCTGTTTTCTACACCTGGCCAAATCTCTCTCCCTACTAACATTACTTTGAAATGCATCTTGTTTAAACCTGCACGCAAGCAGTCAACAGCCATTCTTCTACCTGACATAAGAAAATGGTTTAATCTGGAAGAAGGCAAACCCTCTTAGGAGCTTGAATCACTGGACTGACAGGTCTGCTTTCTTTTCATTAAAAACATACTCTGGTATCCTTTTAAATAGTGAGGTGTTTACATCTAATGTGTCTATAACAGTATTTGAGGCATCAGTACATTTTTTAATAATTTCACACTGTTTTTTTGGATTTACAGGCTTATTAAGATACTCCCAGTAGTTCCCTTTGTTCACTGGGAGATTCTGATTCTGAGTGCAGACATAGTTCTGGGTGGAATCCAACTTGCCTAATGTTATCTGCCGAGGTGTTGGGTATTTAATTTAAATTAACAATTGGGGTTTCTCTGTGGTAGTAGAGGGAGAAACTACTGCAAAGGGTGATTTAGATGAGGCCAGAAAAAAACGTAATAGGATCAATAGCCCTCTTGAGTGCATTTTTTACATCTCTCCAAAATTGAATCATAGGGAAATTACGGACAGAAAAGACGTAATGTTTTTAAGAATAGATACAATTGATAAGATTGAGTTATGATTTTTCTATTGCTGGAGTGGTATCATTCTTCCTAGGTCACTTCAATTAGAAATTACCCATATTGTTCTGCTTTTTCATTTCTTTTCGAGGAAAAAAGGTATGTTGGGTGTTCTGCATTCACAATTCATCACTCTAATAGGAGACTGCTGTATCAGCTCAGGCATGGGGGATTTAACTCTGGTTTTCATATTATCTCCCTTACTACATTCGAGCAAATACCCAAGCTTTCTGTCTCATTTTCTGTAATATAAGCAAGATGTCTAATTTCTGTAATTTCATGTAACAAATCAGGGTCTTGCTTGTCTCATGAAGCCATGAAGATGAGCACAGAATTCTTCTCTGTAAAGGCTTTATTAAGTAATTTAAAATTTTATCCCAGTGAGAGCCCCTGGTTGGGCTGAATGTATGCTAATGTTACCTTGCCTTCCAGAGGCAGCAACCATCACAAGACAACATTGCTAAAGATCTTAATTGTCTTAATACATCTTGGTGTGCTCTCTAATGCCTCTAAATTAATTATGCAATTTAATATTGTTATTAAGTCTTGAATTGCATTACTTCAGCAGAAACATAAAGCTAATGTGATTGTGTGCCATAGGAACGGAAGCACCTGTGTTTTTAAAGATTGTCCCCCAAAATTGCAGTCATTCAGTAAATGAAGTTTCACAGAACATTTTACTCAGGTCCTCCCGTGGGCCACACCAGACCTTACAAGTAAGTCATATGCAAAAGCCACAATTACAAGATGACTTGGGAAAAGAACATCAGAAATGAAGAGCCTGCAGAATCAGAAAATATGTTTAATTGAACACATTCCTACGGAATACACCATACCCCACATTGCAAGGAAGGGCAATATCAGCAGTCCCCAACAATCTGACGTGGGGATTTTCCTTCTTACTGACAAATTTGATTATTGGCTTAAAAGTCATTTTTGTTCAGAACTTAATAACTAGATATCTGATTTTTTTTTAATATTTTGGTGATATTGGTTTGCATCAGCTTGAGGCATGTTTGATAGGTTTAGCATGGTTAAGCTTTACTGGAAGAGGGAAAATGAACTATCAAGATACTTTAACCCTCTGCCTGTAAGAAAGAAAACAGATACCGAATCCTCATTCCATTTCCTGAGGTGTCTTGTTTTTCTTGAATATTTAAAAGCCAACATCATCTCCACTCAAGTCATCTACCAAATAAAAAAAAAATCCCATCATTTTCATTGCTTCACAAATCATCGCTTTGTAAACTATACATTTAGGAAAGCTGGGTACTTCAGGGCACATCACTTCTGCTGTGAGTATTGCACATGAATGTATAGAAGTAATACTACCACTCTTTAAATTGTGTTAAAAATGGAGAAGGCGATCTATAGAGGCAAAAAATATGGCTATCCCAGCTAGTAAATGCTGCTAGGGTTATTGCCAGTTCTGAAGGGAAATATATATATCTACATTTTGTCTGGATGACAGCACTTCCATTAGTGTAATGACCTACACAATCATGGAGTAGCAAATCAGTGCTGCATCAAAGGAGAGACTATCATAAGTCAGCCGAAATGCCTGGCCTTGTGCTTTTGCAGTGGCCTGCATACCGTGCATGCAGCTTCCCATATGCAACCCATCTCCATCCTGCTCAGTTATGGATCATTCTGTTCATTCCATAGGCACTCTTTGTTTATGTCTCATTAGGGCTTCATCTCATAATAGATCACAAATTTTAACAGGTTGTATATACTTCTTCTCAGTTACTCACTGTAACTTACTCATATTAACTCCTCTGAATAAATATATGCTATCAGCAAGTGTTTCTGCCCCCCACTTAGCCCATTATTCAGATTAAGCAATTACTAGCTTCTTGCAACACTCAGAATTAATAAATAAATCCTGTGCAAATCCCAAACTTTATTGCCCAAGCAGAAGAATTAAAACATGATAGCAAGGCCAGGACCTTATTTCCCCTGGCATGTCTTCCTAATTTAAGGAATTTCCATGTATGGACATGGAAATGTCATTATATATTTTGTAATTTCATGAACCTGGTTTGATTATTAAATTCAATCACAGCAAATGGTACTACACAGTGACTTTAACTTGGAGTGGTGGTTTTTGGAAACTGTTAGTGTATCTCAAGCCAATGCATCACAATATGTAGAAGCCCATTTGGCCAATGCAGTATACACCATACATATTTTCTTCCTGGCTGGATTAATTTAACATAGAATCATAGAATCATAGAATGCTTAGGGTTGGAAGGGACCTCTAGAGGTCATCTGGTCCAACCCCCCTGCACACGCAGGGACACCTAGAGCACGTGGCACAGGACTGCGTCCAAGCGGGTTTTGAAGATCTCCAGAGAAGGAGACTCCACAACCTCTCTGGGCAGCCTGTTCCAGTGCTCTGTCACCCTCACATCTCATATATGTGACTCTCTGGTTTCCAAAAATGAAGAAAGAATCTGAACTTCTCAGACAAATAAATACTGTCGTTGCTCAGTATAATTCTCTGACTGTGAGGTGACCATGGCCGCTTCCCAACCAGCAAAAGTAAAGCAAGCGGTTGTCTTGTTACCACTGTGCAAAACACCTGTAGGTGACATGTGCCCCCTTGAGGTATATCCGCACTAAGACTTTTGCCCATTTGCCCCACGCCCCAAAACACCTGATAAATCCAGGGCACCTCCAGGACAAGGGCATGTTGTCAGCAGAACCACGGGGGTTGTTTCCCTACTTCCCACCCTAGAGTATGAGCCTTCCTAGACTCTGGCAACCAGTGCCTCATTCTCAGGCTTCCTGTGTAGTTTTTCAAGTGTCTCTGACATTTACCTACGCTAACTGAGCAAACTGGTCATTTGCAGCACAGTGTTGGCTCTGATGCTTTAACCAGCGGTACTTTCAGGGAGTTTGCAACTATCATGGTTTGAAAGGTACTTTGGCAAGTATATTGGAGCTAGGTAGGGTTTGTTTTGGGTTTTTTTTGGCAGAAGGATTAATTATTTTAAAGTCACTCCTTAACATTAGGAGAGGTTGCTTTTGTTTTTAGAGGGGATCTTTTTAGGAAAAAAAAAAGTTTTATTCCCACATTTCATATTGTTTTTCTCCCCTTTTTCCTTTGCCCCTGACCAAAAGCTGCTTGGCTTTTTAGTTTATGTATACATTTAAATGAATTACAGTATATTAGTAGGGAAACAAATTGGTGAGCTGCTCTTTTCAATACTCATCTTCTTTACATAGATTTAATACAAAATTAATAATGGAACCTTAATGTCAGCTGCACCGAAAGCTATGCTGCACATAACTTACAATAGAAAAGTTAACAGATTTTTAGATATTAAAAGCATGTTACACAACTAAAGTTTGCTTACTGTTTGCCCCCAAATGAGGTCAGGATATCAAATATCCTCACAGAGAACACTTCTCACCAGCACTTATCCCTGCGTGGTTGTGCACTATAATAGAGGCAATAAGCAAGCAGTAAGTGGCATTTTTACCAATGTGAACTTTCAGTTCAAAGTCAAAATCAGCAGCTTTGCCTACACAGGTCTGTGTTTTTGTAGATGATGTTTTAATATGTATTCAGTCCTGGGGCTTAAGTACAATTAGCCTTTGGTACAAAGAACTGCAGGTTTCCTTTTTAGGCAGCTAGTGTCTAAACCGACAAAATGTTCCTTTGGATGCTGGCATCAAAGAGAGCAGCAGCTCTCAAGTCACAAAAACTGCCAATTCCTGGATAACAGAAACATAAAAATAAAGCCTCAATATGCGCTCTGTGCTAATTAGTTGTGTATTTCTTACTGTATGGATCTGTGACATTTACAAAGTAATTCTGAACCTAGTCCACCAAAACCAACCAATTCTAGGCACCATGCAATGAATGACAGCTAAACTAAAACAAAGTAAAAAGCCAACTAAAATTAAAGAGCAAAAAACTGCTGAGAGATAGAAAAAATACATTATGTTTAATTAAAAGAACAGGACTTTGTCTTTCTAATGAGACTCTTTTACATCAAAAACAATAATTTTGTATTTCTAATGCAATTGTTTGATATGATCTGAATGATTGATATGTTTTTGCCCAGCCTTGATTTTGCCTCCATAAAGAATCATAGTATCTATTCAGCAGCACACCCAAAATGTCATGGGTCAGAATAACCTTCACATGTAAATAATAGCTTGGCAAATATTTCCGAACTTAGTTAATTTTATAAATTTATCCCTAATTTTTATTTTTGAACTCAGTGCTTTCTTCTGCCTCAGTTCTTTCAGTATGCAAACCTTGGTTCTGCTGTTGTTGGAACCACTTTAGTAAAGAACTGTACAAAAGCAATATTTGATTAGGCAGAATATCATTTAATTAAGCAGATGACAAAGACTCTTAAAGTAATTTCATAGCAAAAATTGTTGAAAACGCAGAGAGATAAGTTTTAGGTTGAAGCTGAAAAGGACATTTGATTTTCTAGGGATTTTTTTAAGATAAATTTTGGATGAATAAGTTGCCTAGTATCATGCCAAAGAACTGTGGCTCTCTGAGGGGAGTACAAAAGAAGCCTCCCTGACAGATGAGATTTTGTATGGGTTTTGGGTGCTAAAGCAGCTGAATTATTGCCAAGTATTGTTAGCAAGTAGGTAATAGAGGTATATCAATAAGGGCTGTGTGGGGTGACCCTTGGCGGTGGCCCTCCCAAAGACAGGGACTTGTCCCTCACACTGCCGAGGACATCCCAGGCACAGGGCGGATGGGGGAAGTCCTTGGCCCTGCACCCTCGGGGCTCCTGGCAAAGAGCCTCAGGCACAAAGTCGTCATCTTTGGAGAGGTCCCCAAGTCCTTCCTTGGGGATGGGGGATGTCTTTCACCACAGAGTCACACATGTGTTGCACGAGTTTAGGCTCCAACTGAGCCCCAAGGCACTTAACATTTTACAACCTTTTTTTCTTTACCCAGAGACATAGTTTTATGTGTTCAAATGTGAAGGTTGCATTGCAGCCACTCTCCAGGTTCATTTAGGGGATTGTTTAAGTTTACATATTCATACTATGAAATTTTGTGAAATATTAGAGTGAATTTTGATAGATAAGTGTGGGAAGTATTGCACATCTTGCCAAAAACTGATCTGCTTGCTGTGCTTATAAACATCTTTATTAACTGCATAATTCCTCATCAGAAGTTTCTGTAAGACAATGATTGAGGAAAGATATAGATATTTTATAGAAAACGGAATTTAGAAAGAATTTAATGATTACTAGATTTTCCTATATTATAGGTCATACATAGTTAGCATGCATCAAGTTATTGGCCACTTTTTTCTTCGATACCCCAATAACCACACAGAACATTTCGATTAATAGACTTGCCATCCCTTTTAAGGGAATTCTGCCTGCTTCCAAGTGATAAGAAATATGTTACACAGAGTGTATTAAATTGCATCATGTGATAATTTGGATTTTTACCTATGCTTTACTCTCTGAAATTTCACATAGGACACATATCTTGCATACATAGGTCATACCTGAATATTTCCTGAAATATTGAAGTTTTCATTTTTTTTTCTGAGTTGTGTGTTTCTGTTTAACTGAAAACCATAGGAAAGCATAGACCTCTTTCTCAATTTCAGTGGTAGGTAGCAAAAAGGTTATCAGTAAGCTGGTCAAGACTGTGTGTATATATGAACATATATATGAAGAATAATCTGACTCAAAATGGTTGGATAAAGGAAATATAAACTTACAGAGTAAACAGCACATGAAAGGGATTTGCAAAGACAATTATTAAGGATACTAATTTAGGATGAATGAAGTGAGCACTCTGGGTGGGATTTGTGAGACCAGTTTAGGTGTACTGGGTAATAGGTGGAAAACATTAGGTACTCCCAGTGTTTACCTCTTCTCATCCTAGATTCAGCGCCTAAAATGCACCAGGATGTTTTGGACAGTCCTTTGATGAGGCTGCTTTCTTCCATGCAAAGTCTGTACAGCTCAGGGGTACATGTCTATGAACGTAAAGGTGTCTAAAGTTAGATGGGATGAACCTCTTCCTAAATGATAAATGCTGGTCCTTGTGCACCAAATACTGAGTTGCCTGGTTTGGTCTGTTTATCCATAATTATCAGGTAGTGTCATATAATGTTATGTATGACATTTAGCAAATTCCAGTTGTGAAGAAATTGTTTTATTTGTTTTTGTTTGTTTGTTTGTTTAGTAGAGGTGCTTGTAGTCGCACATCAGGAAACACTGGAAGTGAAGGAATTGAAATCAAAAAGACATTCTAAACACTCATAAATTTAAAAAGCTTTAAAGTTTATATATCAACTGTATAAATAAATAAGTAAAAAAATAAGCAGTTAAATTTAAGAAAAATACTTAGTAGCTGTTTTCCTTTTTCCTAACTGCTTGTGCTACTGATTATTTTCAGAGCTCATATTAGATGGTTTGTATAAAAACTAGGTTGAACACTTCTAAGCTGAGATCTCACTGAATAATTTCAGAATAGCCACTCAAAAATGGTGAGTCTTTGTTCTTCAATAAAAAAATGTGATAGATCTAGACTGAACAGGTTTTGAGACATGAGGCTACCAAATCATATCTGAAATGTCTGGATTTTGTCTTACTGTATTTTCAGACCTCCAAAATAAGGTAAACTCTTCTCATCTACCTGAAAAACTGAAGCTGAATTGGCTGAGTCAGAAGTATGAATCTTAACTTCCCTTCAGTAAGAACATAGTCTAAATTTGGGATGCTAATCATTTGTTTTTATATCAGGGAGTTAAACTTGATGAAAAGGCCATGTTTTTTTTTTTTTTTCAGTCATCCTCAAACAATTAAAAATTGAGCAAGTTGAAAGAAATACTGCTTGATGGTAAATTTATCCTTTTGTTTTGGCCTTGGGGATTTTTTAGCATGACCTCAGAGACACAGAAGAGAATTTAGTTCTGTGAGGATGTAGGTGACATTCACACCAAGTAGAAAGTTTCTATTTCTGTAGGAAACTTTTAAAAACTGTTACCTGCTTCTGACCTAGGCTGGCTGGGAGCTGAGGAGGTAGCTTGTATTTTAAAGCTGGCTTTATTCCTTATTATGACAGTATAAAAATATATATATATTTTTATAAACTTTTTTTTTTTCTTTAAGGTAACAAAACAAACCCTATGTGAACAATGTGAAAATAAATAAAGCAACAACCACAACAAAACAACTATCCCAGCAGGAAAGTCTGTCTTGAACTAGACATTTCACGTTTCCCTTCCATATCAGTAAGGGACATTCAAGTTTATAAATATTTTATGATCTCTCACCATCCATCATCTTTCTCTAGAATGACTCCAACTCCATTTCTAATTCAATCCAGTTAAAAAAAGGACTGGTCAAAGATATCTCTTTCAGCTTGCAGACTTTTCTGCACCTGAAGCTCAGGATTAAAAATATTTTGTGCCCTTTTATGCCCACTGAAAATAGAAGCTGCAGAGAAGCAGCAGGGAAGCTGCAGGTGTTGTAATATGCATGTTTCCTGATTTTGTAAAATCATCAGAATTATATCCATAAATCTACTGAATTGCCTTTCATCTGTGCAGGTGTGTCCACAGCCAACTAAAAAATACAAATGTGTATCTTTAAATTTTCCCAAGCGTTGAGAAACCTTTTTTTTTGATAGCAGGGCAAAAATTCCCCAAGGTTCACTAAAGAAAACAAAAACAGCCTAGAGATAACCTTTATTTGCTGAACACTTACATGAGTATGCAATATTGTTTTGTGAAATTTGTTTCTGAGAGTGAGCAACCTGCTTTGTGATGCCCTTACGTATCAACACAGTGATTCAGTTTTGTGGCACAGGGCAAATATATGTAAATTCCTTTTGCGGAATAAATACGGCAGGAGTTGCCACATCTGGAATCCTACCTTCTACAAAAGAGTTGTTCTTGGTGCCTTCCTGACACAGTGGTTTCAAGTAAGATTTTATCAAAAAGATATTAAGTTAAAAGCTCAGGGCTACATGCTGAGAGACTTCTTGTTTAAAACAGGCTTGCTTATGAATGCTGGAGTCTTAAAATGCAGTCGTCAGTTCTGCGCCCGGGGTGCCGAGCACTGGCTGTCCAGCCAGAAGCAGCTTTCCAATCATGCGGAGTTGTTGTGCCAGAAGCTGCCATCATTTTCTGGAAGAATCAAATTTCAAAAATCACAATTCTGAAAGCACAGTTGGGGAGGCAAGGGGCGGGAGCAGGTAGCGGGTGGTTTCATAGGCGTAGTGCTTTCCAAGAGCCCTAATATCCTGCTCCCCTGAGCTGAGCTTGAGGTACCTCCAGAAGTAGAAGTGCTGCTCATCTCCCATGAAAAACAAATTCCAAAAATGTTATACATTTAAACTCCTTGGATAGACAGACTTTTTTGAACAGTTTCTTCAAATGAACTTTGATGATCTTCGTAATTCAAATTGTCAACTAGCTTTGATTTTTTAAAAATTTCTTTTCATACAGAGTAGAGCTTATTAGTTTTACAGCTAAATATACGAATGACTGAAGCTTTTTGGGGAAATCTCAGTTGATCGTTAATTAGGGCAATGAATTCCAGAGCTCTGAATCACAACCTGAGTGAATAGGGAAGTAAAAGTGGATTCTCAGTAATGGTGTAATATTAAAATATAGTAGATAATAACAAGGTATCATGGATAATTACAGGAAAGTAAATTTATTTATTGAAGGCACTTTGAAAAGCTAGCATAAAGTATTAGTTTATTGCTAACTAAAACCACAGTTATAACTTGGTATGAGGGAAATTACTAAGAGATATTAAAATTCCTGCTTCAGTTGTCAGGAGCTAATTTCCCAGATAAATAAAAGGAATCATCCCATGTCAGTATTCCACTTGGTTTGAAAAGATATGTAAAATGACTGTAATTTGGTTTAACTCTTTGGGGTACAAGGTTAACACTTTATGAGGAGCATCCTGCAGACTTACCATTACTGGTCTTACGACAGAGCTATTCCAGCTCTGTTTGATACACAAGTGCTTGAGCTGTGCATGTTAGTTGCATCGAAGTCTCAATGATCTAAAAAAATGGTATTAAACGCAGGCATAGAAAGTGATAGGTTTTGTTTGCTCATTGTCCAAAGGACACCTCTCAGCTTGTACGGCTGTAGCTTTTCCGTGTGTCGGCTAAACTGCAATCATTCCTTCTGTGTCTCTTGCTTTGTTCACAGCCTACATGCTGACACACTACCAGTCTCGTTTCCAAAGGAGGAGTTCACAGAACTACACAGTGCCTGATCCTGCTAGCCACCTTGATGTTCCTCACTGGACCATGTAAGTAAAACTCAAAGTGTCATATATTCACCTTATATTTTTCTAAGTCTCCAGCATGTCAGGAAACAGATGAATTTTTGGCTATAGTACTCAGTTTGCTAAATAAGGTTCTTCTGGAATTTATGGAGCACAAAGTTACTGAATCAGGCCCTCTAGCTTTGCAGTGTGTTATGTCATTGGTAGATGTATGACTGTGGACTGTCATATGTCCATATGTGTTTGGTTTTCCTCCTACCTCTCCTTTAAAAGCTTGTGGGTGCCAGGAACACTGTATTTCCTGTCATTCCTGTAGGCGTACCTGAGCTAACAGTAAGCTTGAATAGCAGCCGCAGTGGCACAGACTTCAACTAAGGTACAAAACGAGGCAGAGAATTTGAGTAAATTCTCCAGCAATTAGCAGACCTTGAACTTCATGTTAATACAACTGCAGAGTTTGAAGAATAAGATCTAGGCTGAGCAGTTTACATGAATTAACCCATATGCATTTTGGCCTATTTTATGAACAGCGGAGCAGGATCATGGTATGGTAAGTAGGAGAGAGATGTATCCAGACTATTCCTATTTGTTTTGAGCTCCTGTGCAAACCATCATAGTTTTTATGAACTTTAGGCAAAAGATGTAGCCTATATTTTACCTCTAGAACATCTCTTCAGGATAATCCAGTTTTACTGTAGAGATGAGAATCAAACCAAGTTAAATTCAAGTTCCTGAAAAGCATCTTTCCCTCCAGTTTTGACAGTTTTGCTGTCTGAGTTTAATTTCAGCAAGTTGTTTCCCTCTGTGAGAGTAATGCTAGGCAAAGAATTGAGTTGTTCCAAATAAATTGCCAGCATCTATTATTGCTTGTCTGCTTTGTCCCTTGTATGTTACATTATTTAATGACTCAGTAACATTGTCATTTAAAATAGATTACATGAGTTGGTAATTGGTAGACATTGGTAGACATGCGGTATCTGTTGCTGCTTTCGTGTTCCTTATACATTTCTATTTTATTTCGAATGTTATGGAACTGGTCTGTAAGCTTGCAAGTATAACTGTGATGCAGCAAGTCTGTATTTGCACAGGTGGCCGTGCTCTCCTTACATGGAAAAACAGCTCCCTCCACATACTCTCTGTAGCAACTGTGGTCCTGACAATTTAGTGTGATTGATTCTGGAAAATGTTATGATTTCAGTTGTTGTGTACTGCCTGTTTGAAGAGTGCATCTAACCAAGTCATATCAGCAAGGCACTTTCATGGCATATTAACTAAATCTTTATAACTTCAATAATAGCAATAAGTGGCTTTGAAATGAAGCTTCCCACTGTGGTCAAATCCTGACATTAGGTTGTGGTATCTTGTACAGCACTACACAGCTGGCTATAGTCAGTTGCAGTTATTTTCAGCTTTCATATTGTATTAACCATCTTCCATCTTTAGTTAGATGCTTTCTTCATCTGTTTATGTATTCTGAACGTAATGGCAACCATATGTTGTTTGTATGGATTTACCAAAAGGGCTTTTTCTCTCTGTCTGCAGATGACAAATAGATTTCCTAGGAATGAAATACATAAAAGCACAAATACAATTTCTGCTTTCATAGGTAAACTCGCATCGTCACAGCTCATGTATAAGTTGCTTTAGATCTAGATGGAGAAGACGCTCGTGTTCCCTAGTCTGAGTGCCCCAAATCTTGCCCAGCTTTCATATCTCTCTCTCTCTCTCTCTTTCTGTCTCTATAAGTTTATATTTGGCACTTATATTTTTATGTGACAGTGGAAAAAAGGTAAGCAAAAACTAAAGGGCTAAAGCATGAAACAATATAATCCAGTCTAAAAGTAATATAACATCACTTTCAAAGAGCCAGAAATAGTCATGTTTTTTTCTGATACTAAACTAGATTAAGTAGCAACAACTAAGCCACTCATGCAAATAAAACCAGTAGACTGCTTTATATTTACACTATTTTGCTACCTCTTAAGGGATAATAGGTATAAAAAAATAATAAAATAATGTGCTTTACTACTGCAAATGTACAGTGCATCAAGCAGCGTTTGTCAGTTCACCCAAACTCATTGCATCAGTCAAGATGAGTAGAATCATTTTGTTTAGGAAGGGTACTTTAGCTCTGCTGTTTGGACACTCAGGGTCTTAAATTCTTACTTCGAATTGAAGAGTAATGGTCACTATGGCATGCATTTGTCATTTAACACAAGCAATGCTTGTGCTTTACTAGCTTTTAGCAAAGTGTGGATGTTTGCAAAGGCTGTGGTACAGGAAGGCTCCCTGATACAAAGTGCAACTTTTAATGTAGATGGTGTTACTTTCAAACAATACGAACTAAGCAATGTCTGATCTAAGACCCAAAGGAAATGTCTTTTTAGAACATTTGTAGAATATATTTGTGTCAAATTTTCTTTAAAAATGGCTAAAATACATTCTTCTTTGTTCCAAGTAGCTTTAAACATAACTAAAATATTTTTCTGTACATTGAAAATGTATCCCAGTTCCTACTGGGATACAGTAAGCAATTTTACAATCATCAGGCACATCTTACAGTGCTTGCTTGCTTAGTTTCTACTTAAATGAATCCTATTTGAAATTACTTGTCTTGACACTATTTCAGTGTGAGAATAACAATTTCAACCATTAGATATCTGTGGCTGACATGTTAAATTAATGACTCATCCATAAGGCATTGAGTTCTGCTAACCTTAAACATGACTAATGACCCAAATTATTTTCTTATGGATAATTTCCTTTTTGTCTTTAGTTACTTTCTGGGGTCTGAGCAATAGCTGCTGCTGAGAACAGGGGCACAGAGACTGAGATTCAACTTATTCATTCAGATGCTTTTGTTTATTCAAAAGTCGATTATTTGAGTTTTGGAGTGGAAATGACACAAACTGGTCATTTGTAATTTGCATCCTAAGAGGAAAGGACTTTTTATACTATAATTAATATTGTAAAAGGATTTGTAATTTAAATTAATGACAAATATTTACACATATAAATTTAAGTATACGAAATATAATTGCTCTGAGCTGAAATTCCCTTTGGATGTAGTGTAAACAATTCTTTTATTGCATGCATTAAAGACTCAAAGTGGAGTGGTTATTCTGAATGTCATCCATCTAAAACATAGCTATTATCAACAAAGATACTTCAGTGTCGTTCTTTGGAAGGAAGATTTAGTTTTTGCAACTATCAATTCCTATTCGCTCTGGCATTTGAAAAATTCTTGGGTATTCCTGTCATGTACTTTGGCAGACTGATCATGTTTAACTTGTGAGAACTGACTAGTTTGCAGCTGTAGGTGGTATGTGAGATACAGACTTCAGGAAGAGCATGATTTCCATGACCACTTCAAAGGAACTACATTACAAATAAAATGCTTTTTCTCTGGGGGCTTACAAAACCATTCTGTTTATAATTTAAATTACATTAAGCTAAATAAAATAGTGCAGTAAAACCCCCAAGGGAAAAGTACTTCATTTAAGTCTGAACACTACATTACTTCCATTAATTGGAAGTATTTTACTAACTCTCTAACAGTTTATTTTTCACTGAGTACATATAATTAAAAATGTTGTCCTTATAACAGGACTCATTCTTTCCCATTTTGTGTTCCAGCCCCTTCTCTCTAATACACTGCTCTAGTTTTGTTTGCCTCCCATCCTTTGGGTTTGAGGGTACCTAACCCTCAAAGTAGCAACATGTTGAGAACATTTCCATCACTGTGCTGCAGATATTCTACTCAAACTGATAATGCGGCTGAGACTGTTGATCATCTTGATGCTTTATTACCAATACTATGCAGAGTGAGGCTTTCTTTCATTGAGATATTTAAGCTTGTGCTATTCCAAAACATGCCATTTGCTTCCATCAGATTGTTTGGGAAAGTAGCTACTATTCAGAAAGTGTAACGGAAAAAGAATCCATTATCATCACTTTACAAATGTCAGAGACATAGAGAAGATTCTATACATACGTACATACATGCATTGCTGTGTGATGATTGTGTATGCATAGGTGTTGAATTTGTAAATATGTATATTTATGTAAGATTCTACGTATTTGCATATATGTGTACATGTATGAGTGTGTTGTGATGACATATGGATTGCATATATATATATACACACACACACACACACATATATATTTATGTATATGCATAATTTCTCTTCCTAGGAACTTATGCCCATTTGGTTTCATATGGGATTCTAATAGAATCTGTCTGTTTAAATCATATAAAGATAACCTGACTTCCAGAAGAGGGTCTCAAATTAATACTGGTAAATTTTGGAAAACCTCACTAAGCAGCCTAATTTTTAAAATGATTTATTCTACCTTCCTACTTCCCTTTCTGACAAGAGGCCATAAAAGCTGAACTAAAATAGGTTATCATTCTTAACAGCGTGGAAGGCAGTAATTCTGTAAAGCCAGGCTCCTCTAATATTCACAGCTTTGCAATATGGCTATCTGCAGAAATAATCTATGCATGTATAAACCTCACAGAAGCTGGAACAGCTTGTAAAATAGAAGCAGTGTGTGTCCCATATGCGCCACCCATTCCTATTTTAGAGTCAGTTTTAAAGCAGTTACTAACCTCAAATTAATCCCCATTTAATGTTTAAGACAAAGCTTTCTATTTCATCTAGAGTAGTTTCAAGGGACTAAAAATATATTTTGAGGAGGCAAATATCTTTACAACAACATATTAACAATGTTGAAATGCACAAAAAGAAACTATGCACATTTTTTTTGGTAAATCTGTTGCATTTTAAAGATCACATTCAAAAGGAGATAATAATTAAGCTTACATTCAATTCAACAAAACTTTACATACCTGAGAGTTTCATGTTAGACTGAGTAATCCCTGAGGAGGAAAGAGCTATTACAAAATATAAAAGCTTAGACATATATTTTGTTGAATCAAAACCTTAGATTTTTAGGAAATATTTAAGAGGACTTATTCACACAGCTCTAACATAGTTACTGCTTCAGTATATTTTCTGAAATTTTCATTAAAGCTTAAATAAATCTGTTCAGAACTTCACTCTATATCCTTAGGAACATTTCTATTTCCTTTCTGCTTTTTAAGATTTTTACCTGTCTTTTTTTTCTTGTGTGATTTGTCTGCTTTACCAAAATAACTTTTATTCTTTTCATAAAGAGTTTCTGTGTGATTAAGTGACAGAGGTAATGACCTCTTTAATGAAAAACTGAGTTTGCTATACTGTGGCAGGCAGGACTGACTGAGTTTTCCTGTATTGTTTTCAACTTTCACCAGAGTTATGCAAATTAAATTGCATCATCATTAATTCATTTTTTTTCCTGTGTCTCCCATGCTTTTCCATCAACATTTTTAAGTTTACTTCAGTCTTGTGATTTAAAAATATAGATGTATGCATACTTTTGCTTAGTGCTGTGGCTGCAGACTGGCTTGCAGACTGCTGAGAAAATGAGGAGTTTTTCATTAAAAATGTAAAATTCTTTAGTTGAAATATATGCTTTTATCACTGGGTGCAAGCATTTTGCTGAAATGTTTACGCATAGTTGCCACAGGGATATTTTAGTTAAAGCTGCAGTGTAGCTCCAGTCTCCTTGAACATGGAATTACAAGACAAAGTGTGTTCTGAATTTGCAGTTTTTCCCATTTGACTTGTTGCACACCTTGCTACCAACTTTGGCTGTAGATGTGTATGGCTGCTACCCAACTCTATGTTGCAGCATCCCAAAAAGCATTATGCACTTTTT
Source organism: Tinamus guttatus (assembly GCF_059628265.1). Taxonomy (NCBI): domain Eukaryota; kingdom Metazoa; phylum Chordata; class Aves; order Tinamiformes; family Tinamidae; genus Tinamus; species Tinamus guttatus. The sequence continues at coordinate 1,618,461 of NW_028288545.1, forward strand.
TTTTTCTTCTTCTTTAGGAGACTGTGGTGAGCAAGTGAAGATGAAAGGCTATGATAGTTGTCAGGTGTGCTTCAGCATGAGTAAAGTTAGTTAATCATGTAAAAATATTTTTAACATATAGATGCAATAGAAAACATATTGCATTTATATGGATTTTAGCCATCTCATTCTTGTTCCAGTTGTGTCTGTATGTGTGTTTTGTCCAATATGCAGTGCCTGCTATCAAAATACAAATAATTAAAGAAATAATTGTAAACATGTCTGTTCTGCTGCAGTTAGTAATTAGTGTTATTTTAAAGCAGAGAGTAAAGGGAGAGGGGAAGTGGTTCAAAGAAAGAAACTGCATTTTTACTTTTCCTGGGATTATTCTGCCTTTTTTTTTTTTTCAGTTTAGACATTAGGAGAATAGACAGTGAGAAAGCAGAGTTTCATCTTCTGTGTATGAATGGGAGCCGGCGGGGCTCACGAGCGGTTTGTGTGAGGGGGTCACCATGATTTCCCAGTGCTGGGTAAAGGTTGTGCCTTCACGCAGTGCCTGGTTTCATCGGGATCGTGCTGCCGAGCTGCCCCTGCCCACCACGGTGCCCAGGGCTGCTCACTAAACCAGAGCTGCTTCAAGCGCCGAGCCTCAAAGGCTGCCCCTTGCTTCATGTAAACCCAGCCTCATGCTGTTATCTGCATATGGCAAAGAAAGAAAATGGCTTTCCATGTTCAAAGCTCTTTAAAATCTCTTTTCTGTTGATATCTCACAGAAGTACTTTCTGAGCAAAGAAATTAGTTCAGAGAGGATTTTAATAGGTGACTTACACTGATCCAGGGCAAATTAAGCATGTCCCAACTCAAGCTGGTAAAATATATGGATATGATGTGCATGAGAAAAGAGTTAGACTCACATTCATATTAACTGGTAATTACTGTACTGGGAACTTCCTAAAATTTATCATAGTGATAAACAGAAGAGAAGGAATTAATAGGGTTTCTGTAAGCTTTTCAGTGGAAGATATGCCATCCCTCATTAGTAAAGTTAATGTGTACTCTTAACAGAGAAATTGTGTGGAGAGACTGCTGTGAAGGAAAGGAGCCGATGAAATGGGGGTGCCCAATTGTGTGAAATGAAAGATTCTTTCTGATTCATTAATTTCAAACTTTTCTCAAAATTACCTCTGGATTATTGCCATTGTTTTGTTTATCGTGAAGTGAAATGAAGAGTGTTTCCAAGAGGTTGCCATTTCTTTCTTGGAAGTAAATAAGAGAAATAAATAGTCCATGAGAAACTCATGAAGACTTTGAAAGTGGAGGTCAAAACCAAAAAGGGGTAGGGCAGCAAAGAAAGCCCATGAACAGCAGGTCACCAGCGCTCAGGAGAGCGGCTGCACTGGGGGCTCTGGCGTCCCTCGCTGGGGTCTCCTCCAGCTCCCACCTGGGGCTACTACCAGGATCACTGCAGTGCCTGGGAGTGGAAGAATTGTTGTAATTATTTCAATATTTCTACTGAAAAGCACTGGGCATACATTCCATTTTTTTCATATCGATTTCTATGCATTGTCAGACCAATATGAGTGATTAAGTCATTTCTTTGAAGAGATATGCCAGTGAACTTAATGTCTGGATCAGCTGCCTGTTTTTTGTCCATCCTAAATTTCATGTCAACTGTAATGACTTTCTTTTTTTTCCTAAAATTTAAGATTTGTCTTAAACCATTCAAAATATTCTTTAGACTATCAGGAAATAAAAATGCATTGATTTATTTTGTGGACTTCAGTGAAACATTTGAGCCTGAGCCGGCCAGTGCTGAAATAAAGCCGGCAGTGTGAGAGTGGGGCCGGAGGGCTGCCCCAGGCCGGGCATCCCCAGCCATCGCGAGGCAGCCCCAGAGGCCCCAGGAAAGCCCAAGGAGCCAGAGCAGAGCTCGCTGTGGGCACTCGCTGTCAGCGGCCAAAGCCTTGGCTGCTTGGGCTTATAGCCTGAAGCCTGACAAGGCGTTTTCAAGATTTATTTCTATTTGCTTCCGTGGCCGCTTTTTCACATTTGCCTCGTAGGTTTTTCCACTGCTTTGTGATATCAGTGGGGTCTAGTGACTTACGTTGCCAGTTCTTGTATGTCGTTACTGACCATTTCCTATGTAATATGTTCCTATGTAGTTAGGTGACTGCTCTGCAAGCAGCAGAGCTTGCAAGAAGGGACATTTCAGCCCGATTTCTGTTTTTCAGGCAAGCTCCAGGCACGCTCCCTCTGCTATTTCCTCAAAGGTTGTTGCATCTCTGGTAGGATGGCGCAAAGATTTTCAATCTACTGGAGGACCTAGTGGTCTGAAAAAATTATATAGTGGCCTGTTCATCAGCAGATGTTTGCCAGTTTGGCTGGCTTGCAAAAGGGGATATGAGCAGCAAAATTTTGTTAAGAATTTTGCTAGCAATGTGTGTTTTTAATGAATATTCTTGCTTTCTTCAAAGCTACTGAAGCAGATCTTCAGGTTGTGTTACTTTGAATAATTCTTAAAAGTATGTCTCCTGTTCTGAAACTGTAGTGGATATTGCACTGAAATATCCCTGGGAATATAATCTATGGGCATTATTTTTGTCTGTTTGCTTTTGCTTTTGCGTGGGGGAGCAGCATCAAGATTGGCTATAGTAAATTATCTTGCTTTTTATTATTTCTCTCTCCATAGAAAATAACAGTAATCCTGTTATCCTTTTTCTGAGCAAGTGCTACTCAAAAGGAGATGCATTAGTATTCTGTAAAAAATCTGTGAACAAAAAGCAAGATGCTGTGTAAGCATGTGTAGAATAAGTTTTAGTTAAATAGATGTTTGTGCAATTATGCTGAAAAAAATCTTTTATCTTTTGAAGTCTTGGTATTATTCATTTTATACCATATATTAATATCAGATCTATAGATATTATATATGTCTGATACTATAGCTGATACTATACCTAAAATATGATACTACATATATATATAATCTTAGACTATAATTTTTCAGCCAAGATATATAGAAGCAAGGACAGCAAGATATGCACAGCTGACTATAGTGTGATCTCTGTGTCTTTAGTCATATATATATATATATAGTTATATATATATATGTTATATATATATATAGTTATATATATATATAGTTATATATATATGACTAAAGACACAGAGATCACACTATATCTATATCTATATCTATATATGTATGTATATAAACAAAGGAAAAAAAAAGTAGAGACTGATGCATTAGTTTTGAGAGGTTGAGCTGGTCATTTTACTTCTGCTGGTAATGTTTATTTTCCCCAGTGAAAGCTTCTGTAGTTCACTGCCTATTTCTAAGTATCATAGTTCAGAGTTACATAATTATGTTTTGTGGTCTTCTAAGTTTGATGTTATAAGTTGACTTCCTTTGTAATTGCAAGATCATGTTTGATTATCATTTGGTTTTGAATACTATTTTTTGAACTTTTCTATTTAAATTTTGATGTCTTGAACCTCATGGGTTTCACATGGAGCTGAATATGCACCCATTTTGTAATATTGCTGATAAGAATTTTTAGAAGATCCATGTCTACTTCCAACCTAGTAGATTGAGGTAGTCTACACTGATGCTTTTGATTCTCAAACTTTCATTGAGAGAAATGTTCCTGGAGATATGTTGTTTCCTGGGGAGATGATGTGGGCTCAAGACTCTTAATTTTGTGGTTCTTTTTGTGTATCCTTGATGTGCTATATTTCTAGTTAGTTTACACTGCATTCACTCTTAGTGATTTATTTTAATAGTAGTCAGTGTTGACTAGTTAGTGTCATATTTTGGGGGAGTTCTTTCCTTTTCTTAAAAAATTACAACTTCATTTTAATAGTCTGTATGAGTCTGAGTGGCTTTTGACAACTCAAACAGAAAAATAAAACTTGAATTAGGAAGGAAAACCTGTATTCTCCTGTGTTCCAATTGCTGCTAAAGCTGCCAGCAGAGCAGAACAGTTCTGCAAGTCAGAGGGTCCATCACTTAGGCTAAAAATGATTATCGAGGAAATGAAGTTCCAAAACCTTCAAGAAAAAGAAGTTAGGGAGCTGTCTGGAAAAGAGAAATGTTCATCAGAAAAAAATGATTTAAAGTTACTAGGACTTATTTAAAAAAGAAAAGAAGATGCTATATTTAATATCATTTAGAGAGGAGAGAACTTCATAATCTAAAGACCCTGTGGAGAACACCGGTGTGCTAATATGCACAGAATTTAATCTGCCTCTGAAAGATGAAAGGCTGAGGTGAGCCAGCCAGAAGGTAATTCTGCATTTCCATGGAGTTTAGGTTTTTCAACCTTAGTGGTTATATCTCAAAGCTATCTCTGTCTAAAAACCCCTCTGGCTCCTAGCTTTAAAGGATTGTATACAAACTGACTGAATCTCTGGCGAGTAGTCAAGGGGCTTCATTCTACCAGTGCAGGAACCATAAAGATTTTGAGTCAGGTATTTGAGAAAATACCTTGGTTAGTTTCTTTTTACTCAGTCCTTTTGCATTTAAGATACTTCCAGCATGAATAATAATACAACTGTAAATGTCTACTCTGCTTCCAGCATAAAGATCACAAGGATATATAGGATGTAAGGATATAATTTTATTTCACTCAGAAACAGAAAATTCTCTGCTAATTTGGCCAATGGGACCCCATTCCCTTATGTATGTATTGAGGCATATACGTGTTTGTTTATTTTTACATTTGCCCTCAAGACTAGGAGTGTGAAACCAAGGGAATTTTATTGTTCAGTTTCTGTGAGCATCAATAAGCACATGATAGCAGAAATATGGAAAAACAGGTGACTGTTCTTGGTCTCTTGTTCTTGGTTGCTTTGAAAATTACGTACAATTCAACTGAAGAAAAATGTTATCTCAGAACTGATGATAAAGATTTAATCACAGATATTTTCATTTTAATCTTTTTTAAACATTTTAGATCATCACAAACTGAGTTTAAAGTTAAACATGATTAGATATTTCAAATATTTTTGCCTCATAAGATTTTAGTTTAAAAGACAAATGGTCAACTCTGAAGTTGTCATACTACCATAATATGAATGATCTAAACAGCTAATGATAAACCACTAATGCATCAGAAAATGAATTGTTTCTGTGAACTGCCTGGATTCCTTAGTTTTCAGAAGACTGTTGGAGATTTTCCCTCATAAAATTAAATAGAATAAATGAGACTTTTATTTTGGCTTCAGAATTGCTCCCTTAGAACAGAATAATTTCTTGGTGATCTGGCTAATAGGAACGACATCTATAGATTATAACATATTCATCCTTTGTGTGACTGTGGTCACAGATGGAGGGAACATGCCAAATAATCACCAGCCCTTTACTTTTCATTAATTAAATGCTAAATTTTATATGAGAAAATACAGACTGGTTAGTCTTGTTTTTCTAAGACAGATGTAGTAGTGTTATCTTCATAAAATTTGTGTGAGACAGTAATTGAGATAACAGGGGCTGGGTTCCTGAAAGGACCTAAAAAGGTTAACCTTCCAGCAAAAAGTTTTAGATATATTTTAGAATACAATAACTTGTTGCTGAGACTTTTGTGACCCAGCATACCAACTTCACTCGGTTCCTGTACATGCCATGAAGCAGCTTGCGATGATGGAGGGTGGCCACGAAGAAACTTGGGTGATCTAGCAGGTGCCCTGTGCCTTAGCAGCAAACAGGGAAGCTTCTCCATTCATTCCTTCATTCCAGGGGGATGCCTGGAAAGTTCACTTCCATGCTCTCGGAGCAGGGACAGTTGCATGGGCCCGGTGCCAGTGGAAAGGACACGAACCCAGGATTTTTCTGCCCCATTTACAGGGAGCAGCAGCCGCAGCGTTGCGCTGGGAGCAGCTTCGCGTTGCCGCCTCTCTCACCTCCGTGCAGATGCACAGGGAGCAGTGTATCTGGATAGTCACCCTTATCTATCCATCCCAAACTAGGGACGATCGGGTCCTTTATGTGTGTAAACGCATCTCTTAGCCACAGCCAGTCAGATGTCCCTATTTTTCTAAGTGGGATTATACATATTCTCAGGAACTCTCACAAATGTAATCGTCTTCTCGCTGGTCACTATAGCAGGGAAGAAATCCTACAAAATCAGCATTATGAAAACATTAGCTATTCAAAGCACAGCTTCTTAGCCCTGTTGGTGATAGAGATTGGTAGACAACGTCGCGGGATAAAGTTGGTATAGAACAGAAATTTGCACAATAGGAAATTGCAGCTGTCTAATATGGATACGGTTTCATTATTTCATTTTTTGCCATTGTAAAGTAAATTCTGGTGTAGTGCTCTTGAATAGTCTTTGGAAACAAAATCTGCAGTGCAAACACTATGCTCAGGGTTAATCTTGTTCTCTAATCATCTAAATAGATGATTTTTTTTTTAATCAACTATTTCCTGCTACAAGAGCTAAAACAAAAACAGGAGAACATATGCTGAAACTCTTAATCGGGGTTTGATTCACGACTTTTCTAAATTTGGATTATAATACAGGCTGCTACTTACTGAGCAACAAGGTTTGCAAACACAAAGCCCTTCTACTTGTTTTACGGTGGTGATGTTGCTTGCCAAGTGCTGGTTCTCTAGTACTTTTAAAGCTGTCCTTCTCATAGCAATATTGTAGCATCTTTTAGATATTATCTGATCAACATCTGCAAAGAAACTTTTTCAGTAAAGTGTTATGTTGTGAGAGGGATTCCTGCAAGTATTCATGGTTATTTATTTTATGCAGGAAAAGTGAAAGAAATGTTGTGGCAAGATTGTGCATTTTCTTTGCTCTCAGGGAATTCATTCCCTGGTTTCAGACAAGTATTTAGGGAGAGCTTTTTTCACCTTCCCCTATGATCAGTATCTGTGTAGAAATTTCTATTATGCAAAAAAAAAAAAAAAAAAAAAAAAAAGTCCTATGTTTGTGAAAAGGCCAGGTCTCTAGAGGGCAGCCTAAAATATTACTCCCAGATGGTTCAGCCTGAACAATACATTAGCACAATGTCATCATATTTAAGAAACTGCTATTAAGTGATCCTACCATTAATGTTTGCAATCTTGTTCTGGTGCAGCTGAAAACGTGCAGTGTTCTTTGCTACTTGCTTTTGCTTACCTTGTACCACTGAAGCCCTCTCTCTTGTTATGAGTAAACTGTTTCCTTTGAAAATTGCTTTCTTTGAACAAATAAAGCTTATGTGACCCTGTCTGACCCTTCCTAGTAAGTCTGAACTTGGCCAGGGCAAGGAAATGTGTCAGCGTGGAAGCAGCTGAAAAGCTTCGTGGAAGTGACCGGCAAATATATTAACTCTCTCTGAGCTCGCTTGCTGCTCCATGCAGGTGGGAAGATGCTGTGCCTGAAGGAGAAAATCACTTGGTTTTCACACACTGAGGGGCATCAGGAACCTCCATCCTAATGGATAACTAGGCAAAATCCCTGATGTATTACAGCTGCTGCTGAAATCTTACTGTTATTAACCTAGAGCTCAATCAGCCATTGTGTCAAAATCTATTGGAAAAAGGTTTCCTTTGTTGCAGTGCAGATATATCCCGATACAGGGAAGTCTGCATATCCTATTTATGTTCTTAAAAAATTTGCAGTTCCATCCTAGCAAAGAACAGAAAAATGCCATGAAATCTCAACTGCTCAGGGGCGTGGAAAGAGGTTTTCCAGTAAAGTCTATTGGGATTGCACTTGTATTTTCAAGGTGGTCTCAGCACTGAAACATACATTTCAGTTTCTTCTCCCAGGTATCCAAGTTGTAGTGTGAATGTGGTGACATGATTTATGTATCCTCAGAGAGCTCTAGAGGATCATTCTGATCATCATCATTAATAAACATACAACCCTACGCTGCAATATTTATTCTGCCCCCTCCCTAGTTAAGAAATATGTTGTTTGAAATGTATGCTCATATGCATCTCATTTTCTCTTCTCAAAGAATCATACTAGCCTGTGAATTAACTAATCCAACATAATTTCACGGACCTTTTCTAAGGCCTAGCATGAAATGATCTGTCTTCTGCTTGATATGTGTTTGAGTCAGTCTCTGACTTCCCTCGTATATCGAGGATGCTGCAGTTACAGCAAAAACTTTTTAATCTGCCAAGGTTTTAGGAATGCGCCCTTCAGTTTCTTCAGAAATCTTCAGGGATAGTCTTGAAATAAGGTTAATAAATCTTAATTATTCTTTAATTAATCTTAAAGTTAATAATATTTTTTTTGTTATGCCTATTCAAAGCATTGCTCTTCTTGTCCAGTTAAAAAACACTGTCTGGATTTGAGTGGAAAATGTAAGTTAGCATTTCCTGGTATCTCTATTCCCTTTTCTACTTTGCTCTTCATCATTTTAAGGTTGATATGTTAAATAGATTAAAAAAGTGCTCACTACAATCAACACCTTCACAGATTTATTTTTTTAATCTTGCTGGTTGAACATCTAGACCCTGTATCTGGGAAATTCTGTAAGTATATCCTGCCGCAGTCTTTGTTCCCATCCTTATTTTCATAGCAAATATAGATAACACAACTCCTGCTATCGTATTCCCAAGCTCCTCCCTGCTTTGTTTCTTCTTACCTTATATACAATAACCCATCCTTATTTTAACACTCCATGCAAGACAAGGCAGAAAAAACCTTAGAAGTAGCAGATAGGTTAAAAAAATGAACACAAGGAAAGCTTGCTTTAGTTTTTTCTGCCAGTAAGGATTGATATATTTTTAAATGTCATTTTTTTACTGATCTAATCTTTGGGACTCTGTAAAAGGATCTTTTGACTTTGACCTCTTTTTCTTTTATGTAAATAGACATATTTGAAAACTTTTGTAAGATCCTGTCTTTCCATACTTGCAGAAGTATTCCAGGAACAAGAGGACAGTTCCCAAAATAGCACATCCCTATTTAACTAAAGTTAAGGCTAGTAACACCAGTGGTTTGATTAGCCTTTCACACTTGCACTTCTTTCCTAGTGATTTCCTGTATGTTTTTTTTCTGTTTAAGTTGATCATTGAATGATGTTTTTAGATGTTCTGGTCTGTTACTATGACTTTTTTTTTTCTTAAAAATACATTGTTTTCCTTGAACTCTGTTCTTATGACAGCATCTAGCTAGTGGAGCTGATTCAAAGACTGATCTGATGGCAGATTGACTTTGGAGAAGGGAAGAAAGTGGGAAACTGTCCTATTCTTTCCCCTGTTTAGTGTAAGCACCTATGGAAAGATTGTTTAAGAAACAATATTCTGGCCAGCTTCACCTTTTCCATATTTTACTGAAATTAAGAAGACTCAGACATGATTTATGGATACAGACTTTAGTCCAGACCAAACCAGAATGGAAGAGTTGAACAACCACAAAGAGATATTTGTGTTTCCACTATAATCTGCTCATCAATTTTTGTCGTCTCTTAGTCATGTGCATTTCCATTTATCCATTTCCATGCCTCAGGTTCTCACAGGTGCCCCAATGTAACTGAATGGTTCATGAATTAGGTGCTTAAAAATCTTTAAGAGTCAGTACCACTGAAATATGTGACATGAGGCAAACTATAGTGAAAATTCGGTCTGCATATGGTGTGGCAACTGGGAGAACTGATGCAAACTCGTGAGTCTACATACATCCGTAGTTTAAAATGACAGTGATGTTTCCTGATGCTATCAGAAAAATCTGTACTTCTCTTTTGTGTCTGTTTAATTTCTTGTACATTTTTTTTTTGTTTTGCTGCCTGTTATTATTTAATACTCTTTGTCCTAGTTCTTATCAAGTTAAACTGTTTTAAGCGCAAGTCTGTATTCAGTCACTGCTTTTGTTTTTTTTCTTACTGATGAATGGCTTTTCCAAATGTGTTGTATTAGCTATCCATGGGTTAGAATGCAAAGAAATCTTTTTAAGTGAGACAGCAAAGTCATCTGTAGTTAACTGTAATAGGTTTATTATATATGGAGGTAATTACAAAAAGGAAGCTGTCCACCATAAAGCACATACAAGTTTGGTTATAATGTTGTGTTTATTATATTTGTTATTACAATAATTTACTAACAGCAATTCAAATGTGCATAGTTCTGTCTCTTCAAGCTCTCAAATCAAATTCAAATAGAGTACTGCGTTTTAAAGGTATAGATTTGTCTTGCTTTGGAGGAGCTTAAATGGATTTAACTGTTTGCATTAGTTTTCATATTTTTTATACAGCACTTTTATGTCATTCACAGTTCTATCTCATGGCAAAAATGAATCTTCCGGAACACCTAGGATGGAGTGATAGTTCTTGCTGCTATTTGTTAAATAAAATAAAGTAAAACACTGTAAACTAGGCATAGTGTGAGCAGATAGGCTTTTGCTCACCATATGTGAGGAAACTGTGTACAATTTCCTGGCTTACTGAGGGTTTCCACCTCTATCAGATGTATTAAGCATGGGTTATGGCTATAACAATCATTTTTGTAGTACAACCACAGTTTGGTGGTGGCAATGGTTGGTCTTTCATAACTTTATGTTATATTGCAAGCTCTTTTGGACACACTTGCCATATGCTGGGACAAGGCTCATTTTACAAAACTTCTGGGTAGAATTTGATATCAGAGCATGATTGGTTTGGCTTTGTTCATTGTGAGACTTTGGAGCTTTCTTGTGAAACAGAAAGGTTGTCTTCAGATTTAAACTTCACAGAACCAAAGAGGAACCTTCTTACAAACCAAAATGATTTTAGTTTACATAATGTAAATTTTTTTGTCAAAATAAAAAAATCTAACCTGATAGCCTAGAAAACTAGTGCACCACAACAGATGTCACTTTCCTGCCGCAAACAGTGGCAAACAATGTCATACATTTGCTATGTGCCTTGTTTACTTAAAATCTATGCTTACATTGAATAAAAATAAGAATAATATTTTATAAAATTTCATAAGAGTAAACTATGACTTTCCATTTATAAGGAAACTGGCAAAATTAGATACCTGATGCTGTTAACATTTTACTGCTGTTGCAGCGCATTAGTGTTTCTCAATCATTTTTTGACAGATCTTTCATGGGTGGAAGGGAAACAGAGTAGCTACCCCATTCTGCCATCTACAGACCCATGTTCAGAGGGACATAAATCCCTACAGCAGCATCAAGCCTGGAAGTAGGACAACAAGGTGCAGCATCTGCTGGGATTGCCAGTGACTGCAGAGCCACTCAGTACCTAAAACCAGCCGCCATCTCCAAAGGACTTAGGGGAACTGCAGCACTGAGGCTTTGCTTGTTCTTCTTTGCCAGCAGATGTGTTGGATCAATACTTACCTGCAGTGCTCTTCATGGGAAGCTGTATGGACGAATGCAAGTTGCCCAGGAGAGCAGTTGAGGGTGATTAACTCGGTGGTAGCACTGAGATTGGGTAACCTCCCCTGAGGTGCCATCCTCGCATTAAGACAAAAAGGCAGAAATAAATGGTATTTTTGATAATTACAGTGGGCATTGCTCCTGTGTAGGTGCTGACATGCCTAGGTCTTATCTTTGCTCAGGGATATATTGGCTACGTTTTGCTAAGCTTTGTGTTGCTACCATTGATATTTATGCTAAGGACAGTTGGAATGTCGATAAAAGATGATGTGTTAGTTTTTTGCAAAGACAAATTTAAAATCTGTGAGATACTCATTTTTCTACTTTAGCTTTCAATTAGTTAAGTGAATGTGGTGATGTCAGGTCTTGTAAAATGTACGTACATTGGTCTGTTTTCAAAATAGATTGTGGATTTTTTATCTAGCAGATTATGGTAAATCAATGACTATGTCTACCATGTAATCACTGACGATAATGTACCTCAGGTAAACACATAACTGCTGGCTTAGCGCTGCAAAATCTGGGACAAGCAGACCTACCTCATGAGCTTAGTTCACATAAGCAGCCCATGTATCTACCCAATATCTCAGACAGGTCATGCAGTCAGTGTGTTAACTTACCTTGGACACTGAATGGATGTGGATGCAATTCACTTTCAGTATAATTGAACAAAAATCTATTTGTCCATATAAATCTTAAAACTACGAGAGTTTTAATTGAACAGGGCTGCTAAATGGACTGCAAGCAGCAGTCTTGGCATTGATTTTATGGGGCATATGCCATCACTACTCAGCAATCACTTTTTGGCTAAGTGGATCCAGGCAATGATTGTTCAGAAATTAGAACTCAAAACAATAATAAAAGACTTGTGTGTATCTTGCTTAAACTCTATAGCTGCATTGTTAAGGAGATGCAAAGTAAACAAACATCCCCTAAGAGCTTTTAAAGTACACTAGGTTCTTTTTAATTTAAAGCAGCACTCTCTACAAACAATACTATCATAGGCCACATTGGGTTTTAAATTATGGTGATTACTTGACAGTGCCTCTATCCATGAAAATATTTGCAGACTGCTCTTAGGCTTTCTTTGGCTCTGAAAAGTCAAGGCTTGACAATATATATCTAGGCCCGATGTTTATCTTTCATATAATACATCTAAAATGTCAAAGCCATTTTGAGCACAGCAAGAATACACTTTTAATTAGGATCTGCAACTTCAAGCTAACAAAATTCATGTTGCCATGTCTGTCCCAAGAGCCCATGTGAGGTATTCCAACAGGAGGCTTGTACCCAGACTGGGGTGGGAAATGCACTTCAGGGCCCTTTTCTTTCCTGTGGGTTTCTGAGGGTGCCGGCTGCTTTCCTTGCATTCCTTGGGACAAGTGCTGGAGCGCCCAAACTGCAGCCTTGGGTTCCCGCAAACCTCTTTCATCCTCCTTGGGACGAGTTGCCCACCAGGACACACACGGTCCCCTACACGTGGTCCATGTAATGCTGTTCCATGCCATGGGCAAGCACAACTTCATGACAAGATGGTTGTTGAACTCCAGAGCAAGTGGGAATTCCTGCAGGAACCATTTAAAACTAGAACAACCTCTATGTTTGGTTTATTTGGCTTTTTGTGTTTATTTCTTGAGGTTTGGTGTACTTCTTAAGCCTTCTCAAAGAGGCTTAGTTCTTCCAGATTGACATTTTGCATATGTGTCATCAACACGGCCTACTTTATCCTGCGTCTCTGCTGATACCACAGCTGCTGATACCAAATAACCTTTTACTTTAAAAAGACAATTTTTGAGGAGCACATTTACCCCTTTTGCTCTCATTAAACAGGAATAAAACACTTGTATATTTCTCCCTGGGTGCAAATAAGGGAAAACTGTGGTCTTAAAACAAAATTGATATGTAAAACAATCTTCTCTCTACTGATCTTCCTTGCTTTTCCATCTCAAATTGCAAATTAAAAATTCAATAACCCAGATGTATTTATATAACATTACAACACTTTTAAACTTAAGGAAACAAAACTTAAACCACTGTTTTGTTGGACTTTGATGAAGGCTAAACTTGGCCTAAATGTTGCCTTTGGGGTGAGGATTTTTCTGCTTATTTGTTTGGTTTTGTTTGTTAGGACTTTTTATGTAATCAAGCAGTATAAACACATCTGAATTACTGCATTATTTTATTTGGAACTGGAGGCAGTGCAGCAGGAACTGGGAGGCAGAAGATCTCTCTGGGATGAGAAACGCTACAGAGAGCACTCGAGCATCGCTGGCGGCTGGGCAGGAGCGGAGCACACGGGCTGCAGCGTGCGGCTGCTGCGTCTCTCGCTGAGGTGCTGCCCCCGCGCCTGTGAAAGGAGCCTGGGGTTTTCAGTCCTTCAGATACCATCCAAAATGCACTTCTCCGTTTTTTTTTTTTTTTTTTTTAAGTATGAAAATATGAAAAGGAAAGTAGACTTTGCAATCTGTAATGTGCAGTTAGATGCACCACAGAGAAAGAGTTTCAAAGAACGGTTTTATTTCCTGGATCTTCCACATTACAGACAGTATGTAGCAGCCAGTATTAAGCCTTTTTTTTTTCCCTGAAATAATCTAAATTGATGCAGAGCTTACAATTTGTATGAGCTCTTGCCTCTCTTTATATTTTGTACTATTATGACTTATTTTATTCTTTGCATATAAAGAAAACATAGAGGGCAAGAGAATAGCATTATAAGAGAAAAACATTGTAATCTGTAATCACAGGTTCCCCATTCCTTATATTATTTGCCTTACCTCGTATGACAAATTCATTTCTTTTTCTGCCTTGAAAATACAGGGCATAACTGAAGTGTAATATATACAATAAAGATACTAATCTGCGGTAGGTTTCTCAAATAATACCTATGATTATAACAAAAGACTACTACATTTAGGCTGAACATTTACTGCTTTATATGGACAAAGAGTAAGCCAAAATTTAATTCATGAAATTACATTAATTCATGCCCATAATAGGAAAAGTTTTAAATTCTCTAAACCCAGGGTTTATCAAATGATTTTTAATTTATTCCAGATGCTACCATTGATGTTCCCAAATATCCATACATTCAGACAACAGAGAATATACTGTATACCTGGAAGGTTTACAGATTATTGAAAACACATCCTTTTGTCTCTCTATATATGATTCAGGCCATTATCTTTCACAGGAGAAAGAAGTTCTCTCTTCTCCAAGTCCAGATATCGGTATCTTTTCAGGTATAACTGACCTGTTCTGGGTGTTTTCAATTATATGTTTTTTAAATAACTTATGGATAATTCTAAATTGATTCTGTCATTTGAACAGTGGAAAAATTACATAATTCTCAGAACTGATAAAATAAGGCAATTCTTTTATAATTCTGAAACTATTTAAAAGCTCATTCACAAAAATAGTTACCTGTTTTAGTATTACACCAAATGCAATGAATAAAACATATGCATATGAAATATTTCCTCCCTCAAAAAAATAAAACTTCTCTGAAGTAATTACTTTTGACTTTTAATTCTGGCTCTATTCTATTACTTTCTATTAAGAGCAGGAGCACTAGATACGAGAAGAGTTGGCCACCATTGCAGAACTCTACTTATTGCAAAATTTTTTGAGGGGGTGCTGTATTTTCACATGAGAGTTTTAACTGTGGATCTACCTTCTTCTACATTATGGAAAGGAGAGGAATAGACACCTACTTAAAAAGCCACTCCACTGGATGGGAAGCTGCTTTAGCTGGCCATAGGAAGTGCTGAGAAGGAAGACGAGGTTTCAGGCAGATCTTTCACACAGAGTGAAACATCATCTCTCACTCTGGGATTTTTTTCAGAAGTTGGCCAACGATGTCAGCCACTCGGCATAAACTGTAGCTGGAGGAAAAAGGTATATTTTGCTTATGGGTGAAAACACTGCCACAGATTTGAAGAAAGGCCTCTTGAAAGGAACTGGTGCATCCTGCTCCAGGAGAGCATCCCAGCAGCTGGAGGAAGTGGTGCCACTGGGCGATCCCAGCAGTGCCCCCATTCTGCAACCTTGTCTTGAAACACTTATAAGCACATCCTCCGAAAACTCAGCAGTTCAGCAGCAGCTACAGAGGTGGAGCACTGCTGGCTGCAAAGAGCACACTTAGGGTACCATTAGCATTTCTGTGTAAATTTGAAGACTTGCAGTTTGTGTCATTTCTGTTTTATTCTGCAATGACTTTGTTGCTTCCTCTGAAATCGTGGGAGGCAAGGGCAGGGTATCAGAGAGCTGTCAGGAACTGGCAGTGTGCTCCTCTCCCTCTTTTTTTTTTTTTTTTTTTTTTTTGTACTTTTTTCACTTTAAGGCATTATTTTGAACATTGTGTAATAAAGTTACAGAATTCTGTGTAGTGTCTTTATAGCTCAGTGTTACAAAGAAAACATTAAGTCAAGCTTGGCTTTAGTAACTGCAAACAATGCCAAGATATTAATGGATTTAAAGTACTCCATCTGCCCAGGTCATCAGAGGAGTGATCTGAAGATTTGGAGGTTTTGTTTGTTTGTTTGTTTGTTTGTTTTATTTGGTTGCCACTTCATTTAAGAAACTTTTTATTTTGAAATATCAGTGTGCTTCCTGGTTTTGACACATTTGAAGGGCTTTTACGTTTTGTCAGCTCTTAGTGAAAAATGTGTCTGGCATAAAACCTTTCCTGCATGTCCTGATTATCCATTTGCAACACTATTTAATAAGGAAAGCAAACAGAGTAGGAGTGGTGGCAGCATTAGAATCAGGAGGAGAGAGAGAGAAAACTGAAAGATACACAATAAGAATCTTGCAGTTAAAGCTATGTCTCTATATGTCTTTATATAACCGGAAACCTCAATAAATACAGATCCTTGAGTTTCCAAAACAAGTCTTTTGTGAGGCCTAAATATTCTCCCAGTTGCAAAGATTTTATCTGCATCCTGTTCTGTACTTGCTCTTGGAGAAGGCATGTCATACTCCTCTTACATCAGCTTGAAGGCCCCCTCTCAAATCCAACATCCTCAAGTGCTGTATAATCCATAGCAAATCAAAAGTTACTTCTTAGTTGCCAGATGTGGCTTGTTCTGTTTATGCAGTAACCTAGGTTAGAAAAAGGCAGGGCCTTTCCTGAAGGTTGCCTCTAAACTTACAGCTTTTCTGTTTTCTGAATTTCTTTAAATGGCTTCTTGCTCAATGTTTTCAGGGACAGAGAAGTACTTAAGCTATGTTAAAACCACCCATGGTTGATGTTTTAGGTGACAAATAGGGAAGATGGGTGCTTCTCTTCTTGTCCTACTCTTTTTAGCTTTAGGAAGGCATAATATATGGTCAAAGATCCCATTTCAGCTTTAAGAGTGGATTTTACTGTCCCTGTGCATTCACAACCTCCGTGATACTTCCCTGCATTACAGCTGAATGATCAAAGTTAAATTACATTTAATACCAAACTACAAAACTAAGCTTAGTATTATTTACATCCGACTAAATTTAATGCAAAACTACAAGAAGTTACTAGTTTCCTGCTCACTCTTTTGGTGCGCAAGCACCCATGCTGGCATGGTGACAGAGATGCAATACATGGCTACTGATTTGAAAAACAGCACATCCACGATTGTCTTGGTGTAGATGAGCTGTAGCTGCTGTGAGGCCACTCTGTGAAGTTATATTCTGAGGTTACAGAAAGCCAGCACACCAAGCAATGTGCTGCCAAAAGGGAAGCCCCGCTTCTACTGCCGAACTTCAAAGTGTGACGTAATGTACCCCCTGCATTATTTGTAAAAATAGAGGTAGGTTGTCCTTAACACAAGACCTGTTTCGGAACATGCTTCACTATTTCTTTCTTATGCTCCAGAAAGAATGAAGCATCCTTTATTTCTGATCAATATGGATAACTGGGTTTGGATGAACAAACGGAACTGGGCTGAACGCCAGTCTGCCTTTCCTGTAGAGCACTGCCACAAAAGTCTCACAGCCAAATATCCGTTTACTCTTGAATCTAGGATAAAAGTGATGGTACCTACATTTGATGCACATGACACTGTCACTCAATTCAAACTATTCATATGTTTCTGGGAATGTGTTTAATTCTTCAGTCTCTTGGGTTTGATTTGGAAGCTTAACTTGTATATACAAGATCTGTGGGAAAATTTAAATTGTCTTCACTTTTTATATGAGAGAAGACTTAGTGCCAAAACTGTATTTCATCACCACTTTTTTTATTGGTTGATAAATATCTGCAGAACCAGTCCATGTTATAAGATCATTAATGCAAAATCCTAAAGGTTAAAAAGGGAGATTCCACAGCAGAGACTGAGTGTTGTCTGAGTTTCTCAGCAGAGATCACAGAAGGGTTTTACTTCTCCTTGGTGTCTCCCTGCCTCTCAGTCGAGTGACACGATTGTGTTTTTACCGATGTCATGCGCTGACGTTCTGTTGTCACAGGAAGTGTGTATCTAGGTAAGTATGACTCACTGGCACGCGTCTCACATCAGTCTACTCTGCA
The DNA here is from genome assembly GCF_059628265.1 of Tinamus guttatus. NCBI lineage: Eukaryota > Metazoa > Chordata > Aves > Tinamiformes > Tinamidae > Tinamus > Tinamus guttatus. The sequence continues at coordinate 1,636,266 of NW_028288545.1, forward strand.
ATGCAGAGCAAAAGCAGTACTACCTACGTTTTATGCATGCGAATGAGAATTAAACTCATTGCTTGTACTGGTTGTGTTTGTAGCCATACTGAGATCGGGAGGAAGAGGTTCAGTCTTTCATGACCTGCCAGCTGTTCCGAAAGAGTCTACTTAATGAAACACTTTACTGTGGCATTTGCTGTATTCTAAATTTACTCCATTAACTTAGCAGAGAGATTAGTTCTTGAATAAAGATGAATGTCTCTATTTATCTTTACCCACTGATATCAGTAGTGGTACAAGTGGGGAAAAAAATAGCTATATAACTCTGTCCCTTTCTGTCCGTTTTCATCAGTGCCAAAATAATCTTCATCTGACTGCTGAACTCTGCTGCTTATCAAAAGGGTGCAACTTCTTTTAACGTATGCCAGTACTTCAGAAGATTTAGGTACATTGTGGTGTATGCAATTTGTCTACTAACTTTATTTCTCGTGAGATAATGGTAAAATATTCACTCTATGTTATAATTCTTTAAGAGCTGGCACTCAAATCCTATGGTTATGTATCCGAAAGCTTTATTTTAATTGGGTAAAATACTAGTCCTTGTAAGTACGTTTTTCTTTCTTTTTTTTCTGTGGCTTCTCTTTCATGACTGAGAGGCAATGCATTTAATATAATATGAAAAATAACTTCATTGTTGCTGATTGCTATGACATCATAGAAAGATAATATCATCTATCTTTATTCCAGTACAATATTAATGGATCCTAAAACACAAACCTTTCTGAATGAAACAGCAGAAGTTTTAACTGATGTTGAAATTCAGAAGGGAAACTGTTTAAAGTGTCGAAGTAGGCATGACTGTGTCCAGGAGCAGAAGCCTTTTAACTTTAGAGGAAGGTGCCAGAGACAGAACTGGCTGCTTTAGCTGACGGTATATGCACTTCTGGAAGAATAAAATCTAGGTATCATTGGATTCATTTGCGTTTGAACCGGAGGTTTTGCTGACTGTCCATGCAGTCACGGATGGAATTTCTTGGAGGATGTCTTGATTTCACTCTTCTAAGAAATCTTAATAGATTGGAGATTTCTGTGTTTTTCACTAAACCAGGAGTTAAACTGGTGGAAGTGTATCTTAGAAACCTTTTCATCAGCTGTGTTTTTATCACTTCAGTAAACGCAAGAGGAAAGGAGAATAGCACAAGGAGTAAATCGGTTTTCCTTTCATATTAAGAAGTTAGAGTCCATTTAGGAGACTTCTTTTATGCAGGAAATTTTGGGAAATTATGCCTACCCTTTTACAATGACCTTAATTATTCTTGCATAAACATTAAACTTTTATAAAATTTTGAAAAGCAGATCTGTGCATGTTTAAAGTTTCATAGTAGTTATTTATTGTCACACAGCCAACTGTAAAATTAAATTCCTTGCATTAGTAAAGGTAATGAGCATGACACTCTTAAGTTCAAGGCTTGTTCATCAATTGTGCTTTCAGTCCTCTAAGATTGCTTCTGTAATACTGTAACTCAGCTATCTGTAGGCAGTAGCCAGATTACATCTGAAGTCAGCTGATTTTCATCAAGTCACTGGGTAATTGTGACCACTTCATCTGACAATTTTAGTACTTTACCAGGGCAGATGACCTGTGTAAGGCAGAGATTACTCTATTGCCAGCATACTGAAATATAGCTCTGACTCTGAAGGTTTTGTCAGCATGTGCCCACTAAAGTAGAAGAGGGGACAGTTTGCTTCCTCTGTATTAAAAATGTAATGACTTACATGGAATTAGAGGATAAGCTCTCTTAATTCTGTGTTGGTCAAGGCTACCCTGAAGGCAGCAGCCTCGTGGGTGGAAAGCATGCTGTTGGCTTTGTAACGTTCAGCTGGGATCCAGAAGGAAATCTGGGGCATGTCTTTGCTGAAATAAAAATCTGCTACAGTCAATATAATATTTTAGTGGGGCAGAACTAGCAATTCCCCATGTTGCAGATTTTTATCTGCATAAAATCTCCATCAGCAGGACTACTGAGCATATTCTCAGTGCTTTTATTTCAGCTCAAAGACCAGGAAGCAGTTCCCTTGGTGCGAGCACTGAAACAAGGCAGCCTGTTTTTCTTTATGATGTTTAGTGTTGTATGAGAAGTGGATAATCCTCAATAGATTATCCAAGCAGATAAGCCTGAAAGGGGCTTCAGCAGATTGTCTTTAACCAAAAAATCTTCTCCCCTCTCCCATTTTCTTTTCTCTTCTTATTCGGATAACCAAATTAATAAAAAATCTCTCATTCTGCACAGCAGGAACCTATTGTTTTTTCTGTCGTGACACACATTCTGGGTGGCTGATCCCGTAGTTTTACATGAGATAGAAACACCAGAAATAATAAATCATAAATTCTGGTCACAAATCAATTACAGAAAAACAGAGTGCTTGAGGTTGGAAGGGGCCTCTGGAGACCATCTAGTCTTACTGCCCTACAGAAACAGGGTCACTTAGGGCATGTTGCACAGATCTCGACCAGGTAGGTTTTAAAGATCTCCAGAGAAGGAGAGTCCACCACCTCTCTGGGCAACCTGTTCCGGTGCTCTGTCATCCTCATAGTCAATATTTTTTTCCTCAAATTCTAGTGAAACATTGCTTCTTGCCCTGTTGCTGGCCATCACTGAAAATCGTCTGGTCACATTCTTTTGACATCTTCCTTTTAGATATTTGTATGCACTGACAACATCTCCTCTCAGCCTCCTTCTCTTTAGGCTAAACAGGCTCAGCTCTCTCAGCCTTTCCTCATAGGAAAGATGCTCCAGTCCCCTGATGATCTTTGGAGCTCTACGCTGGACTCTCTCTAGTAGTTCCAGGTCCCTCTAGCACTGAGGAGCACAGCACTGGACACAGCACTCCAGATGTGGCCTCACCAGGACTGAGTAGAGGGGGATGAGAATGTGCCTCAGTTGCTGGCAACGCTCTTCCTAACGCAGCCCAGGATACCGTTTGCCTTCTTGGCTGTAAGGACACATTCATGGCTCATGGTTAGCTTGTAGTCCACTAGGACTCCCCTCTTCTGCAGAGTTGCTCTCCAGCAGGTCAGCCCTCAGCCCGTACTTGTATGTGAGGTTATGCAGGACGCTGTACTTGTTTTGTTGAACTTCATGAGGTTCTGAAACCTTCTAATAAGGGTTCAGGATTCATTCATGCAACCAGTCAAGACAAGTGTATCATGGTTCAAGTAAGGAGAAAAAAATATCTGAAAGAGAAAAGTACCATTTTTCTGAGTACATAATATCTTCACACCTGCTTTTCAGAGAGCACAGTGGTATATCAGGCAAAGGAAATTGGCTGTTAACAGAGAAGCAAAATGTTGTTGTGTTGTTTGGTACTATGAATTACCAGTACTTTACATGATACGGGAGTAAATTGCAAATGTCTCAGAAAGGGAAGCTCTGTTATATTTTGATGGGAGTGATGTTTCTTTCTTTTTTTTCCACCCATTTCACCCATTTCAGCCAATTCTATCTCTTTCTTTCTTTCTTTCTTTCTTTCTTTCTTTCTTTCTTTCTTTCTTTCTTTCTTTCTTTCTTTCTTTCTTTCTTTCTTTCTTTCTTTCTTTCTTTCTTTCTCTCTTTCTCTCTTTCTCTCTTTCTCTCTTTTTCTCTTTCTCTCTTTCTCTTTCTCTCTTTCTCTCTTTCTCTCTTTCTCTCTTTCTCTCTTTCTCTCTTTCTCTCTTTCTCTCTCTCTTTCTCTCTTTCTCTCTTTCTCTCTTTCTTTCTTTCTCTCTCTCTTTCTCTCTCTCTTTCTTTTCCTTCCTTCCTTCCTTCCTGCCTCCCTCCCTCCCTCTCTTTCTCTCCTTCTCTCTTTCTCTATTGCTTTTTTCAGCAACCTAATTTAATAAATTTAATTTGCTGTTTATCACAACAAGTTTTCTTGGATATTGCTGCAATAAGAACAAATACATAACAGTGTATTTTGTTTCACATTCAACTAAAGTGCAAAAGTAATAAGTACAATAATCACAATTGCCGGGACAGGTCCCAAATACTTTTCAATAAAGTTAAATGCAATTCAAATACAAGTACTGGATCAAGCAGTAAAGCTTGTTCAATAGTATTTGATGCGATTATGAGTCGTTCTTGTCCTGTGAAAAAATGATGTCCTTTTTAGGAAGCACCATTTCATAAACAAAACCAGATTGTAGAAAACTGCTCAGGCACAAATGCGTGACCCTTAAATAGGCCTTGCATTAGCCAGGCAACTCCCAAAGGCAATCCTTTCCAATCATAGACTTAGGTAGTTAATCATCTGGTTTCTGCGTTCGAGACCTGCTTTATTATCTACTGCGCCAGAGGTTTTGTTCAAGTCTAAGTTTCAAAACTTAGCATAGATTATTTGCAAAATGACTGCTACTCATGTGATCTTTCTATCAGGAAAAATGTCATTAGTTTCTTCAACACAATTGAGAACGCTTGATTTTAAAGTTTCTAGTTTTCAGTCCACACCGGAAATACAGAGCGGATTGTGAATACTTTGTGGGTAATCCTAGGATTTCATCCTGAGGTCATTAGAGCCTTTATTTCTTGTGTTTTCTCTCTAGCTTTCTGAGAAGTGTGAAAATCTTTCTTTTACCTAAGAGCCAGGTTTCTTTCACAGTTCAGCAAGGAGAAAGTGTATCTATCTGGTGCTGAAATTGCCAGCTTACCTTCCGTGATCATCCCAGTGATTAATGCCTCTGCCCAAGGGTGTAGATAATAAGCAACACTACTGTTGCTCTTCAGTCCCACTGCTGACAGGATTTGGACAAGTTCTAAAAGTTGCATTTTAGAGTGAACGTTCTTAGGTACATTCTTGGTTTACGCATATTTTGACATTTCTCTGTAATGAAGATAGCTCTTTTATAAAGATTTTCAAAGAAACGAGATTTTCCTTTCATTTATGTTTGTTAAAGTAAAGGCAGAAATCTCTGGTGAGAGCAGACTAAGAAAGGCTTTTCTGTTAGGAGCATTATGAGGTACACTGCATAATGTCATTTGGGCTGATAAGATTTTGTGAGAAACTGGGGAGAGATAAAGCCAAGCTTATACTCAGTCAGAAACACTCAGAGTTAAGGGAATTATACAGTGCACTGCATTTTAAAAGAATAAATGATTTTCATATGAAATCCCTGCTTCAAGGTATTTTGTTTGAGGAAGGTGAAAGGAAGGAAGCATTATTTTTTTTTCCTTTGTTCAATGTACATATTATGGGAATAATTTGCTTTAAAAACAAAACCTAGGTGTAGTGTCTTCACTGCCCCATCCACCAAGAGACTAATCTTCTGGTTTTCTTCTTCAGAAATTGAGCAAGATACCCACTGCCAGGTGAGACCAAGGGGGAACCAAAGATCACCGTGATGGTAGTTGAGTTCAATCCATCTGCCCAGAAACTAGCACGTACTCTCTTCTGCATAGTGTGAGGTAATAAGCTCATCAGCAATTGCCAATTCTAATCACGGACTTTTCTCCCTCACCACAGTGATTTATCATGCCTTGTCCATTATAAAAAAAAAGACAGTTAACAATGAAGAGTGCCTCAAAGCCTCTTTATAATATTGCCTATAAATTAGAATATTACCAGCCTAACTCATGGCCTTGGGAATTCTTGCAAGGATCTAATCCTTTTAACCAAAAGAGGCTATGGCTGTGTCAATAGCCTGACCCCCACTGTCCACCAAATTCTGCTGATATTCCTCTGGATCAGCCAAGATTTCAAAAGGGGGTGGTATAGGAAGGGCACACTCGAGTAACCCCACATCTAGATGTGCAGCAATGTGCAGCAGCTCTATTCATTTGTCCTCAGACTGACAGTGAAACCTTGCAGGGAATCCAGAACTTTACAGTATATTCCCAAGTGTCCTTGTGGCATGAACTGGATGAGAGTCAAGAACTGCCCAAGTCCTGTCTCCATTCCCCTTTATCGGGGCTGAAACTGTCTGTGAGTACATATTCAATTTGCATTATGGTTTTCTCATCCCTCTTTGAAGTTTCTCTCACTGATTATTTCTCACAGCTTACTATTCCTGCTAATTAGGCGAAGGTTTAATAATTGGTTTGTAGGTGTTTGCTAATTAAATAAGTACTTCTAAGAGTGAAATGAAAGAACATTGAACTGGTGGGGTTCGTTTTAAAGTTAATCATGAATGCGCACTTGTAATTTTATCTCATTTCAAAGCGGTGTGATCACAGCCAATGAAAGCAGAGAGTAATAAGGAATGATTCAGTGTTTATGCATAACCTCCTTGAAAGCCATATAAATGCCTTTCAGATTTTGAAATGCCATAGATTCCTCTGCCAGCTGAGATGAGAATGCTGCCACTAATTGAATGGCTCCTCTAAGCCGATGAAAATCCTACCTGACTATCTAAAAGCTAAGGACTGGGAATTGCAGACCTGAACTGCATTGCAGGTTTTTCCGAAGTGGTCTTGGCAGGACGTTAAGCCAAATTCCCTGGATTACTAGGTTCGCGTAATCCGTGGTGACATAAGTCATAACTGAGATGTTTAAAATCTGTCAACATCTCAGCCTCCATACATACTCCATACATACATCAGCCTACACACAATAGGTACCTGCATTTACCCTTCATTCTCCTACTTACATTTTATCCTGTAGGTATAAAATATTGGAGAATTTTAGTCTGTAAATGTCCATGAATGTCTTCTGATGAGTAAATTGATAAATGTTGAATAAAACAACTGGGATATTTGTAGGTCATTCACTAAGGGCACTAAGAGCAGAACCTAAGCTGACATCTTCATGGTCACTGCTGAACATCACCTATCTCTTTATGTGGGATCTGGACCATCATATTTGCATCTAAATCTTATTGTGTTTTATTCTGCATGCAATTATAGGTGGACTTCTATTAATAAGATATTTCTCCTCACCATTGAATCTCCACCGGCCTTTTCTAAAAATGAAATTCTCCTCATGGCCTCTTGAAAATAAAAGAGAGAAAGTATTTTTTTCTTTCCATATATGTGAGGAAAAAAATGGATTTTGAATAGACTAGGTTGATTAAATAGGTTTGGAAGTGGAGATAAATCCTCTTGCTGCAAAGAAACATGGGCTTTGCAATTCCACTGTGGAAATAAATGCAGGCCATGGACAGGAGTGGCAAATTGGAGCACCAGAGTGAGACTGTGAATGTGAAGGGGAGGTGGGTGGCTGAAAGTGGAGAGCCACAGCCTGTTATCAACTTGACCTAGAGAAGAGGAAAGGACCAGCTCCAAGGGGAATAAATAGGTTAGGATGTTCCCTTTTACTTCCCACTCGTAAAATGGACTGGCCACTGTCCAGCCATGAATGTAGCGTGGGAAACTGCATGTAGATAACCGGCTGTGGGTTGTTCTCACATGCAAAGGGTGTCTAAAGTGCATTTAACACCACAGCACTGCGCTGTAATTGGCTCTATGTCCCGTTCTCCTCATCCCTTGATGTGCTATGTGGGTGCCCCTTTCTCACCACTTGGGAACTGCAGAGAAGAGCTCATGAGGGGTAGAAATAGAGTATTTAGTATATATTCAGTATATTCATTTGGAATCAAAATATGCTGAATTACTTTAGGGAGTCCAGCTTCAGAGAATGGAAGTATAACCGCTTTGCTGAGCAGTGTCTTACAAATTACAAATATGGATCACAGACCCATTTGTTCTCCATTTTTTTTTCATTTGTAGTAGCTCTTAGTAACACATTATTAGATTTGTCGGTCTGTTTTTCCCAGTTTGCAGTCCCTGATTCCAGTCCTGCCGCGGCTGTGCTGGCCTGCTGCCAGGAGAGGTTGCAGGAAGGGAGTCAGGGTTAGTGATCATAGATTTACACCAGCTTCATGTTGTGGAGCTGCTGCAGGGGTGAGTGGCAACATGGCAGTAATGGTACATGTGTTCTCAATACAGAATGGGTCAAGGGAGGGGGAAAGCAGCTAGTGAACAGACTCCTGTGAAATTACTGTGCATCCCTGATTGAGCTAATCTGCTGGAAAATGCCTCAGCTGCTCCTCCAGCAGTTGTGCTTAGGTTTCTACCTCTCACAAATTTTCACTAAGCAATGTCTGAAAGAGGAGAGGGAAAGGCAAAGAAGTGAAGAATAGGAAGAGGGTTTTTTTTTTTTCCAATTACTCAGAGCTTCATTTCTGTGATGAGTTGCTCTGTGCCACTTTGGTGATACAAGACAGCCATAAAGCTAGTTTAACAACATGGTTTTGCTGGATTTACTGCTTCACCAGAGCAGTAGAAAAGAACTGGAGCATAATGATGAATCAATCCCGTTTGTTTAATTTTGCTTTCCGTACTTGAGCTTTACAGTCTATACAGCAGCATTATTAATTATTAAAACTCCAGAAACATTCATCTTGTTTATAGCAGCAGCAGAAATAATTTGGGGGAAAGATGTTTTCCTCTGATCTTCTCCAACTTTTTCAATTAGCCACATTTCAATTTTGAATCTCTTGAGACTTGTTCCTTGTTATCTTTTCTCGGGGTTGCTGTGTGTCATTTCCCCAGTGCTGAACTCCCCAGGGCTAAGAGTCACTGTACATACCCTTTAAATATGAGACAATAAAGAAGAAATGTATTCAACAAATAGAAGGGAAGAACATGCAGTAATAGTAGCCATGACTGTGTGTGGTTATAATTATTGTGTGTTTTCCTCTTTTATGTTTCTGTTTTGCCTTAGATGTCCTTTTACATACTTTTCTATGCACATACTGTATCTAACTGCAGTTTGTTCTAACTACATATTGGACCAGTTCTTCAGCAAATAGACTTTCCTGATGAAGGAGAAACTTGAGATTAATAGCATATATGCTGTGGTTCCTGACTTTGGACTGTTTTCCATTGAGCCAATGCTTATTTTAGCAATTTAAATTGTGGAAGCGTAATCTAAAAGTGTGATAAAAACTTATCGGCTGCATACTTTCATAGCTCGTTAGAAAGTTTTGATTCAGTGTAAATCTTCTTCTAGACCACAGATTTCGTCATTTTCTTTGCATTGCATCCATTGTTCCACTACTTCATACAGCAAAGAAGTGGCAGCTAAATCTAGAGCATCTCTCCTCTTGATCACATTTTATTTGTAGTGTGCTAAGTCACCAGCTTGAGAAGGCAAAAGCTGAAAATTGGGCTCAGCATAGTTGCGTTCAAATTAAAAGACTTTCTCACCCCTCCCCACCAATTTATGGGGCTTATGTTTATTCCTTTTTCATCCAATTCTAAATAAAAGATTTACTATTATAAACATCTTAAGCAGAAATGTAATGAAATTTAGCAAAATGGATTTCTGGTGATACATCAGACATTTTCCCCCTACTTTGCCATCCTGATAAAATTCAAGGAGGATTTATATTTGTCATTTCTCTTAAACTTGCTGGCCCATGCATACTCTCTTGATTGCATAGAAAGGATCCTCAGGGATTATCTTGCAGTGTTCTGAAGGATCCACCACCAAAGGATCCTTTCTCATCCACCAAAGAGAATTCAACATATACCTACCTCTCAATGTCTGTCTGCAAAAAAAAAGCCTTACTGTAAAGGGGTTCTCTGGTGGAGGCTTTAATGCGCTCCACAATGCATAGAGGGATTGACACTCGGGCTTCACAGGGAGAGCAGAGACTATGCCATGTAGGTCAAAGAGCAGGATATTTTCCTTCAGAAATTGGATCATGCTGACTTCTCCAAGACAAACGTATAAATGCTACACACTGTTTACCTACCTTTGTTTTTTTTTTAAATCTGATTTTACATGAAATACAGCATATTCATGTTGAAAATATAATGAAGCTCAATAGACAATCAATGGTTTGGATGACTTTTCATGTCTGCAGGTATCCACTTAGTTATTAAGAGTAAATTCTAACAGGAAATAAGTGCAGTATTACTTTCTAACACTGAAAATAGCAATCGCATTGCTTCATTAAGCAGGTGCCAAGAAGTTCTATTTCCCATCTGAAGTATTTTTCTTAAATGTTTCTTAAATGTTATCATTGCAAACGTCTGAAATAAAACCCACAGCAAATCTTAAAATTGCTGCACCGAATAAACACATCTGGAGAAGCATCAAGAAATGTCAAATTACCTTTTCTTTTTTTTTAATCATGTTTTACTGATTAGAGCTTAATTGAAAGTAAAATTAAAAATACAGAACTTGATCCATTAGAGAAAACACAGCAGCTACTATGTTAGAAGAATCTGTATAAATTTTAGCATTTGTGTAAGTAAGTGGATTGCTGTCATGTAATTTTGTGTCATCCTTGCAAAATTAGTGGTATTTGTTTCTTATTAAGGTTTAGTACTATGTACACATGAACAAGAAAAGCTTGCTTTTTGTTGTTGTTGTAGAAAAGTTTAGCTCAATTTGACCTGTTTATAAGCAATGGATTTGTGTGTTTTTCTGGAAGAAATAAAATAATATAAAAGGCCTTCTGGATATGAAAGGTGTTTTTGCCATTTATTTCTCAGGAGCCAGAATTCCACCATTTGTTTGCATTGCAGTTGCTGGAGTAGCAAAGTTGCATTGCTCCTGGATGCTCTATCCTGCCCTGTGATACAAAGCCTTCCAAAGTTCATTTTAGAGCCAGGCCTGGAAGGGTGGGTGCCAGGGCAGACTCTTTATTTTATAGGATTGCAATGTGTGTGCATTTGCTCATTGAAAGCTCATGCTTTCGCTCCAGCAGCACCTATTGCCTTGACTGGAGGAACCCGGGCTGTGCCCGTGGCCATGCCAGCATTTGTGCTGGAACACACACAAGTTGAAAAGTTGCCTGCCCTCGAATGTATGGCCCTTTGGGCCTTCTCTGGTATGATGAATTGCTGGAAGTTCCGCAGATAATTCTGCAGGGATTGTGTTCTCTCCTCGATGTCTGCTTTGGGACTTAGCTGTGAACTGCAAAGGGGAGGTATAGAGTTTGGTAGTTAGATACCCTAACAGGGTCATCATGATTCCATTTCTTATTTGAAGTTGTAGGATGCATTACGAGACTTTAGGTCTTTCAAAGTATAGCAGTAGAAGGAGATTTTGCTGTACTATTCCATGCATTATACAAATAGAGTTGAAACAATGTGATAAAAAGAGTGCTATGAGTTTTTGCATTTTGAGTTTTTTCGATGCTGTTGTTTTTTAATTTGGTAAATCCTTGATAATAGTTTTATCTAAGAGCTTTCGTCCAGTAAAATTATTTGAACATGACTGTGGTTGCTTATGAGTATTTGAATTATGCAGAAAGCCATGGTAAATAATTGTCTTCATAGGGAAAATTAAATTGTGTGAAGAAGACTGTGGGTGGTTGATCAGAACTTGTAGAACCTGAAATACTTTGTTTTGCCATTGACTTTCAGTGGTCAATGTCAGTTTTCTTGCAGTCCTCCTAAGCAAGTAGAAACAGGAGTAGTCAGCTTAGAGGAATTCTTAATATCTTCAAAATGCTTTGAAGCTCTTAGCACAAAATGCAAAGTTAAAATTGATTAATTTGTTAATTATTAGCTTTCTTCATTTGCTGTGATTTTCTTAAACATATAGGAAGTTTTTTACTCTGCACTTTCCTTATGTAAAACTGCTGATATATTTAGACATTTAGATGTAAATCTTGTAAATATGCAGACACTGACACAACAAAAAGCAATTCATCTTTTTCTCATCTTCATTAAGTCCTGAATTCTGTCCTCTTTTCTAGTAACCCACTTGGTTCAATTATACATTGCTTTCCATAGTGTTCAATAAGATCAGACTTAGAAGAGCAGAAATTTATTAGGCTTTCAATAAATTATTCAAAAATAATTGAATACTCCAAGACCGAGGAAGCTTTGAAAATGGTTTTTGATTTTTGGTAATTGCCTTTTTGTTTTCCTCAATTAAATATGATGGGGTGTATCTTCCATTGTGGTAGGTTTAGCTGGATTTTATGTGGTATCTTCTTTTAATTATTTATGAAGCTTCAGAGGGAAAGAAACATAGAGTCTAGGTAGTGCTGAGAAGCATAAAAAACACACAAAATGTGTGCACTGCACGCATTAAAAGAACATAAATTCAGTGGAGCTTGAAATGCAGACGGAAAGCACATGATTTCTTACTATTTTTTTCTTTTTTTTTTTTCATAAGTGTCACTGCTTTTACATAAGGTCACCACCTTGGAAGAAGAATGGCTAAGCACCACTGATTCCCAGTTGTGCCAGCCATATTAGCAATATTTTGACCTCTTATCAGGAGGTGAAAATCCTGTCTTCAAGCAAAGACAAGCTTTTAAGTTTGGACTTCTTCATGTTTTTACCTTATAGTTGTGAGATTCATGTTCTCCCTGTTTCTTTGACAGTCATTTTCTAAGACAGCCGTGTTTCTAACTAATACCACAAAGATTAAGTTATAAATTCCCAGACAAGAGACCATTATCTATTAAAATATGAAGCTTTTTTAGTATTGAGATTGGTATGAATGGAATTTGTAACGATATTTTTCTCTGGTATGCATAGCCTGTGAAGAGAACTTCCTCTTTATTTTTTTTTCTTCATTTTTTAACTGTGTTATCCTGGAGCAACTTGTGTGGTTTTAAACTTTTATTGCCTGAGTTTCATTATTTAATTCTTTAAGTGAATTAAGTGCATCCACAGCTGTGTGAATTTAACTGTTGTTTTATCTAGCACTCAGTGGAAATTTAATAGGACAGTTGCAGGTGCAACAACCTAGAGTAGAAGCAGTGCAAACAACTTCTGAAGATACTGGCCAAATTGTTAAAACATAGCTGTAATGACGGTGTAGTCCTTTGAAGTAATAAAAGATCTTGTCCTAGAACAAGATCCGCAAAATATTTCCTACCCTGAAGTACTTTTAAAATATCCTCCAAAATATATATGACCTTTTGAGAACAACTAGTATATTTGTCTTGGGATCAGGTGGTAACAGCAGTTAGGGTAAACTGTGCAATTTCACTGAGAGCTCCTAAAAGTAAAATACCGTAGCCTGAGAGGTGATAGTAATCAATAATCTTCTAAAAGTTCCCTTAAGGTACAAAAGTAAATTACATTACAAAAGCAAAATATATCTCAATTACTATATTTATTGTATTTTCTCATGGACTGTTATTTACAGAATTGAACTGAAGCAGTAATAAAACATGAAAATGTGAAGGAGGTTCCAAATCCCTTAATTTTTTCTTTCTTGGGTTTCAGCTGCCATTTGTATGAGCTCTTGCTTTAGCTTGTACCCTGAGCTGTGAACTCTGCACAGTGCTGTGAAACAGAACGAGAGATAAGGGGCCTCTGGAGACCACCTAGTCCAACCTCCCTGCACAAGCAGGGACATCTAGGGCACATTGCACAGGGTCGCATCCAGGTGGATTTTGAAGCTCTCCAGAGAAGGAGATTCCACAACCTCTCTGGACAGCCTGTCATTCTCACAGTGAAGATGTTTTTCCTCAAATTCAGGCTGAACTTCCTGTACTTAGGTTTGTGTCTGTTGCCTCTTGTCTTGTTGCTGGCCACCACTGACAGCAGTCCAGCCCCATCCCCTTGACACCCTCCCTTAAGGTGTTTATGCACTCTGGTAAGCTCTCCTCTCATAAGCGCTCCTCTCAGCCTTCTTTTTTAATGACTTCTGTATAGTTTGTGAGACAAGTTTAGGTTTACTATGTGAGAATTACTGATACATATCTGATGCATATCAGGGTTTATGTCTTTGGGCTTCTGCCAGAAAAGAGGAAGAAATTATTCTCTGTGTTTTCAGCCCAAGACAGAAGATGTCAACAAGGCCAGCTAAGACTGTGTGCATCACTAAAAGAAAATGCCAGAGCGAATAGCCTTCAGCGGTGGTATTTTAGCACTGACTAATATACACGGTGGCAAAAGAAATCAATAAGCATGTGCAAACCTTTCCTGCAGCCCCTGTGAAATCATGACTGTCAGGTATAACGGCAAATTGCCATGTTTGTGACAGAGGTGTGACACCTCAGATGGTTAACAAAAGCCTCCCATCCTATCCCACATTCCTACTTTCTTTCCTCATAAGCTTATGCAGTTTTCTTCATAGGTAGAAACCAAGGTGTGCTGCTGGTACATTCCTGTATAGCAATTAGGGGTATACAGACTTGTTAACCACCTTCTGTTTCATGTGTATATAAACATATAAACATGCATATGTATACATGTATGCTTACATACCTATATATGTAGGTGATTATATATCCATGTAAATGTATGTGTGTGTGTATATACATACACGTAAGTATGTAAGTATTTTGCCAAGATAAAATGCTGATTCCATTAAACCTTTGCATCAAAAATTCATGATTCTAGTACAGTTCTCTTCTTTTGTTTCACTGGACTACTATAAATGATATTCAATTCTGTTGAAACTACTAAGGTACAATAAAATCATTTTGACAAAAAGCAACATTGGAAAAATGTCTCCATATTATGGCCCATTTAAAAAGCTTCAAATTAGCTCCTTCAGGATGTTGCAAATGACTGTGCATCTGTTTTTAAGATTATATCTTGGAAATAACTTTTACAGAAGCTTATTTAAACTGACAGAGTTAGCTTCAAAAACAAATGTAAACTTCAGTAGAAGGACTAAAAACTGTGGGGACAAGAACAATAATGATTCTTTGTCACCCTAATCACTCTGGACAAAAGAAGCATTTTTAAGGAAAATGTTTATGTTTCATGCTGAAAATGATCTATGCTCACATAAAACATATTTAATCTCCCTCATTTGATGTGTAGAAAATCAGAGAAATTAATGCACTGTGGAAATCCAAAGCTAAAACCAATGTGTAAAGTGAGGCAGGCAGTTTATCAGCTGGAGTAAGTGTGTTTTTCTCTAAGAAGGATACAAATAAACCCAGCATGCAACCTTCTTATACCTAGTAAATGCTATGCTGAAGCTATCCCCCGTGGAGCTTGTTTCATGGCTAAATACATGACCTGTTTGTCATTTTTCATATGCCATAAATTCATGTTTAGCCCTGTCTATTCAAATGCGGTAGATTTTTACTAGTTTTTTCTAGAATCCAGTAATGAGGAATTGCTTGTGAAATAAGCCAGCAGCTGCAGAAATGAAGGAAAGCAAAGTAAGCTAAAGAGGAATTGCAGAAAAAGGTTTCCAGTGCTAATATAAATGAGAAACTCTTCAAGGAAGCTTTTGTAATTGCAAAATTGGGAGAAACTGGTTGGGAAAGGCAAGTAGACATGCACATAGTTCCATGAGACTGCAGGAGTTCAAAAGAATTCATACTCCCCAATCCTTAACTCTTTTGTAGAGACAGAGCTAATTAATATAGATAAGAAATTCAGTGCCTTTTAGGCACCTCTTATTCTGTACCAAGTGTTTTCTGTTTTCTGTATGCAAACCATTAATATTTTTTTCTCAATGAAGTCTATGTCTGTAAATACGTAACATCATCCATCACCAGGCCAAAAAGCACATGTTCTTTTTACCAAGGCATTGTGACAGGAGGAAAGGGAGTGGAAATTGTTAGAACTGTAGTAAAGAGTGTAAGATAGGAGATAGCAGAATGGGAGATCTATTATGGTAGAAGGAATGGAGCAGGGGGACTAGAGTAGGAAAAAGATATGATATTATGTTGGTAATGCCCCTCTCTGTCACTTGACTTGTGAATGCTTGTCCGAGGTTCTCGATGCAGCAGACAGTATCCATTTAGCGGCAGTTGCTCCAATCCTCCACAATTGATCTAATGAGCTCAAGTCTCTCTAAGTATTGATTTTGAAGTTAAGCACTGAAGAAATGTAATACCTGAGAGCAGTGAGTGACCTTGAGTACCATTTCTGTGCATTCCTCAGGCACTGCTGAGCCTGTGCAGGTCTGTGCACTGCAAGCACACAGGGACCTTCTCATGTTCAGGACTATGTGCTCATGTTCTCTGCACATGCAGTGCAGTCGCTTGAGATATGCCTGTCCCAAGTATATGTATGTATATATGCCCAGATCAGCTGTGAAAAACTCTAGTCATTACATGTACTGCAGCACTGTCAGGATTCCAAGGAGTGTCGCAAGGGAAGGCTTTGGCTCTGGGACCAAACCCTTAAGGAAGTATTGAAATAGCTGCAGAAGCACCTCTTTCTCTTTTTGCACGGTTTAGAAGAAAACACAGTTTCTCTCTTTTTGTATTTAGACACCTACTTTTTAGATTTTGAAGGTTGAAGTTTTACCCCACTCTCTTGAGAGGCACTTCTAAGGCAGTCAGGCAGTCCTTAGAAATAAGTCTGGCTTCTTCCATCTCACTCTGGAGAGAGTTTTGTGGTAGAGTTGTCCAGAGACAGAGCCTTTATCCATGTGTTTTCACTTTAAATTCTTTAGAGAGGTTTATTTTATTTTATTTTATTTTATTTTATTTTATTTTATTTTATTTTATTTTATGCTACAAGTCCTTTCATTCTGAGGAGTTGTGAACAGCAAGTCATTCCGGTGACACTGAAGAACGTGATCATTAATTATTTGTCCCTTCAAAAGCACATAACAGATCAAACACTAGCAGGGCTTTATGCATGTAGCTTATTTTAAAAAAGCTGATAAAAGAAATAGATTAAAATATAAGTTTCGTCCAACCACCTTAGCTCCATACCTGGCAGGCAGGAAAGAGCTTCCCTGCTCGGAGGCTCCCTTTGCGGTCCTCGCCCAAGCTGCCAGCTTTTGCTGTCTGGTCCTAGGAAGCCTTAAGTGGTTCGTGAGGCTCCCATTCACCACTAATTTTTGGTTTCCCAAGACCCTTAAAGATTTCATATTCCCTGTAGAAGCTGTCACCATATAATGAATTCAGCAAATATGCAGTGTATTTTTGTCACTGGACTGTGTTTCCTTCGTCAGGTTTCCATTCCTCAGTAGAAAAAGTTAAATTAAGATGACTTTGTTAACAAAGTAAAGAAAAAAATGCTATTGAGATAGGAAGAATGTCTTTGAACATGACAGTGAGGTGAACATTTAGAGAAGACTCCTCAGCACTGGCTATGGTTTACTGAGATCATGTAAAAACTCTATGCCAGTGATATTAGAACACGTCCTTTAAAAATGTAACAGGAAAAAAATATTTGAGGCTTGAACTGGAAGGGGATGTCTTTGAAAAACTGAGAGGCAGGGAAGGCTCAGTGAGATTGCTGTAAGGAGCTGGGATGCTTTTTGTCCCTCTGAAGAGGAAGTAAGCCAAAGCTTCCTCAGCTGAAAGAGTAGTAGTTAAACTGAAGCAATTCCATGTCCTCTCTTTGTGTTCTGTTTAATACAGATATTTCCTCTTTTAATGTACAGAAGTCACTAAATATAGCTAAGTTATTAGTGTGTCCATGGACCTCAGATCAAAGAGTAAATGACTTTCTGAATGATGTGTAAGAAATAAAATGATAGAGAAACTGTTACTTCTTTCAGTGTTTTTCTAGCAGATAATTACATATACTGTATATACTGTCAGTGTGTGCCTTTTTGTTTTTGGTTTTGTTTTTCCAAATACTAACTCCTGTGTGGGTCTTTGATAGAATGAAATCATTTTAGCATTTTTTCTTGGTGGAAAAATGTATACATTGATTAAATTGCAGAACAGTTTTCTTGTGGGTAAGGTGAATAAAACACTTTATGGCTTTCCATTCTGCAGCTACTCACTTTTCATTTGCTTTACAATAATAGGTCCACCAGAATTGCATGCTTTTGTCCATTATCAGTCTCCCAGTTTTACCTACAGAGATAAAATGATCTCCCTCGTGCATATGCATCCCTTGCCCATATGCTTCATTGATCATATTGCTCCTTTATGAGAGCTCTGCTCAGAGAGCACCTGTTAATCTGGTTAAACCATAGTTCTTTTTCACTGCTTTCAAGGTTAGGTCCTTGCTCAGTAAATAGGGATTTCCTTTAAAATAATTTGTCATTCAAATACTGGAATCGGAGCTGTATGGACTGAAGAGTCCCCTCCAAAGGAGATCCCCTGACTTCAGGGGGATTTTCCCAGGTGTCAGAGATCTCCCTACATGTAGCTGATTACAGGATCAGGTCTTTCTTACCCTAGGAAAAGTTGTGTCTGTTACATTGTGGGAACTTTTGTGTGTAATACGCCTGTTTGTATAATATGTATCAGTGGGTTGGACTAGGTGATCTCTAGAGGTCCCTTCCAACCTTAACCATTCTGTGATTCTGTGTGATTCTGTTTCTTTTTTCTTATGAAACTCATCTGATGATGTCGAAAAGAAGAAGAAGAAGAAGAAAAAATAAAAGCGGCCAACTGCCAACATTTGTTTTACTGTCACATTGTCAGTTGTCAGTGCTGATTGCTAGAAAGATTTTATGTGGAGCCTGATTTTCATTGCCACTCCACTCTGTGCTTAGGGCAGAGAAAATAGATCTCAGTTAATTTTGAGCAGCAAACCTATATTATGACTGACAGTTACCCTAATTCTTTGAGATATGCTGATATCAGTAAAGTAATGTCTGTTCAAGAATGAAGTGCCTAATTTCACTTTGCTTGGATTGCAGAGCTGATTTGGTTACATCAAAGAGTGATGGCTGCTGTCATTTATAAGGCATGTGTCATATGTGCTTTAGTTTAGAGATCAACAGACTATTGTCCAAAATTGCGAATAACTGATTTTCTGTGGCATAGTAATCTCTTAACATAAGGACTTAAGAGTAGAAATCCCAGGCCTAATCAGTAGGTCATCCACCTCAGATGTACCCAGCAGAGCCTGATCTCAAATGCATCTTGATCAGCAGAGCCCCTTGGTTGGCAGAGGAAGTAATATTTAATTGATTCAGATAGCTTGACAATGTTGTTTACCATTATTAATTGCCTTGGGATACACTGAGAATAAAAACCATGTGTTACTCTAACCTCTCAAATACAAACAGGGAATATTGTCTATATTGTCTTGATAATAAATCCCATAAAAGGTGAAAAGGTACATGGTGGGAAAGTGTCAGGGAAACAGATAGTTTAGCTGAATATTTCGAACAAGAGGGATAGCACTTTGACCTCAGAACGGTGCTGAGACTGAGGTGGAATAATACTCAGAATTATTTTCCATTACATGAATGGAGAATGAATTAAATTATTTGATATTTTATGGAAATGCTCTGCAAAGAAAAATGTGGTAAGCTGAAATGTGAGAGACACGCCTGCTCATTCCTGCCTTTGAATGTCATTAAACTCTCATTGAGTCTAACAGAGGAGCAAACATCTTGTAAATCACACCAGAGTGATGGCTGTAGGGGAGCAGCATTATGGAGAGTCACAGACACAGCTGCTGTGCTCATGCACCTGAACTTACCTCCCCCCATGACAAATGCACTGTTCCTTGTAGCATTTAAGGTTTTAAATTTGTTTAGGCCCTTTCTGAAATGCACCAATTATAGTGCTAAAAGAGATCTCTCTTTGATTATTCAGTAGTTTTGGGGTGACATTCAGGGTTAAAGAAGATTAAATGAACGTGAAAGGATGCACAGTCATTTTACAATTGCCTAAGAAAACTGAAGTGATAAGGATAGACGTTTTCTCTCCTTATGTATAAAAGGTCTTTGGCAACTGAGCTTTTCTAATGCATAGCCTATTATATTCTTTAAAAGCTGACATGTTTGATATTACATGTTCTGTTAAAAGAAGTACCTTCCTGCCATCTGGCCCTCAGTTTTGAGTTAAAAGTGCTTCTTTGCTTCTTTTAGAGGAAATGATATAGCTGTCTCACTGCTTGGATTACTGGTCCATTATTTGATATCCTTTTCTGCTCAAGCCATTTTATACTGGCAAGGAAGATGACATTCTCTTATCCTAACAGCTGTGTGTGGATACAGTACCATATAGTGGGGTAATTGAAATTTCTCTATATTCTATTAAATGAGAAGTAAATTTTTCCTGCATGTCCTGAGCATATGTCTCTGGCATCTTGCCACCTTCCACCTGACTCGTTACCGTCATGGTAAAATCAGAGCTTCCAAAAAGTTTTGCCGGAGGTGCTTTTGAGAACTCGTCATTAGGTGCATGTGGTACAGCTTTGGGGTTTCTCTTCTCGCTGTAGCATAAACATGATTCCAAGAAAAGCTGTGAAATTCTGCAAGTGTTAAAGGCATTTTAGTAAAATGAAAATGTGTATTCTGTTCAAAACCTTATTTTTGCTGGGCACCTTCTGATGGGCGAGTGATTCGCCTTTATCTGGGCAGTGGAATGTGAGATCACACCCAGACTGCAGAATTACACTGAAATATTGTCATGCTAGAATAAATCACTGCCACCAGCGCCGAAGGACTCTTGCTCCGCTTAGCTTGTCCTTTATAGACATCCTTTATAGATGTTGAACAGTGCTTCAGTGTTCCATGCTATTCAAAATGACAGTTCGGTTAGCGTTTACCTTCTAATACATGCTTCTTGAAAGACCTTTAGGACCAAACTCCTTCCCACACATCATTTCTGATTTAAAATATCATTAGAATTTGCCCAAACACCTCCTCCTACCTCTTCTCTTTAGTTGGAAAAAGGTTGAGGCATCTGTTGACTCACTGAGGCAGATGACTCACAACTTCTGGATAAAAGGTGGGGAAGTAAGTGCCTGAAAAGACAGAATTGAGGGTATGTATTCAGAAGTCCCAAAGTAGTCGCCTTAGCAACAGCCTCAAAAAATGAAACTACATCAATAGAACTTTTAAACTGAAGTTTATCTTACTTTCTTTGTTAATAAAGCCAAATTCCTGAAAGGGACTGGAATAAGGTCTTACATAAGACATGGACTCTTTGGAGTGCAAGCAGCTACTGACAGAAGGGTATACTAAAGAATAATGCAGAAGACTTGTGCCAGATGAGCAGAGCAAGATAAAGGTACTGAACTATATAATTATACTCGTTAACCTGCATAGCCTTGTTCATTTCCTTCTCTTAACTGCCATGCTTTTCTTGCACATACTCTGTTGGAATTTTTTGTGTGTGTGCGTTAACCAACACCTGTGTCCTACCTCTGCCCCATTGAAACAGATATGTAGCATGTATAGAGACAGAAATACAGCTATTTTCTGTGTAGGACATGAAACAAATGCATTAAAGGTGAGTAAGAGAGAAAAACAAGAGAAAAATAAAATGAGATCATTTAGCTGTTTTCCTCTGCCATTCTGATTTTCCCCATGGAAAAAAGCCTTGGTGTGTATTGTAAAAATAATCTCTTATTTGATTAACTCCATGCACTACTAAATTCAATTTATCCTTTCTTTAAAAGCATCTAGCTGCTGAGCAGACTCTTCTTTGTTTCTCAGCTCAGATCATCTCTTCTGTCTGCAGTCCACATCAGGTTTAATTTTTTCCCCATTCCATCATAGCACTTTTGATGAGATTCTGATTCTCATTATCTTCAGAGGACCAAACGTAACAGTCCGCCTCCTTTTATAAAGTTCATGTGTTCCTGCAATCTCATCTTCTCAAGAGACACTGGCTTCTGTTATATCCAACTGATTATGCTTTCCTGACCACGTCTGAAATTCATTTCTGTGCTTAACTACTGCTTTCTTTCTTGTAGCCGAACTTCTATTTTGCTGACAAACTAGGAAAGCATACTCTGCAGTAAGAGGAATTGTTTATAATACATTGTAATTTCAATTCAATGCTTCAGATGCTTGCTTTGAAATTAAGACATACATCTTCAAGGAAGTACGTAGTATTATGATATAAGAATGAAAGATTAAGTAGAGTGCAAGAAAATGCAAGAGGAGGGCATGGCCATCACTGAGCCTGTGCTGTGTAGTTTGAAGGACAGAGGCAAAAGGACCACATTGGTTAGCAGCTATTTCATGCTGTAGCAGCTGAAAGGCAAAAGGGTGTGTGTACAAGATCTCTGGGCTCTATGTCAACTTAAATATTAGTGGGCATGGTACAGAAGTGGATGTGTAGCCAGAGTCTACTCTATTCCACCTGCACCTAAAACAAATCTTGGCTTGAATTCACCTGGGTCTTACCAACAAGTCTTCATTTCAGATACAGCTCAAGCTTGCGATCTGCTGTCATCCTAATTATTATCTCTGCCTTGACAGCCCTATCCTTTCCCTACTTTACTAAGCATTCTGACCTGACCCCTTGCATTACTGCATCCAGTCCCAATTCGTTTACAATTTGTAAATTTAGAAATGAAATTTCTGCGACCTTTTTCTGTTTTTGAGTTGAATGCCATTTTATGTGAAATCTTGCATTTCATGTAGTTCTTGATGTCTCAAGAGTTCACATTCCCAACTTCCATCTGCTAAATGGACTACAGAAAGCCATTCCTCCATCCCTTTTTCAAAGCTGTTTTCCTTTTCTTCTTCGAGTCATAGCTCAGATAGCTCAGTTGAGTAGTTTTAATTAAGAAATAGGAACAGAAATTCATATAGCTTTTTGACAAAAAAAAAAAAAGTGGAAATTTACACCTAAGCAATCAGTTTCATTGTCTACTTAATGCTTCCATGCAAGTTTCAGAAACCGGACACTGGGAAACAGGTGCAGTCACTAAAGAATTTGTCTCATTCTAGTAATTTTTTTTTTAAGCTCAGGCTTCATTTTCGATCTTTTTCTGTATGCCTTATGCCTCAGAGTCTTAAGATCAAAGTTAGGAGAAGTCAGAAGCTGTGACTCAAGCATGGGCAATGAGCTGACCCAAATGAATTCTTGGAGATTTGTGGATTTTCCCACAGTCTCGGTATCCAGGGAACTGTGAGTATCTATCTGCTAAAAAACTGATGCTAAAAAAAAGGTTTTAGAAATATACCAGAGGAAATTACTTTTGTGAGAGAGGGGCTGGAATAAGTTTTCCTAATCGATTCTTATGATAGCAATTCCTTGGTCAACAGGAATCAAATGCTTCTGAGAACCCAATTGCAACTGCCTAACAGGTGGTGAAAATGCACTGCAGCTGGCAGGCCCACCAGAGATAACCACTGCCCTGCTGCAAGGGATTGTTTCTGCCTTGAGACACCACAGAGAGCGCTGTTCTTTCTCATACTCTCCTCAGTGTTACCTGATAAAGTCTTCCCAGGTCGCAGATTCACATGTCGTGCTTCCTCTGCTTCTACCTGGGCACGGTGGCAAAGCATCACCCCAAGACGTAGGCCAGTGGGTGAAGGAGGCAATGATGCAGGGCCAGAAGTCTTCAACTGCTGGGATGATGCCCTCTGCCTCACGAGAAATGTGCAGAGGGAAACGTGGCTGCAGGTAGTGGCATGTCCTTTCTTGATATTAAAAAGCTGCTACTTTTTTCTGCACTGGAGTGGAGTTGCGGGCTCCAATCATTGACTAGCAAAATATTCCAGGCAGTCTTGACAACGGCAATAACATCAAAAAACAATGCCTTGCTGTGCCATACTTGTGGTCGCCACAGATCATCCCGCCTCATTGCAGTGAATTGGAATACTTCAGATATTTTATACCTTTCCTTTGCAGGACTTGGGACATACTGCCTTGTGCATAGTCATGGAAAGAATGTGCTCAAGATTTCAGCCATGACAGTATTGTAACTCCACACGGAACTGTTAAAGTCTAGTCTTTCATAGTGGCTGATTTTCCACTTCTGTCATGTCAGCAGGGCCGTCTCTGCGTCCCTGTTTTGGTAACCAGCACAGCAATGCAGCTCCGGACTCTTGTGAAAGTTTTACCATTCAATCCTTTGTAAACTGAAGGGGCAGAAGGGGAAGCAGGAAGCAAGTCAAAGTGCGTGCGGACGTGCTGAGGAGAAGACGTCTCAGGGCGGCGTGCACAGCGTGCTCATCTGTGCCTAGTATTTATCTAATATTTTGTTTTCAGCAGTTTAAAAGCTATGTAAAACATTTGTCATAGCCTCCTCTCAGCAAACTAAAATAGCCAGAGGGAGACTGGAAGCAATAGCAGCAATAAGGGCAAGGCAGCCCTGCAAACACTTGCTACAGAAAACTCGAGGCATTGTCCCACACTCACTGGCTGTCTCCTGCTCTTTTGCACAAGGCAAAGCCAAGCTAGAATGTCGGCTTAGGGGAAATGCAGCTTACGAACCGCGATTGGTGCTATAGAGATTACCCTTCCTCCAAAGAAGCTGTTACATTATTGATATATAAACTTTCATGGTGTGAGGCTTGTATTTTCCCCTAATATTTTGTGCGTTTACAATTAGCACTTTTTTATCCCTCTTCTTCCCTCCATCCTTCCCTCTTCCCTTGAGACAGTTTCCCAAGAGGAATTATCAGGCTCAACTTATTGATTATTTTAAAAACTCTCTTTTCTGGAACCGTGCTGGAAATCAGATGAAAATAAATTACACTGATTAGCATCTAAGAAGAAGTAAACCTGACATTTAGCCTCCAGCAAGGTGTAGTAATCATTAGTAAGTCTAATTTTAATTCTTCTAAAAAGTTCACTCTCAGTTCAGTAAATATGACCGGAAATGTGCCCCAGGGGATGTCAAAAGATGATGCATCATTTTGCAAATATATTATACTAGAGAAATGAAATAGCTAAACTGCTATTGAGTAGTAGGCTATAATTAAGAGTGTATGAAACAAAACTTTCCTGTAAAATTCACCCTCAGGTTCTCCACTCACTGTGTTGTAGATGCAGACATTAATCCAAGACATCTACAATACTGAATGCAGAAGCTTCATTTCAAAGGATTTTGGAGTGGCTGGGTACCGAGGCAGCTCATGTACCACCCTTTATATGGCCAAAACACTCAGGAATAATGTGTGGCCACCTTACCTAGGTGGGTGACAAGGCTTACCAAGTTACTCTCCAGTTGAGAAGGAGTGGTGAGTCTTATTAGTCAGTTTAACACATCAGTGTTTCCATTAAAAAAAAAAGTCTCTTCCTCTTTTTCTTTGTGTGTTCAGAAAGCAATTGCATCCTGTCTCAGATGCAAGCAGACAGCTTAGAATCATAGAATCATAGAATGCTTAGGAAAGGAGGAACCTTAGGAAAGGAAGGGACCTCTAGAGATCATCTAGTCCAACCCCCCTGCACACGCAGGGTCACCTAGAGCACGTGGCACAGGACTGCGTCCAAGCGGGTTTTGAAGATCTCCAGAGAAGGAGACTCCACAACCTCTCTGGGCAGCCTGTTCCAGTGCTCTGTCACCCTCACTGTTAAGAAATTTTTCCTTAAGTTCCTGTGGAACTTTTGGTGCTTCAGTTTCCGGCCATTTCCTCTAGTCCTGTCAGTGGCCACCACTGAAAAGAGACCAGCACCATCCTCTGCACTCCCTCCCTTGAGGTACTTATATACACTGATTAGGTCCCCTCTCAGCCTTCTCTTCTCCAGGCTGAACAGGCCCAGCTCTCTCAGTCTCTCCTCATAGGGCAGATGTTCCAGGCCCCTGATCATCCTTGTAGCCCTGCACTGGACTCTCTCCAGCAGCTCCACATCCCTCTTATACTGTGGAGCCCAGAACTGGACACAATACTCCAGATGTGGCCTCACCAGGGCTGAGTGGAGGAGCAGGATCACCTCCCTCGACCTGCTGGAGACGCTCTTCTTAATGCACCCCAGGATCCCATTGGCCTTCTTGGCCACGAGAGCACACTGCTGCCTCATGGTCAACTTATCATCCACCATGTGCTTGCTTGCACTGTTTTATTTTTCTGGGGCATATGAAGAAGCAGAAAAAATATTCATGCTGGAAGTACTTTATTAATGATAAATTTTACGATTGATTATTTTCTAATTATTACACTGATTAGCAGTGCTTGCTTGCACTGTTTTATTTTTCTGGGGCATATGAAGAAGCAGAAAAAATATTCATGCTGAAAGTATTTTATTAATGATAAATTTTACAATTGATTATTTTCTACCATTTTTATGCATAGAGAGGGCAGTTAATCGTGATCCAGATTGGGTAGAATGAGGAAATGCAGTCGGTCTCTGGATGGCTCTGCCTGAAGCGGCAGCGGGTGTAGCCTCATCACCTCTCTATGTACAAGTCAAAAAGACAGCTGGAGTTTGGCACAGGAGAAACAGAAAAACACTAGAAATCATCAAGTCCAAACCAATGATGTGGTTGGTTGTGGCTGCTGTGTTCCTCTTCCTGTGAGGATAGTGCTGCCGGCTCTGACAAGCAGCATGGTCCATGGATGGATTCAGGCTAAGGGGGGAATGGCGGTGGTCTGGGGGCTTGTTTGTCACTGACCTTGCAGGTATACTCAGGAGAGATGTCACCAAGGGATGGGGCCTACATGAGCCACAGCAGGTCTGAGAGCACGAGGCGAAAGGACCTCCTGGAAGAGGTCCTTCTGAAGCCTTGCTAGGTCAGGTGGATATCTAGCTAGCTAAGCCTGAGCACAAAGTGCATTGAGTAGGGACATGTAGTTGTTGTGGCTGTTTCTCTAGGTGAAGAGTATTAACTGAAAGTAGGTAATAGTCGTAGTGACAGTGCGATCGGCTTGCAATATATGAAATACCGGAAATCTGCTATGTGTTTTTGTTGATAAAAGAACTACTGTGGAGAACAGAAAGGAAGACTCTATTAATGTGTTTCTGATTTAGCAAATAATGAGATATCTTCAAAGTTCAGGCTCATGCCTGTGCAATCCAAGAGAATTGCTCAGAGATTACTTAAAATGTTCTTGTAGGCATAATAATAGAGTTTAAATTGACAAAAACAGCAGTCCAAGGATTCTGGCAATATTTTAAAGGAAAATCCTCTTTTCTCTGTTGCAAGTAGTGTTCTAAACATATAAATAACTAATATCGGTGAAATTTGTGTTCCCGGTTGTATTTGTTTTGTACATAGCATTATCATGGGTTACTTTAAAAATATATGATAAAAACTACTATCTATAGACAATTTTAGCTCAGCTGGTGGTTCTGTGAAAAAAAAAAAAAGAAAAGATTCCTTTCCCTTTGAACTCAGACTGAATTTAGTTTATATTCATCCTAAAAATCTATTGGTTTAGGAGGTGATGAAGTAAAACAAGTAGGCTCAAAGAAAAGATATTACAAAGAGAACCCTGTAGAGCTGATAATGTAGAAGGAAAGAATAAACATTAAGAAAAACAAAAGTTTAAAGACTAAAGGCAGATTTATAAAGCTCCCCCAGCCAAAGTCATGGTTAATCCTCCATTAAGTGTGACTGGGGAAGCTAGGAGTGTGTGTCTATCCTGTGCGTATCTCTATACACTGTATCTATGTGTGTATCTGTATATTCCAAAGGTCCCCAGGCATCTGAAGTTGGTCGGTCCTGACTGAGTGGAAAACACCCGATACAGCAACGTTGTAGTTCAGAGTCTCATCCAAGAGTTGGATGTTGCCAAACTTGCTATTGCAGTAGACAAGGACTAGAGATGCATTTAGCTCTTTCATATGGACAAATGTTGTGATATTAAAGTACTCTGTGATGAAGGGCTTCACAGAATCACGGAATGGTTGATGCTGCTTATTGGTTTGCGAAAAAGAAAATCTGCAGTCTC
The DNA here is from genome assembly GCF_059628265.1 of Tinamus guttatus. NCBI lineage: Eukaryota > Metazoa > Chordata > Aves > Tinamiformes > Tinamidae > Tinamus > Tinamus guttatus. Next base: position 1,663,620 of record NW_028288545.1, read on the forward strand.
AGATTGCCTAGAACATGGGCGTATAATCCAGCAAAAATAAGTTACTTGTAAGAAAAGGAGAAATAGCCTTTCTGTGAAATGCTGTGAGTGATTTTCTGGAGGAAGCTGTGAGGGTGTGGTGATTTTCTCGAGGCCCAGGAAGTACTCTGAATGTGACACATGAGTATGAAGCAAGAATTTAAAAAGGGAACTGCTCCTCTTAACTTCCAAAGAAGTCTAGCTGACCTTAAAATCAGCAAAATTGAACCTCATATTATTTTTAATACCTGTTTACCAAGAAACTAACTTCCTGCCTACAGCACAGTGCTGTTCTTGATAAATTGGTTTCACTTAGGTCTTTTTTGAGTTTTGAAAAATTTGACTGTAAATGTTTCTTCTGCCCACCACACCATAGTCGCTTCTCTCTTCCTTAGTTCCTCTTCCCTTGATTTGTTTCTCTGTCCTCAGGATGTTTTTGTCCCCCTCTTCCTCCCTTTTCTCCTCTTTTCTCCCTCTGCCTTTATTTCCCTTTTGATCACCCCTGAACTTTCCCTCCTTGGTTTTCTATATTTTTGTCCTCCCGCTAGCTTCTCCCCCTTCTTTTTCTTCTCTCTGTTGTTATCTCAGCCTTCTTTGCTCTCTTGCCTCTTTAACCCCTCCTGCCACCCCCTTTCTTGGTCCTCACTTTCTCAGCCTTTCTTTCTCCACCTTTTTTTCTCCCTTCTTTTCTCTGCCTTTTCCTTGGCCCCCCCTTCTTTGCTCCTTTCTTTTCTCACATTTCTTTTCTCTCTCTTTCTTTTCTCTCCTTTTCTCTCTCCATTTATTCCCTTTCCTTTCCCCTTTCACTTCCTCCTACTTCTCTTTCTTGCTGTCTTCTCCGTCTCCATCGATTTTGCCTTTGCCGCCTTCTCTTTCTTTCTCTCTCTCTCCTGCTCTTTCGCCCCCTCCCTCTCCTTCTCCTCCTTCTCTCGCTCCTCCTCCATCCCCTTCTCCTTCTCCTTCTCAGTCGCCTCCTGGCTCTTGCGGCTCTCGCGGCCCGCAAGCAGCAGGCAGGAACGGGGGAAGCGGCGGCTGCGCGGCTCTCCTGGGAGCACCCGCAGCAGCTGGCGGGTGCAGAGCCGGCTGCCAGCAGTGCAGCTGGGATGGGGGGCGCTTCTTCCAGGGCCTCCTCCTCCTCCATGGGCAGCTGTTGGCGAGGAGCCGCAAGGTTAGGTGCACGGCTAGGACCTTCCTGGGTCCTTCTCCTTCCTCGCGAGCCCCCCGTCATGGCCAGGGCTGGCTCCGAGAGGCTCCTGCGCAGCGTGCGCAGAGCAGGCACAGGAGGGGTTGAGGTGCAGCGGCCATTTCTGCGCCTCCCGCTGGGGCTTCACCCTCTCACCTGCTGCAGCGCCTCGGCGGCTGGGGAGCCTCCTGCAGCTTCAGCCGCTGGGCTGCCGAGAGCAGGAGCGCGCTCCAGAGCAGCAGCCCCACCTGCATCCGCTGCAGGGAGAAAGAGGCTGTCAGCTCCTTGGTGCTGACCTCTGAGGACGCAAAGGGGCACTCCCCGCGGGAGAGCACACAGCTCAGCCCATGGCATGGTGCAAGCCTAGCACCTATGGAGGTGAGGAGCAGGTCGGGAGGGGACACAAGTGCCTGTGGAGACAGTATTGTGCACGAGGAGAGGGCTGCTGCAGCCCCTTGGGAGCAGTGCTGTGAAGAGCAGGCCGGTACAGAGATTGAACACGGGGGAGCCTTTCGCTGAGCAGTTTTGTCCCTTTGAACTTCTGACTAGTGTTACAGGAGGAAAGCACCACCTTAAGGTCCTGGGCCCCTGCCCCTCTCAGCAGTGCCCCACGTGTCTCCCGGTGGATGACCGAGCCGGCACGCTGCTCGGTGCCGGTCCTCGGGGCATCGTCCTACCTGCAGAGGTGTCCGTGAGCTCAGGTGCGTCGGGAGCTGCCTCAGGCCCGCTGAAAGGGTTCAGCGGCTCCGGGAAAGGGCCCCGAGTGTACAATGCCTGCGGAGGAGATGGCTGGCTGTGGGAACGGGCCCTGCCGTGAGCCCTCCCAAAACTCAGGTGGCTGCCGCCATGGCCCAGCAAGGCCTGGGCCAGAGGCAGCCCCCGCTCACCTGCACCTCCAAGAGGGCCTCCATGGCGCGGGGGGTCAGCGACCCCGGCTACGCAAGAGAGCAGAGCAGTCCTGTGAGCAGCTGCTCGCGGGGCCCTTCCCCAAGGCCCCGCCGCAGCGCTGGGAGCGCAGCGCACGACCCCACGACACTTACAGGACCGTTGAAGGCCACGACGGTCTCCACGAGGAGCCGAAGGGAGGCGAGGCGGGTGAGCCGGCTCTCCTGGGCTCCTGGGCTTTGGCTGGGCACAGGGCAGGGACCAAGGCAGAGCTCGCTCACTGCCAGCCCCTCTGCTCGCTCCCCCCCACCAGCCGTGCACCCCCACTCCGCCACCCTGGCCCCGGAGCCTTCCCGCAGCGCTGGCTGGCTGGCAGCAACGCTCTGCATCTCCCCTGCCCTGCTGCTTGCGCAGGGGCCTTTTCCTGGGTCTGCGAACGGGCAGCGGCACCTGGGGCTCCCATCCACGCAAGCAGGGAGCCGCGGTGCCAGCGCCAGGCGCTACTGGCCCTCGCCCACCCCCAGGAGAAGCAGCCTCTGCCGCTCGGGCCAGGAATTGCCCTGCACAGGGGTGTCCCGTTCCCCCAGTTCCTGCGCTGCCACCAGCACCCTTGATGCCACCCCCGGCATGCTGAGCTCCCCGGCACGCCTCACCTGAACATGGTGCTCAGCCAAAGCTCCTTGGCCTCCTGCGTCCTGCAGCGAGAAAGAGAAGCAGCGTCAGCGCGCGCTGCTCCTCGTCCCCGTGCTGGGCAGAGGCCCAGGGCCCCAGACACATCTGGCCTACTTGGCACTGCTCAACAGCCCTCAACGTGTCCCCAAGACTCACCCGAAAGTGAGCACGCAGGGGCCCATGGACCAGATGAGGATGAGGCTGCTGAGGCACTTGAGGCCCCCAACCTCCTCCTCCTCCTCATCTGCCCGTCCGGCCGCCGCCTGCTCCTTCCTGCACAGCACCCACAGGTCACGGAGCGGCACCTGGTGCTTGATGAGGAAGGTGGATCCACATCTGCCAGGAGGAAGAGCAGGGAACACCTTGTGGCTGGGTGCTGGGAGGGGCCCCAGTGCCAGCACATGCAAGGGCACTTTGGAAAAGCCCGCGAGAGCTCAGCTACAGGCCCTTCTGCTGCCCAGCCGAGGGCACCTGCGTTGGCCTCCAGGCTGCAGCACAAGCACGTGCCGCTTTGCCGCCCCGACAGGGCTCCGGTGAGCAGCCCATGCCCGTTGGGTCAGCGGGGAGCATCGAGGAGGCGCCTTCCGCTGCGGCGGGAGCCGCTGCGGGAGCAGCAGTGCGTGGGTGCAGGGGGCAGAGGCGGTGGCGGGGGGAAGGACAGCTCTGGCCGCTCTTCTAACCTGAGCTTGGCGACGGCGATGGAGTCCGGCAGCAGCAGGAGATGCCTGCTCTTGGTGTGCTGGCGCCGGGTCACCAGCACGCGGTCGCAGAGCAGGAGCCGGGGGCTCCTGCGCGACACAAAGGCGCCAAGCGGCGCCGGGAGCCGGGAGGCTCCCCCGGGCACGAGTCCGTGGCCAGCGGAAGGATCCGCGCGGCCAGGATTCCCGCGCCCTTGCTGCGTGCCCTCAGCGGGGCCATCTGCGCCCCGGGCGCCGCAGCACACGGCCTGGCCCATGGTGACACGGCCAGGCAGAGGGCTCCGGTGTGAGCCTGTCCCACGCCGACCAACAGCAGGCGCTGGTCAGGTCACACCGAGCCTACAGCGCTGATTCTTTGCCAAAAATACCGCTGGGCTGGGAGCCTGCGACTCCCCTGCTGCCCCGCACTGGCACAGCGCTGCACTGGGGCGCGGGTGGGCGTTACGGGCCTTATCACCCGCGTGCCAATGGGGCACATTGTGATGCGCCGGCCGGGTCACAGGGCAGTGCCGGCCTTGGAGCGGGGCTCTGGGCGCTGAGGGGGACTCTGCCGTTGCCCGGCGACTCTGGCACCATCACAGTGTCCTGTGCTGTTGGGGCGGGCAGTGCTGATGGCTCCGGCACGCCCGCTCTGCTCTCCCCATGGCTGCGGGGCCTACATGGCCAGGCCGGCTCCTGCCATGGAGTGGGTCTAAAAGACGTGCTCAGAGACAAGGAGCTGCCTTTGCGGGTGCCAGTGATGGCTCCCAGGCAGAAGTGCACGGTGCTGGGGTGAAGGGCGCACACGGGCTTGGGGAGCATCTTGCTGCCAGCTTCAGCAGCCAGCTCTGTGTCGGTGACCAGCCCCAACGCACAGGCCTTCCCGCCCAGCTGCAGCATGCCCTCTTGCAGCTTGGCTTTGTGATTTGGCACAGTGATGCAGCCAGATACTGGAATCACCGTACAGGTGTATACGCTTAGCAATAGAGAGCAATTGCAATGTAGGGCTCAGAAAAGCTCCCCCAGCCAAAGTCATGGTTAATCCTCCATTAAGTGTGACTGGGGAAGTTAGGAGTGTGTGTCTATCCTGTGCGTATCTCTGTACACTGTATCTGTGTGTGTATCTGTATATTCTAAAGGTCCCCAGGCATCTGAAGTTGGTCGGTCCTGACTGAGTGGAAAACACCCGATACAGCAACGTTGTAGTTCAGAGTCTCATCCAAGAGTTGAATGTTGCCAAACTTGCTATTGCAGTAGACAAGGACTAGAGATGCATTTAGCTCTTTCATATGGACAAATGTTGTGATATTAAAGTACTCTGTGATGAAGGGCTTCACAGAATCACGGAATGGTTGATGCTGCTTATTGGTTTTGCGAAAAAGAAAATCTGCAGTCTCAGATTGCCTAGAACATGGGCGTATAATCCAGCAAAAATAAGTTACTTGTAAGAAAAGGAGAAATAGCCTTTCTGTGAAATGCTGTGAGTGATTTTCTGGAGGAAGCTGTGAGGGTGTGGTGATTTTCTCGAGGCCCAGGAAGTACTCTGAATGTGACACATGAGTATGAAACAAGAATTTAAAAAGGGAACTGCTCCTCTTAACTTCCAAAGAAGTCTAGCTGACCTTAAAATCAGCAAAATTGAACCTCATATTATTTCTCTTTTGAGTTTTGAATAATTTGACTGTAAATGTTTCTTCTGCCCACCACACCATAGTCGCTTCTCTCTTCCTTAGTTCCTCTTCCCTTGATTTTTTTCTCTCCTCAGGATGTTTTTGCCCCCCTCTTCCTCCCTTTTCTCCTTTTTTCTCTCTCTGCCTTTATTCCCCTTTTGATCACCCTTGACCTTTCCCCCCTTGGTTTTCTATATTTTTGTCCTCCCGCTAGCTTCTTCCCCTTCCTTTTCTTCCCTCTGTTCTTATCTCAGCCTTCTTTTTGCTCTCTTGCCTCTTTTGCCCCTCCTGTCATCCCCTTTCTTGGTCCTCACTTTTCCCAGCCTTTCTTTCTCCACCTTTTTTTCTCCCTTCTTTTCTTTGCATTTTCTTGGCCCTCCCTTCCTTGCTCCTTTCTTTTCTCACATTTCTCTTTCTTTTCTCTCCATTTCTCTCTCCGTTTATTCCCTTTCCTTTCCCCTTTCACTTTCTCCCTCTTCTCTTTCTTGCTGTCTTCTCCGTCTCCATCGATTTTGCCTTTGCCGCCTTCTCTTTCTTTCTCTCTCTCTCCTGCTCTTGCGCCCTCTCCCTCTCCTTCTCCTCCTTCTCTCGCTCCTCCTCCATCCCCTTCTCCTTCTCCTTCTCAGTCGCCTCCTGGCTCTTGCGGCTCTCGCGGCCCGCAAGCAGCAGGCAGGAACGGGCGAAGCGGCGGCTGCGCGGCTCTCCTGGGAGCACCCGCAGCAGCTGGCGGGTGCAGAGCCGGCTGCCAGCGGTGCAGCCGGGATGGGGGGCGCCTCTTCCAGGGCCTCCTCCTCCTCCATGGGCAGCTGTTGGCGAGGAGCCGCAAGGTTAGGTGCACGGCTAGGACCTTCCTTGGCCCTTCTCCTTCCTCGCGAGCCCCCCGTCATGGCCAGGGCTGGCTCCGAGAGGCTCCTGCGCAGCGTGCGCAGAGCAGGCACAGGAGGGGTTGAGGTGCAGCGGCCATTTCTGCGCCTCCCGCTGGGGCTTCACCCTCTCACCTGCTGCAGCGCCTCGGCGGCTGGGGAGCCTCCTGCAGCTTCAGCCGCTGGGCTGCCGAGAGCAGGAGCGCGCTCCAGAGCAGCAGCCCCACCTGCATCCGCTGCAGGGAGAAAGAGGCTGTCAGCTCCTTGGTGCTGACCTCTGAGGACGCAAAGGGGCACTCCCCGCGGGAGAGCACACAGCTCAGCCCATGGCATGGTGCAAGCCTAGCACCTATGGAGGTGAGGAGCAGGTCGGGAGGGGACACAAGTGCCTGTGGGGACAGTATTGTGCACGAGGAGAGGGCTGCTGCAGCCCCTTGGGAGCAGTGCTGTGAAGAGCAGGCCGGTACAGAGATTGAACACGGGGGAGCCTTTCGCTGAGCAGTTTTGTCCCTTTGAACTTCTGACTAGTGTTACAGGAGGAAAGCACCACCTTAAGGTCCTGGGCCCCTGCCCCTCTCAGCAGTGCCCCACGTGTCTCCCGGTGGATGACCGAGCCGGCACGCTGCTCGGTGCCGGTCCTCGGGGCATCGTCCTACCTGCAGAGGTGTCCGTGAGCTCAGGTGCGTCGGGAGCTGCCTCAGGCCCGCTGAAAGGGTTCAGCGGCTCCGGGAAAGGGCCCCGAGTGTACAATGCCTGCGGAGGAGATGGCTGGCTGTGGGAACGGGCCCTGCCGTGAGCCCTCCCAAAACTCAGGTGGCTGCCGCCATGGCCCAGCAAGGCCTGGGCCAGAGGCAGCCCCCGCTCACCTGCACCTCCAAGAGGGCCTCCATGGCGCGGGGGGTCAGCGACCCCGGCTACGCAAGAGAGCAGAGCAGTCCCGTGAGCAGCTGCTCGCGGGGCCCTTCCCCAAGGCCCCGCCGCAGCGCTGGGAGCGCAGCGCACGACCCCACGACACTTACAGGACCGTTGAAGGCCACGACGGTCTCCACGAGGAGCCGAAGGGAGGCGAGGCGGGTGAGCCGGCTCTCCTGGGCTCCTGGGCTTTGGCTGGGCACAGGGCAGGGACCAAGGCAGAGCTCGCTCACTGCCAGCCCCTCTGCTCGCTCCCCCCCACCAGCCGTGCACCCCCACTCCGCCACCCTGGCCCCGGAGCCTTCCCGCAGCGCTGGCTGGCTGGCAGCAACGCTCTGCATCTCCCCTGCCCTGCTGCTTGCGCAGGGGCCTTTTCCTGGGTCTGCGAACGGGCAGCGGCACCTGGGGCTCCCATCCACGCAAGCAGGGAGCCGCGGTGCCAGCGCCAGGCGCTGCTGGCCCTCGCCCACCCCCAGGAGAAGCAGCCTCTGCCGCTCGGGCCAGGAATTGCCCTGCACAGGGGTGTCCCGTTCCCCCAGTTCCTGCGCTGCCACCAGCACCCTTGATGCCACCCCCGGCATGCTGAGCTCCCCGGCACGCCTCACCTGAACATGGTGCTCAGCCAAAGCTCCTTGGCCTCCTGCGTCCTGCAGCGAGAAAGAGAAGCAGCGTCAGCGCGCGCTGCTCCTCGTCCCCGTGCTGGGCAGAGGCCCAGGGCCCCAGATACATCTGGCCTACTTGGCACTGCTCAACAGCCCTCAACGTGTCCCCAAGACTCACCCGAAAGTGAGCACGCAGGGGCCCATGGACCAGATGAGGATGAGGCTGCTGAGGCACTTGAGGCCCCCAACCTCCTCCTCCTCCTCATCTGCCCGTCCGGCCGCCGCCTGCTCCTTCCTGCACAGCACCCACAGGTCACGGAGCGGCACCTGGTGCTTGATGAGGAAGGTGGATCCACATCTGCCAGGAGGAAGAGCAGGGAACACCTTGTGGCTGGGTGCTGGGAGGGGCCCCAGTGCCAGCACATGCAAGGGCACTTTGGAAAAGCCCGCGAGAGCTCAGCTACAGGCCCTTCTGCTGCCCAGCCGAGGGCACCTGCGTTGGCCTCCAGGCTGCAGCACAAGCACGTGCCGCTTTGCCGCCCCGACAGGGCTCCGGTGAGCAGCCCATGCCCGTTGGGTCAGCGGGGAGCATCGAGGAGGCGCCTTCCGCTGCGGCGGGAGCCGCTGCGGGAGCAGCAGTGCGTGGGTGCAGGGGGCAGAGGCGGTGGCGGGGGGAAGGACAGCTCTGGCCGCTCTTCTAACCTGAGCTTGGCGACGGCGATGGAGTCTGGCAGCAGCAGGAGATGCCTGCTCTTGGTGTGCTGGCGCCGGGTCACCAGCACGCGGTCGCAGAGCAGGAGCCGGGGGCTCCTGCGCGACACAAAGGCGCCAAGCGGCGCCGGGAGCCGGGAGGCTCCCCCGGGCACGAGTCCGTGGCCAGCGGAAGGATCCGCGCGGCCAGGATTCCCGCGCCCTTGCTGCGTGCCCTCAGCGGGGCCATCTGCGCCCCGGGCGCCGCAGCACACGGCCTGGCCCATGGTGACACGGCCAGGCAGAGGGCTCCGGTGTGAGCCTGTCCCACGCCGACCAACAGCAGGCGCTGGTCAGGTCACACCGAGCCTACAGCGCTGATTCTTTGCCAAAAATACCGCTGGGCTGGGAGCCTGCGACTCCCCTGCTGCCCCGCACTGGCACAGCGCTGCACTGGGGCGCGGGTGGGCGTTACGGGCCTTATCACCCGCGTGCCAATGGGGCACATTGTGATGCGCCGGCCGGGTCACAGGGCAGTGCCGGCCTTGGAGCGGGGCTCTGGGCGCTGAGGGGGACTCTGCCGTTGCCCGGCGACTCTGGCACCATCACAGTGTCCTGTGCTGTTGGGGCGGGCAGTGCTGATGGCTCCGGCACGCCCGCTCTGCTCTCCCCATGGCTGCGGGGCCTACATGGCCAGGCCGGCTCCTGCCATGGAGTGGGTCTAAAAGACGTGCTCAGAGACAAGGAGCTGCCTTTGCGGGTGCCAGTGATGGCTCCCAGGCAGAAGTGCACGGTGCTGGGGTGAAGGGCGCACACGGGCTTGGGGAGCATCTTGCTGCCAGCTTCAGCAGCCAGCTCTGTGTCGGTGACCAGCCCCAACGCACAGGCCTTCCCGCCCAGCTGCAGCATGCCCTCTTGCAGCTTGGCTTTGTGATTTGGCACAGTGATGCAGCCAGATACTGGAATCACCGTACAGGTGTATACGCTTAGCAATAGAGAGCAATTGCAATGTAGGGCTCAGAAAAGCTCCCCCAGCCAAAGTCATGGTTAATCCTCCATTAAGTGTGACTGGGGAAGTTAGGAGTGTGTGTCTATCCTGTGCGTATCTCTATACACTGTATCTGTGTGTGTATCTGTATATTCTAAAGGTCCCCAGGCATCTGAAGTTGGTCGGTCCTGACTGAGTGGAAAACACCCGATACAGCAACGTTGTAGTTCAGAGTCTCATCCAAGAGTTGAATGTTGCCAAACTTGCTATTGCAGTAGACAAGGACTAGAGATGCATTTAGCTCTTTCATATGGACAAATGTTGTGATATTAAAGTACTCTGTGATGAAGGGCTTCACAGAATCACGGAATGGTTGATGCTGCTTATTGGTTTTGCGAAAAAGAAAATCTGCAGTCTCAGATTGCCTAGAACATGGGCGTATAATCCAGCAAAAATAAGTTACTTGTAAGAAAAGGAGAAATAGCCTTTCTGTGAAATGCTGTGAGTGATTTTCTGGAGGAAGCTGTGAGGGTGTGGTGATTTTCTCGAGGCCCAGGAAGTACTCTGAATGTGACACATGAGTATGAAACAAGAATTTAAAAAGGGAACTGCTCCTCTTAACTTCCAAAGAAGTCTAGCTGACCTTAAAATCAGCAAAATTGAACCTCATATTATTTCTCTTTTGAGTTTTGAATAATTTGACTGTAAATGTTTCTTCTGCCCACCACACCATAGTCGCTTCTCTCTTCCTTAGTTCCTCTTCCCTTGATTTTTTTTCTCTCCTCAGGATGTTTTTGCCCCCCTCTTCCTCCCTTTTCTCCTTTTTTCTCCTTCTGCCTTTATTCCCCTTTTGATCACCCTTGACCTTTCCCCCCTTGGTTTTCTATATTTTTGTCCTCCCGCTAGCTTCTTCCCCTTCCTTTTCTTCCCTCTGTTCTTATCTCAGCCTTCTTTGCTCTCTTGCCTCTTTTGCCCCTCCTGTCATCCCCTTTCTTGGTCCTCACTTTTCCCAGCCTTTCTTTCTCCACCTTTTTTTCTCCCTTCTTTTCTTTGCATTTTCTTGGCCCTCCCTTCCTTGCTCCTTTCTTTTCTCACATTTCTCTTTCTTTTCTCTCCATTTCTCTCTCCGTTTATTCCCTTTCCTTTCCCCTTTCACTTTCTCCCTCTTCTCTTTCTTGCTGTCTTCTCCGTCTCCATCGATTTTGCCTTTGCCGCCTTCTCTTTCTTTCTCTCTCTCTCCTGCTCTTGCGCCCTCTCCCTCTCCTTCTCCTCCTTCTCTCGCTCCTCCTCCATCCCCTTCTCCTTCTCCTTCTCAGTCGCCTCCTGGCTCTTGCGGCTCTCGCGGCCCGCAAGCAGCAGGCAGGAACGGGCGAAGCGGCGGCTGCGCGGCTGTCCTGGGAGCACCCGCAGCAGCTGGCGGGTGCAGAGCCGGCTGCCAGCGGTGCAGCCGGGATGGGGGGCGCCTCTTCCAGGGCCTCCTCCTCCTCCATGGGCAGCTGTTGGCGAGGAGCCGCAAGGTTAGGTGCACGGCTAGGACCTTCCTTGGCCCTTCTCCTTCCTCGCGAGCCCCCCGTCATGGCCAGGGCTGGCTCCGAGAGGCTCCTGCGCAGCGTGCGCAGAGCAGGCACAGGAGGGGTTGAGGTGCAGCGGCCATTTCTGCGCCTCCCGCTGGGGCTTCACCCTCTCACCTGCTGCAGCGCCTCGGCGGCTGGGGAGCCTCCTGCAGCTTCAGCCGCTGGGCTGCCGAGAGCAGGAGCGCGCTCCAGAGCAGCAGCCCCACCTGCATCCGCTGCAGGGAGAAAGAGGCTGTCAGCTCCTTGGTGCTGACCTCTGAGGACGCAAAGGGGCACTCCCCGCGGGAGAGCACACAGCTCAGCCCATGGCATGGTGCAAGCCTAGCACCTATGGAGGTGAGGAGCAGGTCGGGAGGGGACACAAGTGCCTGTGGGGACAGTATTGTGCACGAGGAGAGGGCTGCTGCAGCCCCTTGGGAGCAGTGCTGTGAAGAGCAGGCCGGTACAGAGATTGAACACGGGGGAGCCTTTCGCTGAGCAGTTTTGTCCCTTTGAACTTCTGACTAGTGTTACAGGAGGAAAGCACCACCTTAAGGTCCTGGGCCCCTGCCCCTCTCAGCAGTGCCCCACGTGTCTCCCGGTGGATGACCGAGCCGGCACGCTGCTCGGTGCCGGTCCTCGGGGCATCGTCCTACCTGCAGAGGTGTCCGTGAGCTCAGGTGCGTCGGGAGCTGCCTCAGGCCCGCTGAAAGGGTTCAGCGGCTCCGGGAAAGGGCCCCGAGTGTACAATGCCTGCGGAGGAGATGGCTGGCTGTGGGAACGGGCCCTGCCGTGAGCCCTCCCAAAACTCAGGTGGCTGCCGCCATGGCCCAGCAAGGCCTGGGCCAGAGGCAGCCCCCGCTCACCTGCACCTCCAAGAGGGCCTCCATGGCGCGGGGGGTCAGCGACCCCGGCTACGCAAGAGAGCAGAGCAGTCCCGTGAGCAGCTGCTCGCGGGGCCCTTCCCCAAGGCCCCGCCGCAGCGCTGGGAGCGCAGCGCACGACCCCACGACACTTACAGGACCGTTGAAGGCCACGACGGTCTCCACGAGGAGCCGAAGGGAGGCGAGGCGGGTGAGCCGGCTCTCCTGGGCTCCTGGGCTTTGGCTGGGCACAGGGCAGGGACCAAGGCAGAGCTCGCTCACTGCCAGCCCCTCTGCTCGCTCCCCCCCACCAGCCGTGCACCCCCACTCCGCCACCCTGGCCCCGGAGCCTTCCCGCAGCGCTGGCTGGCTGGCAGCAACGCTCTGCATCTCCCCTGCCCTGCTGCTTGCGCAGGGGCCTTTTCCTGGGTCTGCGAACGGGCAGCGGCACCTGGGGCTCCCATCCACGCAAGCAGGGAGCCGCGGTGCCAGCGCCAGGCGCTGCTGGCCCTCACCCACCCCCAGGAGAAGCAGCCTCTGCCGCTCGGGCCAGGAATTGCCCTGCACAGGGGTGTCCCGTTCCCCCAGTTCCTGCGCTGCCACCAGCACCCTTGATGCCACCCCCGGCATGCTGAGCTCCCCGGCACGCCTCACCTGAACATGGTGCTCAGCCAAAGCTCCTTGGCCTCCTGCGTCCTGCAGCGAGAAAGAGAAGCAGCGTCAGCGCGCGCTGCTCCTCGTCCCCGTGCTGGGCAGAGGCCCAGGGCCCCAGACACATCTGGCCTACTTGGCACTGCTCAACAGCCCTCAACGTGTCCCCAAGACTCACCCGAAAGTGAGCACGCAGGGGCCCATGGACCAGATGAGGATGAGGCTGCTGAGGCACTTGAGGCCCCCAACCTCCTCCTCCTCCTCATCTGCCCGTCCGGCCGCCGCCTGCTCCTTCCTGCACAGCACCCACAGGTCACGGAGCGGCACCTGGTGCTTGATGAGGAAGGTGGATCCACATCTGCCAGGAGGAAGAGCAGGGAACACCTTGTGGCTGGGTGCTGGGAGGGGCCCCAGTGCCAGCACATGCAAGGGCACTTTGGAAAAGCCCGCGAGAGCTCAGCTACAGGCCCTTCTGCTGCCCAGCCGAGGGCACCTGCGTTGGCCTCCAGGCTGCAGCACAAGCACGTGCCGCTTTGCCGCCCCGACAGGGCTCCGGTAAGCAGCCCATGCCCGTTGGGTCAGCGGGGAGCATCGAGGAGGCGCCTTCCGCTGCGGCGGGAGCCGCTGCGGGAGCAGCAGTGCGTGGGTGCAGGGGGCAGAGGCGGTGGCGGGGGGAAGGACAGCTCTGGCCGCTCTTCTAACCTGAGCTTGGCGACGGCGATGGAGTCCGGCAGCAGCAGGAGATGCCTGCTCTTGGTGTGCTGGCGCCGGGTCACCAGCACGCGGTCGCAGAGCAGGAGCCGGGGGCTCCTGCGCGACACAAAGGCGCCAAGCGGCGCCGGGAGCCGGGAGGCTCCCCCGGGCACGAGTCCGTGGCCAGCGGAAGGATCCGCGCGGCCAGGATTCCCGCGCCCTTGCTGCGTGCCCTCAGCGGGGCCATCTGCGCCCCGGGCGCCGCAGCACACGGCCTGGCCCATGGTGACACGGCCAGGCAGAGGGCTCCGGTGTGAGCCTGTCCCACGCCGACCAACAGCAGGCGCTGGTCAGGTCACACCGAGCCTACAGCGCTGATTCTTTGCCAAAAATACCGCTGGGCTGGGAGCCTGCGACTCCCCTGCTGCCCCGCACTGGCACAGCGCTGCACTGGGGCGCGGGTGGGCGTTACGGGCCTTATCACCCGCGTGCCAATGGGGCACATTGTGATGCGCCGGCCGGGTCACAGGGCAGTGCCGGCCTTGGAGCGGGGCTCTGGGCGCTGAGGGGGACTCTGCCGTTGCCCGGCGACTCTGGCACCATCACAGTGTCCTGTGCTGTTGGGGCGGGCAGTGCTGATGGCTCCGGCACGCCCGCTCTGCTCTCCCCATGGCTGCGGGGCCTACATGGCCAGGCCGGCTCCTGCCATGGAGTGGGTCTAAAAGACGTGCTCAGAGACAAGGAGCTGCCTTTGCGGGTGCCAGTGATGGCTCCCAGGCAGAAGTGCACGGTGCTGGGGTGAAGGGCGCACACGGGCTTGGGGAGCATCTTGCTGCCAGCTTCAGCAGCCAGCTCTGTGTCGGTGACCAGCCCCAACGCACAGGCCTTCCCGCCCAGCTGCAGCATGCCCTCTTGCAGCTTGGCTTTGTGATTTGGCACAGTGATGCAGCCAGATACTGGAATCACCGTACAGGTGTATACGCTTAGCAATAGAGAGCAATTGCAATGTAGGGCTCAGAAAAGCTCCCCCAGCCAAAGTCATGGTTAATCCTCCATTAAGTGTGACTGGGGAAGTTAGGAGTGTGTGTCTATCCTGTGCGTATCTCTGTACACTGTATCTGTGTGTGTATCTGTATATTCTAAAGGTCCCCAGGCATCTGAAGTTGGTCGGTCCTGACTGAGTGGAAAACACCCGATACAGCAACGTTGTAGTTCAGAGTCTCATCCAAGAGTTGAATGTTGCCCAACTTGCTATTGCAGTAGACAAGGACTAGAGATGCATTTAGCTCTTTCATATGGACAAATGTTGTGATATTAAAGTACTCTGTGATGAAGGGCTTCACAGAATCACGGAATGGTTGATGCTGCTTATTGGTTTTGCGAAAAAGAAAATCTGCAGTCTCAGATTGCCTAGAACATGGGTGTATAATCCAGCAAAAATAAGTTACTTGTAAGAAAAGGAGAAATAGCCTTTCTGTGAAATGCTGTGAGTGATTTTCTGGAGGAAGCTGTGAGGGTGTGGTGATTTTCTCGAGGCCCAGGAAGTACTCTGAATGTGACACATGAGTATGAAACAAGAGTTTAAAAAGGGAACTGCTCCTCTTAACTTCCAAAGAAGTCTAGCTGACCTTAAAATCAGCAAAATTGAACCTCATATTATTTCTCTTTTGAGTTTTGAATGATTTGACTGTAAATGTTTCTTCTGCCCACCACACCATAGTCGCTTCTCTCTTCCTTAGTTCCTCTTCCCTTGATTTTTTTCTCTCCTCAGGATGTTTTTGCCCCCCTCTTCCTCCCTTTTCTCCTTTTTTCTCTCTCTGCCTTTATTCCCCTTTTGATCACCCTTGACCTTTCCCCCCTTGGTTTTCTATATTTTTGTCCTCCCGCTAGCTTCTTCCCCTTCCTTTTCTTCCCTCTGTTCTTATCTCAGCCTTCTTTGCTCTCTTGCCTCTTTTGCCCCTCCTGTCATCCCCTTTCTTGGTCCTCACTTTTCCCAGCCTTTCTTTCTCCACCTTTTTTTCTCCCTTCTTTTCTTTGCATTTTCTTGGCCCTCCCTTCCTTGCTCCTTTCTTTTCTCACATTTCTCTTTCTTTTCTCTCCATTTCTCTCTCCGTTTATTCCCTTTCCTTTCCCCTTTCACTTTCTCCCTCTTCTCTTTCTTGCTGTCTTCTCCGTCTCCATCGATTTTGCCTTTGCCGCCTTCTCTTTCTTTCTCTCTCTCTCCTGCTCTTGCGCCCTCTCCCTCTCCTTCTCCTCCTTCTCTCGCTCCTCCTCCATCCCCTTCTCCTTCTCCTTCTCAGTCGCCTCCTGGCTCTTGCGGCTCTCGCGGCCCGCAAGCAGCAGGCAGGAACGGGCGAAGCGGCGGCTGCGCGGCTGTCCTGGGAGCACCCGCAGCAGCTGGCGGGTGCAGAGCCGGCTGCCAGCGGTGCAGCCGGGATGGGGGGCGCCTCTTCCAGGGCCTCCTCCTCCTCCATGGGCAGCTGTTGGCGAGGAGCCGCAAGGTTAGGTGCACGGCTAGGACCTTCCTTGGCCCTTCTCCTTCCTCGCGAGCCCCCCGTCATGGCCAGGGCTGGCTCCGAGAGGCTCCTGCGCAGCGTGCGCAGAGCAGGCACAGGAGGGGTTGAGGTGCAGCGGCCATTTCTGCGCCTCCCGCTGGGGCTTCACCCTCTCACCTGCTGCAGCGCCTCGGCGGCTGGGGAGCCTCCTGCAGCTTCAGCCGCTGGGCTGCCGAGAGCAGGAGCGCGCTCCAGAGCAGCAGCCCCACCTGCATCCGCTGCAGGGAGAAAGAGGCTGTCAGCTCCTTGGTGCTGACCTCTGAGGACGCAAAGGGGCACTCCCCGCGGGAGAGCACACAGCTCAGCCCATGGCATGGTGCAAGCCTAGCACCTATGGAGGTGAGGAGCAGGTCGGGAGGGGACACAAGTGCCTGTGGGGACAGTATTGTGCACGAGGAGAGGGCTGCTGCAGCCCCTTGGGAGCAGTGCTGTGAAGAGCAGGCCGGTACAGAGATTGAACACGGGGGAGCCTTTCGCTGAGCAGTTTTGTCCCTTTGAACTTCTGACTAGTGTTACAGGAGGAAAGCACCACCTTAAGGTCCTGGGCCCCTGCCCCTCTCAGCAGTGCCCCACGTGTCTCCCGGTGGATGACCGAGCCGGCACGCTGCTCGGTGCCGGTCCTCGGGGCATCGTCCTACCTGCAGAGGTGTCCGTGAGCTCAGGTGCGTCGGGAGCTGCCTCAGGCCCGCTGAAAGGGTTCAGCGGCTCCGGGAAAGGGCCCCGAGTGTACAATGCCTGCGGAGGAGATGGCTGGCTGTGGGAACGGGCCCTGCCGTGAGCCCTCCCAAAACTCAGGTGGCTGCCGCCATGGCCCAGCAAGGCCTGGGCCAGAGGCAGCCCCCGCTCACCTGCACCTCCAAGAGGGCCTCCATGGCGCGGGGGGTCAGCGACCCCGGCTACGCAAGAGAGCAGAGCAGTCCCGTGAGCAGCTGCTCGCGGGGCCCTTCCCCAAGGCCCCGCCGCAGCGCTGGGAGCGCAGCGCACGACCCCACGACACTTACAGGACCGTTGAAGGCCACGACGGTCTCCACGAGGAGCCGAAGGGAGGCGAGGCGGGTGAGCCGGCTCTCCTGGGCTCCTGGGCTTTGGCTGGGCACAGGGCAGGGACCAAGGCAGAGCTCGCTCACTGCCAGCCCCTCTGCTCGCTCCCCCCCACCAGCCGTGCACCCCCACTCCGCCACCCTGGCCCCGGAGCCTTCCCGCAGCGCTGGCTGGCTGGCAGCAACGCTCTGCATCTCCCCTGCCCTGCTGCTTGCGCAGGGGCCTTTTCCTGGGTCTGCGAACGGGCAGCGGCACCTGGGGCTCCCATCCACGCAAGCAGGGAGCCGCGGTGCCAGCGCCAGGCGCTGCTGGCCCTCGCCCACCCCCAGGAGAAGCAGCCTCTGCCGCTCGGGCCAGGAATTGCCCTGCACAGGGGTGTCCCGTTCCCCCAGTTCCTGCGCTGCCACCAGCACCCTTGATGCCACCCCCGGCATGCTGAGCTCCCCGGCACGCCTCACCTGAACATGGTGCTCAGCCAAAGCTCCTTGGCCTCCTGCGTCCTGCAGCGAGAAAGAGAAGCAGCGTCAGCGCGCGCTGCTCCTCGTCCCCGTGCTGGGCAGAGGCCCAGGGCCCCAGACACATCTGGCCTACTTGGCACTGCTCAACAGCCCTCAACGTGTCCCCAAGACTCACCCGAAAGTGAGCACGCAGGGGCCCATGGACCAGATGAGGATGAGGCTGCTGAGGCACTTGAGGCCCCCAACCTCCTCCTCCTCCTCATCTGCCCGTCCGGCCGCCGCCTGCTCCTTCCTGCACAGCACCCACAGGTCACGGAGCGGCACCTGGTGCTTGATGAGGAAGGTGGATCCACATCTGCCAGGAGGAAGAGCAGGGAACACCTTGTGGCTGGGTGCTGGGAGGGGCCCCAGTGCCAGCACATGCAAGGGCACTTTGGAAAAGCCCGCGAGAGCTCAGCTACAGGCCCTTCTGCTGCCCAGCCGAGGGCACCTGCGTTGGCCTCCAGGCTGCAGCACAAGCACGTGCCGCTTTGCCGCCCCGACAGGGCTCCGGTGAGCAGCCCATGCCCGTTGGGTCAGCGGGGAGCATCGAGGAGGCGCCTTCCGCTGCGGCGGGAGCCGCTGCGGGAGCAGCAGTGCGTGGGTGCAGGGGGCAGAGGCGGTGGCGGGGGGAAGGACAGCTCTGGCCGCTCTTCTAACCTGAGCTTGGCGACGGCGATGGAGTCCGGCAGCAGCAGGAGATGCCTGCTCTTGGTGTGCTGGCGCCGGGTCACCAGCACGCGGTCGCAGAGCAGGAGCCGGGGGCTCCTGCGCGACACAAAGGCGCCAAGCGGCGCCGGGAGCCGGGAGGCTCCCCCGGGCACGAGTCCGTGGCCAGCGGAAGGATCCGCGCGGCCAGGATTCCCGCGCCCTTGCTGCGTGCCCTCAGCGGGGCCATCTGCGCCCCGGGCGCCGCAGCACACGGCCTGGCCCATGGTGACACGGCCAGGCAGAGGGCTCCGGTGTGAGCCTGTCCCACGCCGACCAACAGCAGGCGCTGGTCAGGTCACACCGAGCCTACAGCGCTGATTCTTTGCCAAAAATACCGCTGGGCTGGGAGCCTGCGACTCCCCTGCTGCCCCGCACTGGCACAGCGCTGCACTGGGGCGCGGGTGGGCGTTACGGGCCTTATCACCCGCGTGCCAATGGGGCACATTGTGATGCGCCGGCCGGGTCACAGGGCAGTGCCGGCCTTGGAGCGGGGCTCTGGGCGCTGAGGGGGACTCTGCCGTTGCCCGGCGACTCTGGCACCATCACAGTGTCCTGTGCTGTTGGGGCGGGCAGTGCTGATGGCTCCGGCACGCCCGCTCTGCTCTCCCCATGGCTGCGGGGCCTACATGGCCAGGCCGGCTCCTGCCATGGAGTGGGTCTAAAAGACGTGCTCAGAGACAAGGAGCTGCCTTTGCGGGTGCCAGTGATGGCTCCCAGGCAGAAGTGCACGGTGCTGGGGTGAAGGGCGCACACGGGCTTGGGGAGCATCTTGCTGCCAGCTTCAGCAGCCAGCTCTGTGTCGGTGACCAGCCCCAACGCACAGGCCTTCCCGCCCAGCTGCAGCATGCCCTCTTGCAGCTTGGCTTTGTGATTTGGCACAGTGATGCAGCCAGATACTGGAATCACCGTACAGGTGTATACGCTTAGCAATAGAGAGCAATTGCAATGTAGGGCTCAGAAAAGCTCCCCCAGCCAAAGTCATGGTTAATCCTCCATTAAGTGTGACTGGGGAAGTTAGGAGTGTGTGTCTATCCTGTGCGTATCTCTGTACACTGTATCTGTGTGTGTATCTGTATATTCTAAAGGTCCCCAGGCATCTGAAGTTGGTCGGTCCTGACTGAGTGGAAAACACCCGATACAGCAACGTTGTAGTTCAGAGTCTCATCCAAGAGTTGAATGTTGCCCAACTTGCTATTGCAGTAGACAAGGACTAGAGATGCATTTAGCTCTTTCATATGGACAAATGTTGTGATATTAAAGTACTCTGTGATGAAGGGCTTCACAGAATCACGGAATGGTTGATGCTGCTTATTGGTTTTGCGAAAAAGAAAATCTGCAGTCTCAGATTGCCTAGAACATGGGTGTATAATCCAGCAAAAATAAGTTACTTGTAAGAAAAGGAGAAATAGCCTTTCTGTGAAATGCTGTGAGTGATTTTCTGGAGGAAGCTGTGAGGGTGTGGTGATTTTCTCGAGGCCCAGGAAGTACTCTGAATGTGACACATGAGTATGAAACAAGAGTTTAAAAAGGGAACTGCTCCTCTTAACTTCCAAAGAAGTCTAGCTGACCTTAAAATCAGCAAAATTGAACCTCATATTATTTCTCTTTTGAGTTTTGAATGATTTGACTGTAAATGTTTCTTCTGCCCACCACACCATAGTCGCTTCTCTCTTCCTTAGTTCCTCTTCCCTTGATTTTTTTCTCTCCTCAGGATGTTTTTGCCCCCCTCTTCCTCCCTTTTCTCCTTTTTTCTCTCTCTGCCTTTATTCCCCTTTTGATCACCCTTGACCTTTCCCCCCTTGGTTTTCTATATTTTTGTCCTCCCGCTAGCTTCTTCCCCTTCCTTTTCTTCCCTCTGTTCTTATCTCAGCCTTCTTTGCTCTCTTGCCTCTTTTGCCCCTCCTGTCATCCCCTTTCTTGGTCCTCACTTTTCCCAGCCTTTCTTTCTCCACCTTTTTTTCTCCCTTCTTTTCTTTGCATTTTCTTGGCCCTCCCTTCCTTGCTCCTTTCTTTTCTCACATTTCTCTTTCTTTTCTCTCCATTTCTCTCTCCGTTTATTCCCTTTCCTTTCCCCTTTCACTTTCTCCCTCTTCTCTTTCTTGCTGTCTTCTCCGTCTCCATCGATTTTGCCTTTGCCGCCTTCTCTTTCTTTCTCTCTCTCTCCTGCTCTTGCGCCCTCTCCCTCTCCTTCTCCTCCTTCTCTCGCTCCTCCTCCATCCCCTTCTCCTTCTCCTTCTCAGTCGCCTCCTGGCTCTTGCGGCTCTCGCGGCCCGCAAGCAGCAGGCAGGAACGGGCGAAGCGGCGGCTGCGCGGCTGTCCTGGGAGCACCCGCAGCAGCTGGCGGGTGCAGAGCCGGCTGCCAGCGGTGCAGCCGGGATGGGGGGCGCCTCTTCCAGGGCCTCCTCCTCCTCCATGGGCAGCTGTTGGCGAGGAGCCGCAAGGTTAGGTGCACGGCTAGGACCTTCCTTGGCCCTTCTCCTTCCTCGCGAGCCCCCCGTCATGGCCAGGGCTGGCTCCGAGAGGCTCCTGCGCAGCGTGCGCAGAGCAGGCACAGGAGGGGTTGAGGTGCAGCGGCCATTTCTGCGCCTCCCGCTGGGGCTTCACCCTCTCACCTGCTGCAGCGCCTCGGCGGCTGGGGAGCCTCCTGCAGCTTCAGCCGCTGGGCTGCCGAGAGCAGGAGCGCGCTCCAGAGCAGCAGCCCCACCTGCATCCGCTGCAGGGAGAAAGAGGCTGTCAGCTCCTTGGTGCTGACCTCTGAGGACGCAAAGGGGCACTCCCCGCGGGAGAGCACACAGCTCAGCCCATGGCATGGTGCAAGCCTAGCACCTATGGAGGTGAGGAGCAGGTCGGGAGGGGACACAAGTGCCTGTGGGGACAGTATTGTGCACGAGGAGAGGGCTGCTGCAGCCCCTTGGGAGCAGTGCTGTGAAGAGCAGGCCGGTACAGAGATTGAACACGGGGGAGCCTTTCGCTGAGCAGTTTTGTCCCTTTGAACTTCTGACTAGTGTTACAGGAGGAAAGCACCACCTTAAGGTCCTGGGCCCCTGCCCCTCTCAGCAGTGCCCCACGTGTCTCCCGGTGGATGACCGAGCCGGCACGCTGCTCGGTGCCGGTCCTCGGGGCATCGTCCTACCTGCAGAGGTGTCCGTGAGCTCAGGTGCGTCGGGAGCTGCCTCAGGCCCGCTGAAAGGGTTCAGCGGCTCCGGGAAAGGGCCCCGAGTGTACAATGCCTGCGGAGGAGATGGCTGGCTGTGGGAACGGGCCCTGCCGTGAGCCCTCCCAAAACTCAGGTGGCTGCCGCCATGGCCCAGCAAGGCCTGGGCCAGAGGCAGCCCCCGCTCACCTGCACCTCCAAGAGGGCCTCCATGGCGCGGGGGGTCAGCGACCCCGGCTACGCAAGAGAGCAGAGCAGTCCCGTGAGCAGCTGCTCGCGGGGCCCTTCCCCAAGGCCCCGCCGCAGC
Organism: Tinamus guttatus; assembly: GCF_059628265.1. NCBI lineage: Eukaryota > Metazoa > Chordata > Aves > Tinamiformes > Tinamidae > Tinamus > Tinamus guttatus. The sequence goes on from NW_028288545.1 coordinate 1,684,805, forward strand.
GCTGGGAGCGCAGCGCACGACCCCACGACACTTACAGGACCGTTGAAGGCCACGACGGTCTCCACGAGGAGCCGAAGGGAGGCGAGGCGGGTGAGCCGGCTCTCCTGGGCTCCTGGGCTTTGGCTGGGCACAGGGCAGGGACCAAGGCAGAGCTCGCTCACTGCCAGCCCCTCTGCTCGCTCCCCCCCACCAGCCGTGCACCCCCACTCCGCCACCCTGGCCCCGGAGCCTTCCCGCAGCGCTGGCTGGCTGGCAGCAACGCTCTGCATCTCCCCTGCCCTGCTGCTTGCGCAGGGGCCTTTTCCTGGGTCTGCGAACGGGCAGCGGCACCTGGGGCTCCCATCCACGCAAGCAGGGAGCCGCGGTGCCAGCGCCAGGCGCTGCTGGCCCTCGCCCACCCCCAGGAGAAGCAGCCTCTGCCGCTCGGGCCAGGAATTGCCCTGCACAGGGGTGTCCCGTTCCCCCAGTTCCTGCGCTGCCACCAGCACCCTTGATGCCACCCCCGGCATGCTGAGCTCCCCGGCACGCCTCACCTGAACATGGTGCTCAGCCAAAGCTCCTTGGCCTCCTGCGTCCTGCAGCGAGAAAGAGAAGCAGCGTCAGCGCGCGCTGCTCCTCGTCCCCGTGCTGGGCAGAGGCCCAGGGCCCCAGACACATCTGGCCTACTTGGCACTGCTCAACAGCCCTCAACGTGTCCCCAAGACTCACCCGAAAGTGAGCACGCAGGGGCCCATGGACCAGATGAGGATGAGGCTGCTGAGGCACTTGAGGCCCCCAACCTCCTCCTCCTCCTCATCTGCCCGTCCGGCCGCCGCCTGCTCCTTCCTGCACAGCACCCACAGGTCACGGAGCGGCACCTGGTGCTTGATGAGGAAGGTGGATCCACATCTGCCAGGAGGAAGAGCAGGGAACACCTTGTGGCTGGGTGCTGGGAGGGGCCCCAGTGCCAGCACATGCAAGGGCACTTTGGAAAAGCCCGCGAGAGCTCAGCTACAGGCCCTTCTGCTGCCCAGCCGAGGGCACCTGCGTTGGCCTCCAGGCTGCAGCACAAGCACGTGCCACTTTGCCGCCCCGACAGGGCTCCGGTGAGCAGCCCATGCCCGTTGGGTCAGCGGGGAGCATCGAGGAGGCGCCTTCCGCTGCGGCGGGAGCCGCTGCGGGAGCAGCAGTGCGTGGGTGCAGGGGGCAGAGGCGGTGGCGGGGGGAAGGACAGCTCTGGCCGCTCTTCTAACCTGAGCTTGGCGACGGCGATGGAGTCTGGCAGCAGCAGGAGATGCCTGCTCTTGGTGTGCTGGCGCCGGGTCACCAGCACGCGGTCGCAGAGCAGGAGCCGGGGGCTCCTGCGCGACACAAAGGCGCCAAGCGGCGCCGGGAGCCGGGAGGCTCCCCCGGGCACGAGTCCGTGGCCAGCGGAAGGATCCGCGCGGCCAGGATTCCCGCGCCCTTGCTGCGTGCCCTCAGCGGGGCCATCTGCGCCCCGGGCGCCGCAGCACACGGCCTGGCCCATGGTGACACGGCCAGGCAGAGGGCTCCGGTGTGAGCCTGTCCCACGCCGACCAACAGCAGGCGCTGGTCAGGTCACACCGAGCCTACAGCGCTGATTCTTTGCCAAAAATACCGCTGGGCTGGGAGCCTGCGACTCCCCTGCTGCCCCGCACTGGCACAGCGCTGCACTGGGGCGCGGGTGGGCGTTACGGGCCTTATCACCCGCGTGCCAATGGGGCACATTGTGATGCGCCGGCCGGGTCACAGGGCAGTGCCGGCCTTGGAGCGGGGCTCTGGGCGCTGAGGGGGACTCTGCCGTTGCCCGGCGACTCTGGCACCATCACAGTGTCCTGTGCTGTTGGGGCGGGCAGTGCTGATGGCTCCGGCACGCCCGCTCTGCTCTCCTCATGGCTGCGGGGCCTACATGGCCAGGCCGGCTCCTGCCATGGAGTGGGTCTAAAAGACGTGCTCAGAGACAAGGAGCTGCCTTTGCGGGTGCCAGTGATGGCTCCCAGGCAGAAGTGCACGGTGCTGGGGTGAAGGGCGCACACGGGCTTGGGGAGCATCTTGCTGCCAGCTTCAGCAGCCAGCTCTGTGTCGGTGACCAGCCCCAACGCACAGGCCTTCCCGCCCAGCTGCAGCATGCCCTCTTGCAGCTTGGCTTTGTGATTTGGCACAGTGATGCAGCCAGATACTGGAATCACCGTACAGGTGTATACGCTTAGCAATAGAGAGCAATTGCAATGTAGGGCTCAGAAAAGCTCCCCCAGCCAAAGTCATGGTTAATCCTCCATTAAGTGTGACTGGGGAAGTTAGGAGTGTGTGTCTATCCTGTGCGTATCTCTATACACTGTATCTGTGTGTGTATCTGTATATTCTAAAGGTCCCCAGGCATCTGAAGTTGGTCGGTCCTGACTGAGTGGAAAACACCCGATACAGCAACGTTGTAGTTCAGAGTCTCATCCAAGAGTTGAATGTTGCCAAACTTGCTATTGCAGTAGACAAGGACTAGAGATGCATTTAGCTCTTTCATATGGACAAATGTTGTGATATTAAAGTACTCTGTGATGAAGGGCTTCACAGAATCACGGAATGGTTGATGCTGCTTATTGGTTTTGCGAAAAGAAAATCTGCAGTCTCAGATTGCCTAGAACATGGGCGTATAATCCAGCAAAAATAAGTTACTTGTAAGAAAAGGAGAAATAGCCTTTCTGTGAAATGCTGTGAGTGATTTTCTGGAGGAAGCTGTGAGGGTGTGGTGATTTTCTCGAGGCCCAGGAAGTACTCTGAATGTGACACATGAGTATGAAACAAGAATTTAAAAAGGGAACTGCTCCTCTTAACTTCCAAAGAAGTCTAGCTGACCTTAAAATCAGCAAAATTGAACCTCATATTATTTCTCTTTTGAGTTTTGAATAATTTGACTGTAAATGTTTCTTCTGCCCACCACACCATAGTCGCTTCTCTCTTCCTTAGTTCCTCTTCCCTTGATTTTTTTTCTCTCCTCAGGATGTTTTTGCCCCCCTCTTCCTCCCTTTTCTCCTTTTTTCTCCTTCTGCCTTTATTCCCCTTTTGATCACCCTTGACCTTTCCCCCCTTGGTTTTCTATATTTTTGTCCTCCCGCTAGCTTCTTCCCCTTCCTTTTCTTCCCTCTGTTCTTATCTCAGCCTTCTTTGCTCTCTTGCCTCTTTTGCCCCTCCTGTCATCCCCTTTCTTGGTCCTCACTTTTCCCAGCCTTTCTTTCTCCACCTTTTTTTCTCCCTTCTTTTCTTTGCATTTTCTTGGCCCTCCCTTCCTTGCTCCTTTCTTTTCTCACATTTCTCTTTCTTTTCTCTCCATTTCTCTCTCCGTTTATTCCCTTTCCTTTCCCCTTTCACTTTCTCCCTCTTCTCTTTCTTGCTGTCTTCTCCGTCTCCATCGATTTTGCCTTTGCCGCCTTCTCTTTCTTTCTCTCTCTCTCCTGCTCTTGCGCCCTCTCCCTCTCCTTCTCCTCCTTCTCTCGCTCCTCCTCCATCCCCTTCTCCTTCTCCTTCTCAGTCGCCTCCTGGCTCTTGCGGCTCTCGCGGCCCGCAAGCAGCAGGCAGGAACGGGGGAAGCGGCGGCTGCGCGGCTCTCCTGGGAGCACCCGCAGCAGCTGGCGGGTGCAGAGCCGGCTGCCAGCGGTGCAGCCGGGATGGGGGGCGCTTCTTCCAGGGCCTCCTCCTCCTCCATGGGCAGCTGTTGGCGAGGAGCCGCAAGGTTAGGTGCACGGCTAGGACCTTCCTTGGCCCTTCTCCTTCCTCGCGAGCCCCCCGTCATGGCCAGGGCTGGCTCCGAGAGGCTCCTGCGCAGCGTGCGCAGAGCAGGCACAGGAGGGGTTGAGGTGCAGCGGCCATTTCTGCGCCTCCCGCTGGGGCTTCACCCTCTCACCTGCTGCAGCGCCTCGGCGGCTGGGGAGCCTCCTGCAGCTTCAGCCGCTGGGCTGCCGAGAGCAGGAGCGCGCTCCAGAGCAGCAGCCCCACCTGCATCCGCTGCAGGGAGAAAGAGGCTGTCAGCTCCTTGGTGCTGACCTCTGAGGACGCAAAGGGGCACTCCCCGCGGGAGAGCACACAGCTCAGCCCATGGCATGGTGCAAGCCTAGCACCTATGGAGGTGAGGAGCAGGTCGGGAGGGGACACAAGTGCCTGTGGGGACAGTATTGTGCACGAGGAGAGGGCTGCTGCAGCCCCTTGGGAGCAGTGCTGTGAAGAGCAGGCCGGTACAGAGATTGAACACGGGGGAGCCTTTCGCTGAGCAGTTTTGTCCCTTTGAACTTCTGACTAGTGTTACAGGAGGAAAGCACCACCTTAAGGTCCTGGGCCCCTGCCCCTCTCAGCAGTGCCCCACGTGTCTCCCGGTGGATGACCGAGCCGGCACGCTGCTCGGTGCCGGTCCTCGGGGCATCGTCCTACCTGCAGAGGTGTCCGTGAGCTCAGGTGCGTCGGGAGCTGCCTCAGGCCCGCTGAAAGGGTTCAGCGGCTCCGGGAAAGGGCCCCGAGTGTACAATGCCTGCGGAGGAGATGGCTGGCTGTGGGAACGGGCCCTGCCGTGAGCCCTCCCAAAACTCAGGTGGCTGCCGCCATGGCCCAGCAAGGCCTGGGCCAGAGGCAGCCCCCGCTCACCTGCACCTCCAAGAGGGCCTCCATGGCGCGGGGGGTCAGCGACCCCGGCTACGCAAGAGAGCAGAGCAGTCCCGTGAGCAGCTGCTCGCGGGGCCCTTCCCCAAGGCCCCGCCGCAGCGCTGGGAGCGCAGCGCACGACCCCACGACACTTACAGGACCGTTGAAGGCCACGACGGTCTCCACGAGGAGCCGAAGGGAGGCGAGGCGGGTGAGCCGGCTCTCCTGGGCTCCTGGGCTTTGGCTGGGCACAGGGCAGGGACCAAGGCAGAGCTCGCTCACTGCCAGCCCCTCTGCTCGCTCCCCCCCACCAGCCGTGCACCCCACTCCGCCACCCTGGCCCCGGAGCCTTCCCGCAGCGCTGGCTGGCTGGCAGCAACGCTCTGCATCTCCCCTGCCCTGCTGCTTGCGCAGGGGCCTTTTCCTGGGTCTGCGAACGGGCAGCGGCACCTGGGGCTCCCATCCACGCAAGCAGGGAGCCGCGGTGCCAGCGCCAGGCGCTGCTGGCCCTCACCCACCCCCAGGAGAAGCAGCCTCTGCCGCTCGGGCCAGGAATTGCCCTGCACAGGGGTGTCCCGTTCCCCCAGTTCCTGCGCTGCCACCAGCACCCTTGATGCCACCCCCGGCATGCTGAGCTCCCCGGCACGCCTCACCTGAACATGGTGCTCAGCCAAAGCTCCTTGGCCTCCTGCGTCCTGCAGCGAGAAAGAGAAGCAGCGTCAGCGCGCGCTGCTCCTCGTCCCCGTGCTGGGCAGAGGCCCAGGGCCCCAGACACATCTGGCCTACTTGGCACTGCTCAACAGCCCTCAACGTGTCCCCAAGACTCACCCGAAAGTGAGCACGCAGGGGCCCATGGACCAGATGAGGATGAGGCTGCTGAGGCACTTGAGGCCCCCAACCTCCTCCTCCTCCTCATCTGCCCGTCCGGCCGCCGCCTGCTCCTTCCTGCACAGCACCCACAGGTCACGGAGCGGCACCTGGTGCTTGATGAGGAAGGTGGATCCACATCTGCCAGGAGGAAGAGCAGGGAACACCTTGTGGCTGGGTGCTGGGAGGGGCCCCAGTGCCAGCACATGCAAGGGCACTTTGGAAAAGCCCGCGAGAGCTCAGCTACAGGCCCTTCTGCTGCCCAGCCGAGGGCACCTGCGTTGGCCTCCAGGCTGCAGCACAAGCACGTGCCGCTTTGCCGCCCCGACAGGGCTCCGGTAAGCAGCCCATGCCCGTTGGGTCAGCGGGGAGCATCGAGGAGGCGCCTTCCGCTGCGGCGGGAGCCGCTGCGGGAGCAGCAGTGCGTGGGTGCAGGGGGCAGAGGCGGTGGCGGGGGGAAGGACAGCTCTGGCCGCTCTTCTAACCTGAGCTTGGCGACGGCGATGGAGTCCGGCAGCAGCAGGAGATGCCTGCTCTTGGTGTGCTGGCGCCGGGTCACCAGCACGCGGTCGCAGAGCAGGAGCCGGGGGCTCCTGCGCGACACAAAGGCGCCAAGCGGCGCCGGGAGCCGGGAGGCTCCCCCGGGCACGAGTCCGTGGCCAGCGGAAGGATCCGCGCGGCCAGGATTCCCGCACCCTTGCTGCGTGCCCTCAGCGGGGCCATCTGCGCCCCGGGCGCCGCAGCACACGGCCTGGCCCATGGTGACACGGCCAGGCAGAGGGCTCCGGTGTGAGCCTGTCCCACGCCGACCAACAGCAGGCGCTGGTCAGGTCACACCGAGCCTACAGCGCTGATTCTTTGCCAAAAATACCGCTGGGCTGGGAGCCTGCGACTCCCCTGCTGCCCCGCACTGGCACAGCGCTGCACTGGGGCGCGGGTGGGCGTTACGGGCCTTATCACCCGCGTGCCAATGGGGCACATTGTGATGCGCCGGCCGGGTCACAGGGCAGTGCCGGCCTTGGAGCGGGGCTCTGGGCGCTGAGGGGGACTCTGCCGTTGCCCGGCGACTCTGGCACCATCACAGTGTCCTGTGCTGTTGGGGCGGGCAGTGCTGATGGCTCCGGCACGCCCGCTCTGCTCTCCCCATGGCTGCGGGGCCTACATGGCCAGGCCGGCTCCTGCCATGGAGTGGGTCTAAAAGACGTGCTCAGAGACAAGGAGCTGCCTTTGCGGGTGCCAGTGATGGCTCCCAGGCAGAAGTGCACGGTGCTGGGGTGAAGGGCGCACACGGGCTTGGGGAGCATCTTGCTGCCAGCTTCAGCAGCCAGCTCTGTGTCGGTGACCAGCCCCAACGCACAGGCCTTCCCGCCCAGCTGCAGCATGCCCTCTTGCAGCTTGGCTTTGTGATTTGGCACAGTGATGCAGCCAGATACTGGAATCACCGTACAGGTGTATACGCTTAGCAATAGAGAGCAATTGCAATGTAGGGCTCAGAAAAGCTCCCCCAGCCAAAGTCATGGTTAATCCTCCATTAAGTGTGACTGGGGAAGTTAGGAGTGTGTGTCTATCCTGTGCGTATCTCTGTACACTGTATCTGTGTGTGTATCTGTATATTCTAAAGGTCCCCAGGCATCTGAAGTTGGTCGGTCCTGACTGAGTGGAAAACACCCGATACAGCAAGTTGGTCAGACATTCAACTC